>NC_143021.1:169808990-170130775 GCF_055824585.1 Amblyomma mixtum
AAAACGACAAGCCACGCGCGAATAGACGAGACGGTAACGAGGCGGTACCCTCAAGATAATCGATGAGTGGCCGTAATTCCGTGTCGTCCCTCTGTTGTTGAGCGAGGGCGGACGTGGTCAGAGCACCAACAAATAGAGGGTCATCTGCGAGGTCATCAGAGCTGGACGGGATAGGAGCACGGGACAAGCAGTCTGCATCGCTGTGTTTGTTGCCCGACTTGTAGACAACTGTTACATCAAATTCTTGCAAGCGAAGGCTCCAACGAGCTAGCCGGCCCGAGGGGTCTTTAAGATTCGCGAGCCAACAGAGTGAGTGGTGGTCACTCACGACCCGAAACGGGCGACCATACAAGTAGGGCCGGAACTTCGTTATCGCCCACACAACAGCTAGGCACTCCTTTTCAGTGGTTGAGTAATTGGCCTCGGACCGAGACAGCGTGCGGCTGCCGTAAGCAATCACGCGCTCAACACCATCTTGCCACTGGACGAGGACTGCACCAAGGCCAATGTTGCTGGCATCGGTGTGAAGTTCTGTATCCGCCTGCTCGTCAAAATGGGCAAGAATGGGCGTTGTTTTTAGGCGTTTGCGGAGCTTTTCGAAGGCGTCCTGCTGTTCCTGTGCCCAGACGAAAGGCTGATCGTCTTTTGTCAGCCGTGTGAGAGGCTCAGCCAGCCTGGAGAAGTCTTGCACGAAGCGTCTGTAATATGCACAGAGGCCAAGAAACCGGCGCACAGCTCGCTTATCAGTGGGAGTCGGAAACGCAGCTACAGCGGCCGTCTTGTCGGGGTCGGGGCTGACACCCTCAGGTGTCACAACATGGCCCAAAAACTTCAGCCGTTGGTACGCGAAGTGGCATTTTTCGGGTTTTAGAGATAGACCGGCTGATCGGATGGCCGTCAATACTGCACTCAAGCGTTTGACATGTTCTTCTTAGGTCGCAGCGAAAATAACCACATCATCAAGATAGACGAGACACGACTGCCATTTGAGGCCAACCAGGACAGTGTCCATCATTCTTTGAAAGGTGGCCGGAGCGGTACACAGGCCAAAGGGGAGCACCTTGAACTCGTACAAACCGTCGGGGGCTATGAACGTGGTGTTTTCACGGTCACGTTCATCGACTTCGATCTGCCAGTACCCACTGCGTAGATCAAGAGAAGAAAAGTACCGGGCATGACGCAGGCGATTGAATGAGTCATCAATTTATTTATTTATTTATTTATTTATTTATTGTACACCTCAAATGCCCCTGAATAGGGGTATTACATGAGGGGAAACAGTACAAAAAAAATGAATCTGAAATGAATGACATGGGGTTTAAAACAGAACATTTTCAATGGCTTTTTTAAAATGGACGGGGCTGGTGTGGAGTGCGGCATCGGCAGGCAGGCCATTCCGGTCTACTGCAGTCTGGGAAAAGAAGGAATGAAGGTGCGCAGTGGTGCGTGCGCGGGGGGGATAAACGGCTTTGCTGTGACTGGTGCGAGGAGACACGTGATGAGCTGGTTTTAGATCTGCAAGGGATGAATGATAAAACTTGTGGAAAAGGATTAGTCGGCAGATTTTGCGTCGCAGCTCGAGGTCAGGCAGGTTAGCTCTTGATTTCATGGCAGTCACACTAGAATGATAAGAGTAGTCTGAATGGATGAATCTAGCAGCACGGTTTTGCACTGATTCAAGTGCTTTAGTTAGATAAGAAATGTGAGGGTCCCAAACTGCGCATGCATATTCCAGCTTGGGACGAACCAACGTTATGTAGGCGAGAGTTTTAATAGACGAAGAAGCTACTGACAAATTACGTCGTAAGTAAGACAGGACACGATTAGCTTCATTAGTAATGGCAGTGATATGGGTGGACCAAGAAAGATCATGCGATATGTTAATTCCCAGGTACTTACATGTTGATGTCGGAGAAATAACGGAACCGCAAAGTACGTAGCAAGGAGTTGGGTAAGTGCGTCGCCGATGAAAAGAAATCAACGAAGATGAAAAGAAATTAACGAAGATGAAAAGAAATTAACGAAGAAATTCGGGGCAACGGATAAACGTCCTTTTTAGTAATCTTGTTGAGGCGACGATAGTCGACGCAGAATCGGAGAGTGCCATCCTTCTTGGCGACCAGCACAACGGGCGAAGCCCACGGGCTTGTTGACGGCTGGATAACCTCGTCGCGGAGCATTTCCTCAACCTGCCTCCGAATCACCTCCCGTTCTTTCGCAGACACTCGATAGGGGTGGTGTTGTATAGGCCTCTCGCCTTCATCCACTACAATGCGGTGTTTAGCGACCGATGTTTGCCGAACTTTAGAAGTGGTCGCAAAGCAGTCACGAAAACAGTCGAGGATCATGTGGAGGTGGTGTTTCTGATCGGCGGTTAGGTCGGGGTTCACGTCAGTCATAACGGGGACGTCAGACGTCGATACATGGGCATCGTTGAGGGACAAGGCGCAGTGGGAGACTGAGTCACTAACTTCATCGAAATAGGCTATGGCGGTTGCTTGCGGCAAGTGGCGGTATTCGGCGCTTAAGTTGGTAACAAAAATCTGCGTTCGCAGTCCGCGGAGGGAAGTAACACCCCGCGCAACGCAGACTTGTTGACTCAGCAGTAACGACAGGTTACCTTCCGCAACCCCGTGAGGAGTGCGTGGGTTGGAGCATTCCACCGTAATAAACAAACTGGAGCGTGGTGGTAGCGTGACATTGTTATCACACACGCGAAAAACAGACCTGTCGGGCTCGCTGCTGTCGGCTATGGCACACTGAGGTGAGAACGTCACGACAAGTTCGCGGAGGTTGATTATCGCACCGTGTTCCCGAAGAAAATCTAACCCGAGGATGAGGTCCTTCGAGCAATGAGCCAACACAGCGAAGCAGGCAGTGAAGGTGACACTACGAATCTCCATTCTAGCGGTGCAGACGCCAAGCGGTGTCACCAGATGGCCTCCAGCTGTCCGGATGTGCGCGCCAGGCCAAGGTGTCAGTACTTTCCTCAGGACAAGCGTCAGACCACGACTCATGACGGAGAAATCGGCGCCGGTATCTACGAGAGCAGTCACGCGGCGGCCATCAACGATGACCGGGATTTGAGCCGAAGCTTGGTCACCTTCAGAAAAACGCTGTGTGAGGGAGGTCGGACTAGGGGATCGATCTCGCGGTCGGGTTGGGGCGTCAAGCGGAGGCGTCTCCGTTCGTCGAAATGTCGTCGGACTTAAGGGTCGTTCAGATTGTCCAATTGAGGCGTCAAGCGAAGGCGTCTCTGGGCGTCGAAAGGTCGTCGCGGCGTGGGGTCGGAGGTCGGGTCGCATGTTAACGTCAGTGAGCGGAGGATGTTCGTCATTATGTCCGGTGACGGCGGCCCTACCTCCGGGGGTCGCCGTCCTCAGTTTTCCCGGCGCGGGCTGGAGGACTGCCGGACGTAGGACTGGCGGGCTGGTGAAGAAAACCGTCGAGGCGACGGTGACCTGGACTGACGTTGGGCAGTAGGTGCAGGTGGGACGTTGGCCGCTAGGTACTGATCGATCTCTCGGGGTCGTTCACCATAGCGTGGCAGGGGTTCGTCTGGCGAAAAGCCGCGCAGGCCAATCCGGCGGTACGGGCAGTGACGACGGATGTGGCCTGCTTCGCCGCAGTGGAATCACAGGGGCCTGTTGTTCGGCGTTCGCCACATATTTGCCTTCGTGACGGGTGGGCGGTCGTCTGGCAGCGCTGTCGTATGCGGGAATGGATGGGACGGCGCGGTAGGGGCAGGAGAGTAGAACGCCGGCGGTGGTGGCGCAGGACTTCGTAATGCCTCGCTGTATGTCATCACATAGGGCGCTGGCGGTTGCGGAGGTGGAGTGGGCTGCACCGTGCGGCGTATCTCGTCACGGACAGCCTCCGAGATGGCGGTGACACTAGGAGGCTGCTCCACAGAGCGAAGCTTCTGCAGCTCTTCGCGAACGATGCTCCTGATGAGCTCTCGGAGGGAGGTGTTCTCATCCCCGGGCCTCGGCATGTGGCACTCCACAGCAGTGATGTTTGACGGATGGCCGTAGTGCGCAAACCGCTGCTGCAGGGCGCGCTCCATGCCTGCCGCTTCCTTTGCAAAATCGGCGACTGTAGCCGGAGGATCGCGCACGAGCCCAGCGAACAATTGCTCCTTCACGCCCCGCATCAAATGGCGCACCTTCTTGGCTTCCGACATCGAAGGATCAGCGCGGTTGAAAAGCCGGGTCATATCCTCCACAAACATAGCCACGCTCTCGTTTGGCTGCTGCGCTCTCGATTGCAGGGCCAATTCAGCACGCTCCCTCCGTTCGTTGCTGCTGAACGTATCCAGCAACTGGCGCCGGAAGTCTTGCCAGGTGTGGATGGCGGACTCGTGGTTTTCGAACCACGTCTTGGCGGCGTCCTGGAGGGCAAAGTAGACGCTCCGAAGCTTGCGGTCTTCGTCCCACAGATTAAATTCAGACACCCTGTCATACCCGGCCAACCACTCCTCCACATCTTCAAACTTGTCACCATGAAATGACGCGGGCGTACGAGGCGAATGAAGAAGCAGCGGTGGCGAACTCACAGATTGCTGGAAGGTCTGGCTGGCCGCCGTAGAGGTCATCTTGCGGGGTGGCGCGGTGAGGGGATTGTACTCGGGGGCTAAGCCTTTCAAGCGGCGGCTTGACTTGTGGACAGGTGTCGTGTCCAGGGGGTGTGGCTGAGCGCTGGAGGTTCCTGGGACCTCTTCGTACATAGATCGTACCCAGCACCTCCACCAAAAATGTCACGGACGCCGGTAGGACGTTCTATCCCTGGCAGAACAGTACCTGGCGAGCACACTGGGCAGAGCGCAGCCGGCAGGCCCTAGCACCGAGCAGAAGAGGACGAAGTCCGGCGCGCGACAAAGGTCGAAGACAGACCGCACGGGGGCGCCGGTAGATTGATGTCTAAACTAAGTGCGGCATTATTCTACAAGACAAACTGCAAAAGTATGGAGTAAGGGGAAGTGCATTACAGCTGATGGCATCATATCTTGATAGACGCCAGCAGTGTGTTATCATTAACGACTTGTGTTCCTCCTTTGAATATATTAAATGTGGCGTACCTCAGGGAAGTATATTAGGTCCTTTTTTCTTCATTTTATATATTAATGACTTGGCACAGATTACAGATATGGCAAAATTTATAATTTATGCCGACGACACTAGTTTGTTTCTTTCGGGATTATCTGCAAGTGAATTACTTGTGAAAGGCAATTCTGTTCTAGAAAAAGTGCTGCACTGGTCCGATATGAACTCCTTAAAAATTAACAACACAAAATCTAAAGCAATAATCTTCCGTCCAGTAAAACACACAGTATCTGCCCTTGCGTCACTTACTCTGGGCACAAATAGCATTGAAGTCGTCACCAAACACAAAAATCTAGGAGTCATCTTTGACGAACATCTAAAGTGGTCTGACCATATTCAATATGTTACAAGTAACTTATCAAAAACTGTAGGCGTCATCTGTCGATGTCGCGATATACTACCCGTAGCAATTAAGAAACTGATATACCATGCATTATTTAACTCTCAAATTAACTACTGCCACTTAGTCTGGGGGACCGCAGCCCATACACATATTAACCACATTCTCATCTTGCAGAAAAAGGTTATCCGTATTATTTTCTCCGACGATTACATGACACATACACCACCGTTATTTATCCTACACAATATTTTACCAGTAAACAAAATGTTAGAGCACAACGTCCTGCTTCTTATGAAACCCACGATCTTCCAACGCAGTAAATTCCTCCTCAAACTTGCATCCTTACAAAAAATAGACCCACCCAAATATACACGCCAAAGAAACAAACGGTCGGTACCTCAGGTTCGCACAAACTATGGGAGGCAAATGATGCAATTCCTAGTTCCTAACACACTTAATTCAAATGAATGGTGGTGTGGGAAAGCCGGCTGTAAAGGAAATGTTTTTATGAAAAATTTTCTTAGTCGTATGGATGATGACAGTTTTTTCTCTTAACTATTGTTTTGTGTACATGCTTGTACATCCTCACTGTGTCTCCTCACAAACAGAAAATTGTACCTCCCTATTTCTATTATCTCATAGTGAACATGTTATTTTTTACTCATGTCTGTTTCCTAGAACTATTTAGTAGTGTTGTATTCTAGATGTCTGATTATGATTTCATTTATTGTTCTTCTTTCCTGTTATATTGTGTCATGTTCAATTTGATTTAATTGGTAAAAAAACCCTTACATGTTTCATCTCTATTTCGTTGTAAATTGCAGTGCTTAGCCAAATTGACACTGTGCTTTATTGAGTCCGAATTCTGTATGCCGTGCTGCCTTGTATTAGGCCCCGGCCCTAGTCAAGCTACTCTGAAGTAGTTTTTTGCCTAGGGGCCTTTTTGTCTTTTAGAGAAATAAAGAATATGTGTAAAAAAAAAGGTCAGATGCAACATCGCTACCCGCCGCCATTTTGTTTGTTGCCGAAATTCTGGATAGTCTCGGCTGGTCTTCGCTTTTCTTCAATTTTTTTTCATCGTTAAAACTGTTGAACGTCGTTTCATTTGCGCTATCACGGTAAGTAATCAATTATTATGAGCGCTTTTTCTTTCCCAGCGACCTCTTCAGAAATGCCGCTCGTTTCTTCTGTCGCCATTTTTTTTTTACTAACAGTGCACTTTGCTTTGCTGCTTAGCACCGCGTAGCCCAAAGTGTCACTCGGGATGCCGAAGTGCATAATAAGCGCCTAATAAGTGCCGAAGCGCTTAAGTGCATTTAACTTGTGCACATCACAGGGGTATTTGTACTGTGTGTTTGGGATGTGTTCTGATATTACAGTGATGAAAAAAACAAATATTAATAGCTAATTATGCCCCAGAAATAGTGCGGAATGAAAAGGCTGTGTTATGGTGCTTTATTGTACTGAAACAAATCACTTTTATATTTATGAAGTTGCGAAGTATGACGTGCACTGTAACCTCGATAGGGATTGATGATCGGTAAGCTATAACTGGGATTAGTAATCGACGATCGTGATTGGAATTGTGATTGTGGATTGGTAGTCGCTAAGAAACAAGAAGGAAAAGAAAAAAAAAGGAAAAGGTTGAGAGGGCGCTACAGAGAATCTCGTGCAGTGGAAGTTGTACGTCACATGACCTAAAAAGAGATAATGCGCACAAAACAAGACAGAATGAACGAGAAGACTGTGAAAAGCCAGCATGGGCAATACTCAGTATTGTGAGTGTACTGCATTACCCCTTTGGTATTTGAATCACTAATGTTCTGCAAATATGCATCGTAACATTGTTCCACCAGCCGTGTGTAAAGAGGTTGCTGCTATAAGTTTTAGCTCGGCCATTTCCAATGCTTGCGAGGTCATCCTCCTTTATTTACGGCACATCCCGCAGCATCGATGCGATGCGTGATGTTTGTTCAAGGCCGCTCCCCCTCAGGACGCTGAATGCTCGCGCTCGTACACACCGTATGCCTTTGTATAGGAATACAAGCCATCAAACTAATTCTAGTCGTTTTACCATGAAGGAAAAGAAATTTCAATATGCAACTGAAAGAAAAATTTCCTATATTTTGTCCCTCTACGCTGCACAGTCTGCAAATGGCTGGTTGACAAAGACGCTGAACTGTTCGAAAGTTTCCGTTGACGCCGAGCGTATAACTGAGGCGGAGGCAGTAGTTGGACAACAGAGTGATTTCAAGTGCGTACTTGCGTGCGAGCACCACGACGTCACGGGCATAAAATCCTTCTTCCCCAACGTGGCATTCACCGCGCAAACGTCAGTCATTGTTATTGTTCACGACTCACGTCTTTAGGAGCGAAGTCCTCCATCACTGAGACAGGGCCGATAGGGTTCCACGATCCTTGTACTCGACGTATGCGTAGGATGGCGTTGTGATCTTCGACCGTGGACTGGTCAAGGAAACACGAAAAGTGCGCATGACACGAAGTCAGTGAGGACGAGCGAGTGTTAGCGCACGTTTTCGCGGCTCCCTTCGTCGTCTCATACTCAACCGAACCGCAGGAGAGAAAAACACCCGACCCAGAGCAACGCTGGAAAGGCCGAGGAGTACTTCTGCGTGACGTCAACGCGTAGTGACCGGACACCGCGAACAAGTAATAGTTTCAAATCCTCATCGCCACTTCATGTAAGCGTCCCGGGGGACGAAAGGGGGGCCTAAAATATTTGGCAGTGGGTTTTAGAGTGAGCAGCACCTCGCCATTTCGGAAAAGGGGCTGGGGGGGAAGGACAGTGACATGGAGGAGCTCCCGTGGACGGAACAAAGGCCGACAGAAAAGCCTGCGAAAAGCAGTTTTTTGCTGCGAACGGACGCAGGAAAAGCAGGGAAGGTGATCGTGAGGCGAAAGAAAATAGCTTCAAAAACAAATTGCGCAAAGGCGTGGCCATCTTGTGACCTTCCTGTTTGTTTCGTTCTCTCAAGCGCTGTATCTCTTGCTAGCCCTTTAGGGAACACTTAAGCTGCCGGCTCCGTTGGCTTAGCCTTTTCTCGTGCGTCGATAGGAAGGCCATTTGTGATTAGTTACTAGATAGTTTTAGAATAGGGTCGGGGCGTATAGGGAGACCGCATGCGCTTAGCTTTAGGGGAACGGGTGCGTTGCTTGAAGGCAGCGCCATGACGGCGGGAAAGAGAAGCTTTCAGAACAAATAAGTTGATATATATGCTGCATTTTTTCATTGCACAAATAAAACGATATGCAAACTGTTGCTGTCACCGATTTCTCCTTAGGAAATGCAAAAAATGATGAAAATATTTTTTTTATAATGGGGACATGTTCAATCCGAGCCAAGACTATCCACACAAGAAAATCAAAATTGCAAACCTGTGTGTGGAGATCAGTAGTTCGTAAATCTCGTAAAGTTCGTAAAACTCGCAAACCTTGGATATCTTCTGAGTTGCGCCAAGAAATTAAAACGAAAGACAAACTGTACAAAATCTTTTTAAACACACGTTCAACAGATGACCTAAGCATTTTTAAGAAATACAGAAATAGATTAACAAAAAAGCTACGTCTCGCTCGTGCGGAATACTTCGCGACATTTCTTGAAATTAAAAATGGTCGCCACGATCTGTTGTGGTCAAGGTTGAATTTCTTACTGAGGCGTGAGCAACCACAGGCTGCCCCGCGGGCTTTAAAGCTTGATAACAAAGATGTATCCGGCAGAGAGTTGGCAGATGCCTTCAACAACTTTTTTACCACCCTTGCCCATAACACCCCGTCAAGTGACTTCAACACCTATTTTAGCTCTTACAATAGGGACACAATATTTCTGAACCCAGTTACGACAGAGGAGGTTATATCAGTCGTACAAAGCCTAAATAACAGCCATAGCTGTGACATTGACGGCATTCAAGTGAGGCCTGTCAAGCATGTTATAAGAGTGATTGCCCCTGTTCTTGCAGATATATTTAACTTATGCTTTACTACGGGCACATTTCCTAAAAAAATGCAAATAGCCAAAGTAACGGTTTTGTATAAGAAAGGAGACCGCAATGATTTAGGAAATTATAGACCAGTATCGATACTCCCAATATTCTCGAAAGCTTTTGAAAAAGTTCTCTATACACGGTTGTCTGATTTTATTGATAAACATGACCTTTTGTCACCTAATCAATTTGGGTTTTGTAAAAATAAATCTGCCGAGTTAGCACTACTCGAACAAAAGGAATATATACTAACACAGTTTGAAAATAAGGCCTTTGTTATTGGTGTCTTCGTGGACTTCTCGAAGGCATTCGATTTAGTAAACCACAGTGTACTCCTGAAAAACTTGTAGCGTTGTGGTATTCGTGGACTGGCTCAAATGATCCTGAAATCATATCTTTCGCATAGAAAACAGGCTGTAAGCATAGACAATGTGACATCTGAACTAAAACTTGTTACTTCTGGCGTTCCCCAGGGTAGTATATTGGGACCATTACTTTTTAATATGTACCTAAATGATATCTCCAACATTAACTCCGCCGCAAAATTTATTATCTACGCTGACGACACTAGCATCTTTTTTACTGGAAATGATCTTGATCTCCTTGTTCGGGAATGCAATGACACCTTGAGTGAATTACAAAAGTGGTCCGAATCCAGATACATGCGTATAAATGAGAAGAAAACAAAAGCTGTCATATTTCGTCCTAAAAACAAAGTACTTCCTTCCCCCATCGAGATTAAACTAAACTCGCGACGTATAGACATAGTTGAACAATTTAAATGCCTTGGAGTAGTTTTTTCTTCTAGCATGTCTTGGGAACACCACACGGACCATATTGTCACGAAACTGGCTCAAATAACCGGAGTCATAAGTCGGCTCAGATACGTCATTCCAAGAACAGTAAAGTTACTCCTCTACAATTCACTTTTCTACTCCTATTTAAACTACTGCCATCTAGTGTGGGGCACAGCTACGGTTACCTGTCTTCAGCGTATCTACATTTTTCAGAAAAAGTTTCTTCGTCATGTTTACAATGTCCCCTGGGACTCGCCAAGCAAAGATCTCTTTCTACAAAGTGGTGTGCTAAAAATACACAACTTGTATAAATATCGCTTGAGTGTCCGGTTTAAACTCGAAACACGTAGAAATGTAAACCACATACGTAAACTTGCTGAACTACATACCCGAGATGCAAGCTACATAACAAGGCATGCGGAGACATGGATAGTCCCGACCCCACGGTTAAACTCGGGTAGAGAACGCCTGCAGTTCACTCTTCCGTCCCTGCTAAACGCGTATATATATAATAATTTTGACCTTTTCAGTTCGTCAAACAGGTCTTTGCGTGCTTTGTATGCCAGCATGTAGGATTTTTGTTTTGTGCTTTTTTTTCTTCTTTCTCTTTTTTTCCCTTTGCTGCCATTACCTGTGTCTACCCAATGTGAATATTGTGTCAATATTGTATAATGTTCTTTCGTTTTCTCTTGTATTGTATACTTGTTATCACGCTTTGCAACTGCCTTTTGTATTAAAAGCCTTGCTGTCAAGCTGCTGCCAAGCGAAAGGGGGCTGCGGCTTAGTCAAGCTGTTTCTCAGCTTTTTCTGCGCCTCCGCTGTCTGTATGTTTACAAGGCAGAAATAAAGAATTTGAATTTGAACCTCCCGCGCTTTCTGACGTCAGGCGACGCGTACTCGCTAAGCCTAGCAGCCCTGTAAACACGGAAGCAATCTGAAAATTTGGCGTGTTTTACCCTTCAAATTTTGTTGTTCAGGCAACTTCAGCCAAAGCAAAAGCCTCGTGCTCCATTAGTTTGCCGTGAGCGTGAGCCACAGAGTAGCGGCAACGACGAATCGATGATGAGGCGAGAGGCCCCGCTTCGACGGGCGCCGCCATGTTGACCCAACGTAAAGCGGGTTTGGGGCGCACGCTATTTCGCCGATTTAGCGTTAGCGTCGCCCGCTCACCCAAACACCCAAGGGGCGTTAGCGTTCTGCGCATGCGCAGTAGCGTCCCGCTATTCCGCTATGACCCAAAGCGATAGGGTGACGCTATATAGAACTCTCTAGTATCTCTTCCCTACAGGGTGAAGGTCGGGGTCATTCCTGATGGTGCGTGTTGCCTGCGCTTGGACAAAATGCGTTATCAACGGGCGAGCATGTGGCGAAGAAGAAGCGGAAACGATGCCTTCTAGAATTTGCGCTCTTCATCGACGGATCGGGCGGCTAGCGGACGTCAAGAATGTTGCAGCAATGAACGACGACGCTAAAAAGGCTTCTGCGGCATCTGGCGCAGTGCGAGGGGCACCGTAGTGAAGGAAATTGCGACTGGCTGGGGTTCCATAACGTGCACTGACATCGCCCAGCACACCGGCCTCTGGAGCATCGCCTCCATTGAAATTCGACCGCCCCGGCTGGGATCCAACCGGCGTCTTTCGAATCTGCAGCCGAGCGCCGTAACCACTGAGCCACCGCGGTGGCTAGTTGTGAAGGCCATGCGCCACATGTTTCATTGAGCCGACGAAAGCGCTTGTAGTGCTTCCGTAAGTGGAGCGCATTCAAACAAGCGAGAAACATTATGCTGGCAGCTTTCTCCGCGGCGACCGTAGTACACAACAGAAAAGCAATGCGATGTGCGCAAAAGGAGTACGAAAAAATTTCAGATCAAGGATAAAGTTTTTTTCGTTATTATGAAGTTCAAACAGCAGCTCACCGCAAGAATGAAACATGCAAGGTCTTGCTATTTGGGCGCGCTGAGCCCTTTCACGTCCGATGTAGGATATGCAGCCAGGCTAGATGTGAGAACGTGTATTATTCGCGTGCACAACTAATGTGCGTGGAACTGTCGATAGGTGTTACCTGGCCACTCGCGATTGGCGCATGACGTTTCGACATTGTGCAGTCCAGAGTAATCTGCTCTGGACTTGGGAAGCCTTCTGGCAGAAATTTATTTTATTTATTTGGAGATACTGTCAATCCTTTTAGGGATTTTTACAGGAGTGGATTAAGTGCCTGTATACATTTGCTCATAGAACCATACACACGTTTGTACTCAAGAGTATGCGAATACACTACAACAAAAAAGAGGCAAGCACATAAAAAAAAACACTTAGGATACTGTCATTCATGCACTGACGTTATCACAGATTTACATTTATACATAAAAGCGAAAGGAAGACACATAAGTGATGACATCACATCCGCGTTGTTGACAGTACAGAAATGCTAGCAAGTTCAACAAATTTGTCAATTGAAGACTGCGAGACCACATTCTGATCTAAAGAATTCCACTCACGCACAGCTCGCGGGAAAAACGAAAAACTGTAGGTATTATTGGCACCAAAAATATTCTTGGAGTGTGAGTTGATGCTTATGACGGGTTTCTCTGCAAGTATTGAAAGAAATGTAGGTATCAGGATTTACTTTAATCATGTTGTGCAAGATAAGGTACAAAAATTTCAGACGTTGTAGCAGCGCACGGCTGGTTAGTGTATGAAGCCCAATCTCGGTCAGCATCTGCGTGGGTGAGTCGGTGGGCTGGTATCTGTTGCAGATAAAACGTGCGGCCTTCCGCTGGACAGCTTCGAGCGTAGATATTTGATTTTGGGCAAACGGAAACCACGCCACGTTCGCATACTCCAAGATCGGGCGAATACACATCACATAAGCCAAAAGTTTGGCTTCCCTCGTAGAGTACCGCAGGGCCCGTTTTAGATACATTAACTTCCGCATCGCTTTGTTTGCCACATAGTCTACATGAGCTGACCAACCCATATCTGATGAGACCACGACGCCCAAGTACTTATACTCAGTGACTGTTTCGAGGATCGTACTGTTACATGCGTACGAAAAAAAAAAGCTTAGATTTCTTTTTGTTATAGACATTGACACTGTTTTGCTAAGGTTTATGGCCATTTGCCAGTCCGTGCACCATTGGGCTCTCAAACCAAAATCCTTGTTGAGAGCAATTTGGTATGGCCGGTTCAGAGCTTCTCTATACAGGACGCAGTCATCTGCGAATAGTGTTATCTTGGAATCCACCTGACTAGCTATGTCGTTTACAAACAAGAGGAACAATATAGGCGCTAAACGGAGCCTTGTGGTACACCCGAGAGGACTGGCATTGTTCGGGAAGTATGGGCGCCGAACTGAACAAACTGGCGGCGGTCAGATAAGTAGCAGCGGATACATTGCACAACTGGCCCATCTCCTAGAATATATTTGAGTTTAAGAAGCAATTTTGCATGGCAGACATGGTCAAAGGCTTTTGAAAAATCCAGGTAAATTACGTCTATTTGTGTTTGGTCATTAATTGCTTTAGCGAAATTATGTAGAATCTCAACAAGTTGGATGACAGTAGACAGACCACTTCTGAAGCCATGCTGGTGAGGGTGAAGAATGTTATTTTCTTCGACAAACTGCGTAATAAATTTTAAAATGATATGTTCTAAAATTTTGCAGCAAGTACACGTCAGAGAAATGGGCCTACAGTTTTACTGGCAAGAAATATCTCCGGACTTGAAGATAGGCACTATTTTTGCAATTTTCCAATCCGCTGGGAGGCATTGTTCACTGATGGATTTATTGTAAATTAGACATAAATATTTGCTTATAGGCTCCGCATAACGTTTAAGAAAGCAATTACCGTCTGGGCCACTGCACTTTTTGTCACCTAAATTTAACAGCAGCGAGAACACTCCTGCTTCAGTTATGACTGGTGCACCTAATGCATCGTTTTGCTGCAATGTTTCTGGCCTGTAATCTTGCATCGTGCCATTGCCGGGAGTAAATACGGAATGGAAGAAGACATTGAACGCTTCAGCTTGCTTCCTTCCTTCCGTCGGTGACAACGCTTCTCGGGGGTTATCTTTGTGGCTAATATAACGCCAGAATTTCTGGGGCGAATCTTTGATAAAATTTCTCAGCGTTGTACTGCAAAAGCGTTGTCTGGCTGCTGCTGTTTGTTCCTTTATTTGTCTGTTTAATGAATTCACTTTGTTGTGGTAGTCTGGAAATGGGCGTAATTTATTAGATTGCCTTAACCTTATAATTCTGCGTTTTAAATGGATCACTTCACGTGTAATCCAAGGATTGTGTTTATTTATAGTCTTTTTTACCTGCGGTAGAAATTGCCTCAAACAGTGCATTACATGGGCTTTGAACTGCAACCAGATTTCATCTATGCTAGCAGAGCCCTCTGTAAAGAGTTCATAGAAATCGTAGTACTCGTGGGCAAGGTAAGTCATAATGGCATCATTATCTGCTTTGTTAAATGCGTACACGCGCTTCCTAGTGCTGCCCTTAGCGAGAAAGAGGATGTGCTAAAAATGCATTTCAAACGTATTGTATTAATTTCATATTTATTTCGCATTTTTTTGTCCCTATGGTTAAACTGCAATACGAATGCTTTCTAAGTATACTAGGAATAATATTTTGAACGTTCTTAAAAATACGTGAAAAGTACATTTTTGCCCGCTTAGCATATTTATAATACATTGAAAATATAATAAAAATATACATTAGAAATATACTAAAATATACATTTAATACATTAAAAATGTGTTTACACGGGCTTAAAAAAAGTCTACTGGGTGGCTCCATGGAATGACACGGGTTAATGCTTCAACTGCAGAACAAATTGTACACGGGTAGTTATAATCAATCAACAGGAGTTTGATATTATAAGGTCAGGTGATTGAATGGGAAGGGCAGATACCTACACACAGCATACCAAGACGACAGTGACACAGCAAACAACAAATCCTACGACAAGCGCTATGTTTGGTTGTGTTGTGTTGTGTTGGGTTTATTGGCGCATAAGCAGCTAAGGCTATCATGCGCCAAGAACAAGGTATGGAAAGATTGGCTTGAGCAGAGTGTGACAACAAAGTTGATAAAAACGGTGGTGTAAAGGGCCTAAAAGTTATTTTTATTACCTGGCTGATTAAATACAAACTTTTTAGAAATGGCTGTTTGCAGAAGCTTTTAAAAGTGGGTTAACCTCCGTCCTCCGTGGACATCCTTGGCTTGCCAAGGATCTCGAGGTCCCCAACTACTCAGATAAAAACCTCAGCCTCCTTCTCAGGACTGAGAAAGTGGCTGAGGTGTATCGTTCTAAGTAGAGAAGCACAGGGTCGGAACATTACAGGTTTTGAAGCACACCAGCTTCCCTTAAAAAGCTAAAAACATCAAGTATAATAACGAGTGCATATTCAGCGAAAATCAACGCTGGATGAAATGGGATATGTTCTTTGTAAAATGCAGCAAAATATTTTTTTCTTAATGATTCAAGTTTTGTGCATGATAGTAGTATGTGGTTTACGGTAAGTTCATGTCCGCATTGCTCGCAAACAGGTTTGTCTTTCTTTGTTAGCAGGAAGTTGTGTGTGAGATGTGTGTGTCCTATACGGAGACGGCATAAAATAACTTCGATGAATCGTTTTTGGTGTGAGCATGATTCCCATTCGTCTAGAATGGGTTTTACTAAATGTAGCTTATTATTTCTTTCGATATTCCATTGCGACTGTCATTTATTTCTTAATTTGCACTGCACCAACTTCATACCATCTTTGTAGGGAATGTACACTTTATTTATTTCTTTGTTTCGAGCTTTTCCAGCACATTCATCTGCTTTCTCATTTCCAGCGATTCCAATGTGGCTGGGAACCCAGCAAAATTTTATGTCTTGTCCTTGTATTATGGCTCTTATTATGTTATGTATGGTATCCCCGATTAGTGGTGTGACTGCATTGCTATGGTGAAGTGAGGTTTGTATGCTCAGAGAATCAGTGTAAATGATACTGTTCTGAATGTTCTCATTTATTATTTTTTCTACAGCCACCAAGACTGCGTAACACTCGGCGGTGAAAATGGATGTACACCCAGGTAGCCGTACTATTTTTTCCCAATTATTCTGAACTACAGCACTTCCCACGTAGTGCGCCGATTTTGATCCATCGGTATAAAATGCTTCGTATTCTCCGTATTTTTCGTTGAGTGCTAAATATTCTTGTAATATCTGTTCTTGTGGTGTATGTTTTTTCCGAAATTGTGTTAATGTGAAGTCGCACACAGATGGTAGGCAGTACCAAGGCGGGAGTGGATCAGGTTTGCGGGCAATATTAGGTAATATGTTCATTATGTCTAGTTCTTGGCATTTCTCTTTAAACCGGAGAAGAAGTGGCCTGATTGCGAGGGGTCTGTTGGTAAATAGTGTTCGGGATGGGCACTTTGTAACGAGTGGGTAACAGATGTGTTTAGGCTGGGAACGGATCTTTAAAATGTATGAGCATGTAAGCATTGTTCGTCTGTCTGCAAATGGTGGTTCATTGGTTTCCACGTAAAGGCTTTTTATGGGTGATGTCCTGTAAGCACCAGTTGAAAGACGCAAACCCATATTGTGCACAGGGTCCAGTCGCTTCAAGTACGCTGGCCTTGCTGATCCATACACTATGCAGCCATAATCTAAAACGGAACGTACTACAGAGCGATAAATCTGTAGAAGGCATACCCGATCAGAACCACAGTGTTTGCGTGAAAGGACTTTAAGTATGTTCAGTGATAGTGACGCTTTCTTCTTTAGTGCGTTTATGTGAGGCAGGAAAGTAAGCTTTTTATCGAAGGTGATGCCTAGAAATTTGTGTTCCTTTTTTAAAGGCAGTGTAGTTTGGTTTAGGTGTAATGTGGGTACTGTGTGCAAGCCTGGTTTGAGTGAAAAAAGTAAGGCTACTGTTTTCTGTGGTGAGAACTGGAAACCATTCTTTTCTGCCCATGTTGCCAGTTTGTTGATTGTAAGTTGTACTTGTCTTTCACATGTAGATATATTGGAAGATGTGCACGCTATCTGAAGATCGTCAACATAGACTGAATATGTTAGGGACCTTGGTATTATTTTGTTAAGAGAATTCATTTTTACAATAAAAAGAGTTGTGCTTAAAATACACCCTTGAGGCACTCCATTTTCCTGAATAAAATCCCTCGAAAGGGTTGAGCCTAGACGGACCTTAAATGAACGGTTAGATAAAAAGTCTTTAATGGAGTTCAGTATTCTGCCACGGATGCCAAGCTCAGCTAAGTCCTGGAGAATCCCGAACCTCCAGGTAGTATCATATGCCTTTTCTAAATCAAAAAAGACGCTAAGACAGTGTTGCTTGTGTATAAAAGCTTCTCTGACAGTATTTTCAAGGCGGACTAGGTGGTCTGTAGTGTAGCATCCCTTTTTAAATCCACACTGATGGATATCAAGAAGTTCACCAGATTGAAGAACAAAGGCTAGTCATATGTAGGACACTTTCGAAGGATTTGGCAAGGCAACTGGTCAGGGCTATGGGTCTATAACTGCTAGGAGAAGTTGGGGGTTTACTAGGCTTAAGAAGCGGTACAATAATAGCTTTCTTCCAGGCTTCCGGTATTTTTCTAGATATGAAAATTGTGTTAAAGAATCTTAAAAGTGCGTCCACGGCTGGCTCGGAAAGATGTGCAAGCATTTCATAATGTATTTCGTCGGGTCCTGGAGCAGTTTTTTTTCCGGCAGACAGTACTTTGTTGATTTCTTGGAGGGTAATTAGACTATTGTACTTTTCATTTGCGCCTCCACTTGCTGGGAGCCTCTGTTTTTCAGCTGTGTTTTTGTGTTTTAAAAAAGACTGTGTATAGTGAGATGAACTTGAAACTGCAGCGAAATGTTCCCCTAATATGTCTGCCTGTTCCTCTATGCTTGTTTGTGTGCCGGGTGTTGTTAAAAAAGGAATTGTGAATGGTGAAAAGGTGCCATTTAATTTTCGAACCTGCTCCCACATTTTTTTAGATGGGATCTGACTGTTGATAGATGAAACATATTTCTGCCATGAAGCTTTCTCGGCACTGCGACGGACGTACCGAGCTTTAGCTTTTGCCTTTCTAAAATTCATAAGATTCTCATAAGTCGGATACCTACGGAATTTACCCCATCTCTATTTTGTTGTTTTTTAGCTTCTTTACAGTCCTTTGTCCACCATACTTTATGGTTTTGTCGCGCCACTCCTGACGACTGAAGAATAGCTGTGAGTGCGGCAGTTATGATACAATTAGTGAACTTTTCTTTTATCTGGTCGATGATAAGATTTTCTAAAACTATGTTTTCTAAAGTTGCTTTGGCTCTAAAAATGGACCAGTCGGCGAGGTGATGTTTGGCTTGCCGTATATATACCCACCGAGTGCGACGCACTATTTTGCTCGGTGAGGCCATTTTTTGCGCAAAGACTGTGGGCTGCCAAATTATCGCAGAAGTACCCTAGTGGTCGCGTTCGAATCTGGGGTTAATTGAGAACAGAATTGCTAGTTGAACCTTGCGTCAGGCACAGGCCAGGAGTCGAACTGTCAATCAACAGATACATGGGCGTGTAAGGGAGCCGGTCTGCCCTGCCAGACGGGGTCCTTTCCGCTGGCTTATTCGGGCCCAGAAGTACCCAAGGCGCTTTTGCTGGTATGATGCTATCACGTTCTCACACGGAAATGTTCGAATGACATTGAGTCGAATGAAATTCGATAATAGGAATGACATTCGGACTTGACGGACTGCCGCGGTGCGACACTTTCGAAACGCATTCGAAAGCCTCAGCTCGTTTTCAGTGTACAGCGACGACGACGACGGCGGTCACACTAGTCCGACAACGACAGTATATATCACGCTGAACAACAGCATGTAACTATAGTGAAATATCTAGTTTACTATAATATGATTGCAGAGGGACACGTTTTTCAGGCCAACGACACCGACGAATCCGGTCGGCGGACGGTCAGCCTTGTCGGCGGCTGAGCGAGAGCACGGTGATGAGGCGGCGGGGTTGCATATGCTCGCGCTTCTAAATGAGCGAAACGAACGGCTATATTTCACATGTGCACACCTGAACACTCACCAGCGATAAGCGCTTGCCAAATCAATTTCAGTCGACGACGGCTCTGTTCCCTTCCGCGACGACTAGGCCCAGCGAGTTCGCAGGGTTGGATCTGTGATTGCGGCGGTTGTGAAGAGCGAATAACAAGCTTTAGCGAATGCAAATGGTCACCAGGTGTAGTTTTGGCAACAGTGACCTGAAATCAACTATTGCTTACATCGCAGGGCACGCGTACGATGAACGGGAATCGCCGGTGTGACCCAGACTGCCGAGCCCTGCTTTACGGCCAGCAGCAGTCGTCGCCGTCGCTAGCTTGTGGATAAACAAGTTAGGCCGTTTCAGTTAAAGCGAACAGTCGCCAGAAATACTTCTGGATAAAGTAGTTTAAAAGAAAGTACTGGTCACGTCGGAGAAAGCCGGGACAAGAAGCGAGAAGCGCCAGTCCTGCGCGATGCCAACAACCCGGCTGCCAAGTGTTTCTCAGGCGTGCGATCGCATCATCGCTTCCCAGACATTGCCGCACTGTGTAAACAAGCACGAGTACAACCAGTAAAAAAGAAAACAGATTGTTTAATAGAACGAAAGCGCAGATTGCGTTTTATGTTATGTAAACAAGCGATGTGCGTATGTGCTTTCAGTTGTTTTATTTTGGTTTCCGTTCATTACTGGTTGCTTTATGTGATTGACATCATTATTACTTGTCACAGTAACTGTTTTATTATTACCCTATTACTGTCTTCCTATGTACTATTCATCGATTATGTTTCTATTCTTTACGCTGCTGCCTTGTATTGGTCTCTTGGGCCTCGTCAAGCTTTTGTGTAGCTTTTAGCCCAAGAGACCATCCAGTTGTCTTCTGGAAAATAAAGATGTATTGTATTGTATTGTATTGTATTGTATTGTATTGTATTGTATTGTATTGTATGTAAACAACAGTATGAGTGCAGTCGTCCTCATCGGCGCACTCCAGGGGAAATTTCATGCTGATGCGGTTAATATTCATTGGCGTAATATTATCTTCAAGCACTCCCTTAGACAGAACACGTGTAACGTCGTTAGATGACATTGGGTTGGAAGGCATTCGAAGCGCCCGTGTAGCAGGGGTATAAGTGGTGATCACCTTCCTGCTAGAAGTTACCATAAACGAAAGGATAACAAGAAAGGGAAAGTTTTCACTCTTCGCTGAAACGTCATTTCGAGCCCTAGATTGTTCCACGGTAGTTTGAAGTGTAATGCAAATATGTTTACGCGGACAACCCATTTGTTACAATTTAAGTATACTTCAGAGGATAAATTGCGTATTTACGAAACTACACTTTAAGTACATGGCCAGCACCAAAATGCGATTTCCTGAAACTCGATTTTGAGCATCAGATTGTTCAACGACAGCTTGTAAAGCGCTGCAAACATGCTAATGCGGACTGCCAATTTGCTAGAATTTCAGTGTTCTTTGGACGAATTAATTTCATATTTACGAAAGTTCACTTTTAATACATTTACAGGATGCTAAAACGGCATACATATACGTTTACAAGGACTGCCCGTTTTTTAGAATTGAAGTATACTTTCGATGAATTAATTTCATATTTCCGAAAATACACTTTTAATACACTAACAAGATGCTAAAACTGCATACATATTTTTTCACGTATTTGAAAAGTGCTCGAAGTGTGCTTTAAGTGAGGTATTTTTGGCACATTTTAAAAATATATTTCGAATACCGAGCATGAACTTTCAGGAACGTATTTCCTACATATTTTTAGTGCATTCATGAATACAAAATATGTTTAAAATATAATTTAAATAGCCCACCGCATATTCCATACGTATTAGTTTTTGCTAAGGGATGGGTTGGCGAATTTGATTTGTAATTGAAAGCGTGCACAGAACCATATCATGGTCAGATAAACCTTCAAGTACATGGACATTAATCCTTCCTTTTAAGAAGTAGTCACTGACGAAAATAAGATCTAATATGGAACTTGAAGTGCCCTGCACACGAGTAGGCGTGGAAACTATTTGGGTCAGGTTGAAGATATCTTGAGGAAAAACACAGCGCACTCCTAAGACACGGACAAAGAAAGGCAAGACGATACAGCGCTGTATCGTACACAGCAGATGTTACTCATGTCGTCCCGCCCACTTTTCGAAAGTATATATATGTCGCTCCACAATAAAATAATCAGTTGAAGTCAGCGCTGTATCGTCTTGCCTTTCTTTGTCCGTGTCTTAGGAGTGCGCTGTGTTTTTCCTCAAGATGAACTACCAACTAGCCCGCTCTTCCACCCTTGCAGGTTGAAGATAAACAGAAAACTGAGCAAGATGTTGTTCGTAACGTTCGATGGGCTCAAAGAGGTCCAGTTCACGTCCGGCAAGTTAAAGTCTCCTGCCATTATCACGGCACTTGCCACCATATGCGTGCGCATATAGTCTAGAAGCTGTTCAAGATAAGATACCTTAGCCTGGGGGGGTCTGTACACGGCACCGACACAGACATGGCTCCGTCCTGCCTGGATCTTACACCAGACCGCTTCCACACCTGGGACATCTGGCATTACTCAGTAGCTTATGCCTTGTTTCAGGAGCAAAGCAACACCGCCGCCTCTAGATGCTCTATCCTTTCGCACAATGGTATAGCCTGGGGGAACCAGTTCGTGGTTTTCAATGTCAGCGTGCAGCCACGTCTCAGTCAGGCAGATAATATCAGGCGCGTGGGCGATAAGGATCGCCTCTAACTGTTCAATTTTGTTCACAAGGCTGCGCGCGTTAACATTGAGAACAGTTACGGCCGACGGCGGTTTCGAGTCCGCTTGGCTGGTCCCTCGTCCAATTCTTTGTTTTTTGCGGCTTCCACTATGTGATTGGTTTGTTCGTCCCAGATGAACAAGCGGTTACTTATTTTGACTTTGTCATAAGAAAGAAATACTTTCTCTTTCCGGTCCCGATGAACTTTCCCGATGATACACTAGCTGTTTAATTAGAACTCTAATCTGGGCGAGTTGGTTCATAGCTTGAAAGGAGTACGTACTTGCGCGAAAGACGGGACGAAAACAAGGAAACACAGACGACACGTATAAAGCGCAACTACTTCCAACTAGTTTATTTCATAGAGAGCTACACATTTATACTCTAGAGGTCAAACACAGCGATAAAAACCGTCTCATGCGCATCTCACGCCAGCATACCACCACCACAGGTGCTGCCTGATTACATCAACAGTTCTAACAACCCCCGGCACTGCTATCAAGAAGGAAAGAAGAATCATGAGGTGATAAATGAGGAAAGGTGACATTAAAAATATCGTAGCAGAGCAGTGTCAAAACCAAAACCAAAGGCATGTCAAAGCGTAAAAACAAATCATCGTAGCAAAAGCAGTGTCAAAAAAGGCAAAACACACCACTAAAAACAGCCGGTCAACAGGGTAAAAAACGCATTACAACGAAGAATTCAAACAAGAATCGAAGGCTAGGCCACCCAACAACAGTACGACCCGAAATAAAGTGGAAACCTGAGGTGCAGCAAAATTTACATGTGCCCGTCTAGAAAAGTCACCTCTTTGTTAAGAAGTAAGAGAGATGCAGTGCTAAGGCATTGCATCTCTTTGTGCCCCTTTTGTGGTTACCAGCACTCAGCATAATAGAGCCCCAATTTTTGCCTGCAGGTATCTGCAGTTGAACCTATAGCTGGGCTGTCAAGTTTGTTTAAGCCCCTGCCTAGCCGATGAGGATCCCACTGAGGCTTGAAGTGGGCAGCCCAAGAGTTTAGTGCCACTACAGCACCCACGGGGGACCCATGTAGGTTTACTTCAGGCAGCCACCAGCCCTCAATGCCCATGTCGGACCCCATGGGCCCGCCACCTTGTGCTAATAGGACAGTAATGACTAGTTATGACTTTCACTTCAGGTGTAACGGACTGACGGACAGAGTCATGGCCGCAAGTATGAGCCATTAAACGCTTTCCTCTCAATATTGAAAGCAGCACGTCATGGGCAGTGGCAAAGAAGCGAGAATGGCACGCCGGGATTCGTGTGTAGCTACGAGCACGGCGCGCAACCAGCCATGGGAGTAGGCAAGCCCTGTGCCACGATGCCCTGCGCTCACAAGAACTGCACGACCAACATCTACCGTAGCATGATCGGTGCTGCTCGGGAGGAAGCCGTATGTTTTTGCTGGCTCTTTGTTTAACTCTTGTTTTAACATATCGCTGACTGTCCTCGCTCGCGAGTAGCCCACCCTTGAGTAAAAACGTTCGCGGGGCCTTTGGCTATGAGCATAGTTTGCAACGAATCGTAGAAATCACGCATACGCACCTTCACTCGCGGGCGTTAGTAGATAACGATGAAGGGAGCGTACACGCTTCGACAACAAACGATGCATGGCTTGTTCTGCTGCCGACACGGCGGCCCTGCCGACGCACATTAGTCTCCTAATGGATCGTCTGGCAAATGCGGAAGAGCTTCTGAACCGTTTTCCACATCTTGCGATCAGAGTCCGGAAAAAGCCGATGTTCCGCCATTTCAACGCCGACGTTACGGAAAAACTTTGGCACGCAAAGTCTCTACGGCTGCTCTGGCTGCACGGAGCATGCTATCCCTGCAATAACAAGAAATCGATCGGGATGATCGTTCGTTGGCCCCGGGTCATGCTCCGCATAGAAGAAGACGATGGAGCGGGCAATGGCGCGGGACGGAGCGCTCGCACAAGACTCGTAGCCCTTAAATCATATTTCATCATGACACCACCCCATAGCAATATATAACGTACGCATGTTTGAATCAATGTATACATGTGCGCGCTTTGTATATCTTTCGTAACCGACTCCTGCAATAGCCCTCTTGTGTAATCCCAGGTCTTTTCTTTGCATAGTGGAGAAAAAGGCAATATGCACATAAAACGTCGGCACAACAGCTTCGGAAAATCGCTCCATCGCAAAGTGGAAGGGCGAATATTCATTTTGGTTGAGATGAAGCGCACTCAGCCACAATAGGACTTAAGGGCTAAAAGTGAGCTATTCACCTATTATGTGACAACGTTCCTACCGAACACACAATGCTCTCAGAGGCCGTGTTTATACAGTATCTTCTTTGTATTTTCTTCACTGAACTGGTACACCCTGGGTGCGTGATTAAAAAAGAAAAATCATTCGCTGGGGGAGGCACTGCCGAATAAGAGGTGTTTCAAACACAACTGCAGTTGATTTTGCAGTTGAACGTTTGCAGTTGAACGTTCCTACCGAACACACAATGCTCTCAGAGGCCGTGTTTATACAGTATCTTCATTGTATTTTCTTCACTGAACTGGTACACCCTGGGTGCGTGATTAAAAAAGAAAAATCATTCGCTGGGGGAGACACTGCCGAATAAGAGGTGTTTCAAACACAACTGCAGTTGATTTTGCAGTTGAACGTTTGCAGTTGAACGTTCCTACCGAACACACAATGCTCTCAGAGGCCGTGTTTATACAGTATCTTCATTGTATTTTTTTCACTGAACTGGTACACCCTGGGTGCGTGATTAAAAAATAAAAATCATTCGCTGGGGGAGACACTGCCGAATAAGAGGTGTTTCAAACACAACTGCAGTTGATTTTGCAGTTGAACGTTTGCAGTTGAACGTTCCTACCGAACACACAATGCTCTCAGAGGCCGTGTTTATACAGTATCTTCATTGTATTTTCTTCACTGAACTGGTACACCCTGGGTGCGTGATTAAAAAAGAAAAATCATTCGCTGGGGGAGGCACTGCCGAATAAGAGGTGTTTCAAACACAACTGCAGTTGATTTTGCAGTTGAACGTTTGCAGTTGAACGTTCCTACCGAACACACAATGCTCTCAGAGGCCGTGTTTATACAGTATCTTCATTGTATTTTCTTCACTGAACTGGTACACCCTGGGTGCGTGATTAAAAAAGAAAAATCATTCGCTGGGGGAGGCACTGCCGAATAAGAGGTGTTTCAAACACAACTGCAGTTGATTTTGCAGTTGAACGTTTGCAGTTGAACGTTCCTACCGAACACACAATGCTCTCAGAGGCCGTGTTTATACAGTATCTTCATTGTATTTTCTTCACTGAACTGGTACACCCTGGGTGCGTGATTAAAAAAGAAAAATCATTCGCTGGGGGAGGCACTGCCGAATAAGAGGTGTTTCAAACACAACTGCAGTTGATTTTGCATTTGAACGTTTGCAGTTGAACGTTCCTACCGAACACACAATGCTCTCAGAGGCCGTGTTTATACAGTATCTTCATTGTATTTTCTTCGCTGAACTGGTACACCCTGGGTGCGTGATTAAAAAATAAAAATCATTCGCTGGGGGAGACACTGCCGAATAAGAGGTGTTTCAAACACAACTGCAGTTGATTTTGCAGTTGAACGTTTGCAGTTGAACGTTCCTACCGAACACACAATGCTCTCAGAGGCCGTGTTTATACAGTATCTTCATTGTATTTTCTTCACTGAACTGGTACACCCTGGGTGCGTGATTAAAAAAGAAAAATCATTCGCTGGGGGAGGCACTGCCGAATAAGAGGTGTTTCAAACACAACTGCAGTTGATTTTGCAGTTGAACGTTTGCAGTTGAACGTTCCTACCGAACACACAATGCTCTCAGAGGCCGTGTTTATACAGTATCTTCATTGTATTTTCTTCACTGAACTGGTACACCCTGGGTGCGTGATTAAAAAAGAAAAATCATTCGCTGGGGGAGGCACTGCCGAATAAGAGGTGTTTCAAACGTTCAACTGCAGTTGATTTTGCAGTTGAACGTTTGCAGTTGAACGTTCCTACCGAACACACAATGCTCTCAGAGGGCGTGTTTATACAGTATCCTCATTGTAGTTTCTTCACTGAACTGGTACACCCTGGGTGCGTGATTAAAAAAGAAAAATCATTCGCTGGGGGAGACACTGCCGAATAAGAGGTGTTTCAAACACAACTGCAGTTGATTTTGCAGTTGAACGTTTGCAGTTGAACGTTCCTACCGAACACACAATGCTCTCAGAGGCGGTGTTTATACAGTATCTTCATTGTATTTTCTTCGCTGAACTGGTACACCCTGGGTGCGTGATTAAAAAAGAAAAATCATTCGCTGGGGGAGGCACTGCCGAATAAGAGGTGTTTCAAACACAACTGCAGTTGATTTTGCAGTTGAACGTTTGCAGTTGAACAATCCTACCGAACACACAATGCTCTCAGAGGCCGTGTTTATACAGTATCTTCATTGTATTTTCTTCACTGAACTGGTACACCCTGGGTGCGTGATTAAAGAAGAAAAATCATTCGCTGGGGGAGGCACTGCCGAATAAGAGGTGTTTCAAACACAACTGCAGTTGATTTTGCAGTTGAACGTTTGCAGTTGAACGTTCCTACCGAACACACAATGCTCTCAGAGGCCGTGTTTATACAGTATCTTTATTGTATTTTCTTCATTGAAATGGTACACCCTGGGTGCGTGATTAAAAAAGAAAAATCATTCGCTGGGGGAGGCACTGCCGAATAAGAGGTGTTTCAAACACAACTGCCGTTGATTTTGCAGTTGAACGTTCCTACCGAACACACAATGCTCTCAGAGGCCGTGTTTATACAGTATCTTCATTGTATTTTCTTCACTGAACTGGTACACCCTGGGTGCGTGATTAAAAAAGAAACATCATTCGCTGGGGGAGACACTGCCGAATAAGAGGTGTTTCAAACACAACTGCAGTTGAATTAGCAGTTGAACGTTTGCAGTTGAACGTTCCTACCGAACACACAATGCTCTCAGAGGCCGTGTTTATACAGTATCTTCATTGTATTTTCTTCACTGAACTGGTACACCCTGGGTGCGTGATTAAAAAAGAAAAATCATTCGCTGGGGGAGGCACTGCCGAATAAGAGGTGTTTCAAACACAACTGCAGTTGATTTTGCAGTTGAACGTTTGCAGTTGAACGTTCCTACCGAACACACAATGCTCTCAGAGGCCGTGTTTATACAGTATCTTCATTGTATTTTCTTCACTGAACTGGTACACCCTGGGTGCGTGATTAAAAAAGAAACATCATTCGCTGGGGGAGACACTGCCGAATAAGAAGTGTTTCAAACACAACTGCAGTTGAATTAGCAGTTGAACGTTTGCAGTTGAACGTTCCTACCGAACACACAATGCTCTCAGAGGCCGTGTTTATACAGTATCTTCATTGTATTTTCTTCGCTGAACTGGTACACCCTGGGTGCGTGATTAAAAAATAAAAATCATTCGCTGGGGGAGACACTGCCGAATAAGAGGTGTTTCAAACACAACTGCAGTTGATTTTGCAGTTGAACGTTTGCAGTTGAACGTTCCTACCGAACACACAATGCTCTCAGAGGCCGTGTTTATACAGTATCTTCATTGTATTTTCTTCACTGAACTGGTACACCCTGGGTGCGTGATTAAAAAAGAAAAATCATTCGCTGGGGGAGGCACTGCCGAATAAGAGGTGTTTCAAACACAACTGCAGTTGATTTTGCAGTTGAACGTTTGCAGTTGAACGTTCCTACCGAACACACAATGCTCTCAGAGGCCGTGTTTATACAGTATCTTCATTGTATTTTCTTCACTGAACTGGTACACCCTGGGTGCGTGATTAAAAAAGAAAAATCATTCGCTGGGGGAGGCACTGCCGAATAAGAGGTGTTTCAAACACAACTGCAGTTGATTTTTTTTTCTCACTGGCAGTAAAAAGAATACTAATACGGGGCTCTTCTGGAGAGAAGAGGGTAATACTCATATAAAATAAGAGTTGAAATTATGAAGGCAGCAAAATTGTAAACTTTGCAGCGCATTTTAAGAGATGACTAAGAGAATGTCCTTCATCGATAGTCACGTAGCAGAGGGGCATACGGGACGGATCCCCGCTCCGGCAAGCATTTCACTAGAAGCCGCACTGGGCGACCGGGTTCATGGGCGAGCCGCGCTCGCAGCTGAAGGCGCTGCCGAACTCCGGCGTGTGCATGAGCGGCAGGTTGCAGCGTTCACGAGCCGCCGCGCAGTGCCGGGCGCAGCGGCCCACGAAGAAGAGCCGGTCGCGGCTCAGGTGCAGCGCCGGCAGGCCCTCCGGGGGCGGCTGCAGGCTGAGCAGCGCCGCGTGCGCCGCCCGCAGTCCGGCCAGGTCGGCCAGTAGGGCGAACCCCAGGTCGGGCTCCGCGCTGCCGCCAGTCACCTGAGGGGTTTGCCATCCATCGTGGCAGAAATGACGGCTGTCGTTTGACACCTGGACGAGGCGCTGACTTTTGCAGCGATGCAGTAGTCTGGCATGGCAGCATCACGTGTACAGTACGGTCCACTGTTAAAGGGAACATGCGATCGCGTGGCATCCGCGCTTCGCGGAGCGCTGCAGCCGAGAACTTGCGGGAATTGTCGGCACAATACGCATGCGCAGTAAGCATGACGGCTAATCATTCCGCGCCTGACGCCGCCTATTCTCGCCGCATCTAGGCGGCAGGGCTTCGTTTAGCGCAGAGTACACGCGGTCACATGTTCCCTTTGACAATGCACCGTACTGTACATCTCTACACAAGCAAAAACAACAACACAAGCAAAAGAAACAGAGAGAAACAAAATTCTTTTCAGTTTATAGCAATCAGAACATCAAGAAGAGAACAGTGAAAACAAGCGGGAAGAAGCTCACTTGGGAAAAGAAAGATAAAAGGTTGAACAAGTAACAAAAGAACAGGTTTAAGTCCATGAGGTAAAGAATGTGGTGTTTAATGTCGCGGGCTATGAGGGACGCCGTATTTGATGACTTGGAATTAATTTAAACCACCTAGGGTTCTTGACGTGCACTTACAGGGAAGAGCACACGGTCGTCTTTTGCGTTTTCTTTCTCTACCGAAACGGGGCAGCTGTGGCCGGCACTGAATCGGCCGCAGCATACGAGTGCACTAACCACCGAGCCACCGCGGTGGGCTGGCCCTTTTCGTTAGCCTTTTCGTTAACGTTCGCCGCTTACGAACGTTGGTGGCGCTGATGAACACTCTCAAGGTTAGGTTATTTGTAAACATAAATACCCCCGAAAGCAGAAGGTTTGACAGCCGTCGCCGTAGCTCAGAGGTAGAGCACCGGACGCGTAATTCGGGGGTCGTGGGTTCGGATCCCACCGGCGGCATGTGGTTGTTTTTTCTTCTGCTTTTCTAATCAATAAGCTTTAAGCGACAATATATTCAGTAATATTCTTACTTGATCAACACCACAAAAAATAAATAAAATTAAAAAAAAATCCCCTGTGCTCCTTGGTTTCCGTGGCTGTTGGCTTCTCTCATATTTATAACGAGCCCCTCATCCCTACAACAGTATGCACCAACTCGCCCAACAAGAAGTTCTTAACTACCTGTCTAGTACAGAGGGCCCTTTCATGAATGTTCCTCCTTCACCTTGCGCTCTTTCAGTCTCCCTCGTGTCTTTCCTGTGTGTGTCTTTTGTGCGCAATTCGTACCTACAACAGTATGCACCAACTCGCCCAACAAGAAGTTCTTCTTATCATCCCCTTCCCTTGTTTGCTTATCTTCCCCGTAGGTGAGTACCGGTAAGATGCAGCTGTTGTATACGTTTCTCTTGAGGGATATTGGCAAGCTGCCATTCATGATCTGAGAGAACCTGCCATATGCGTTCCATTCCATTGTAATTATTGTATTTATTTCCCTTTCAAGATTCCCGTCAGTGCTCACTGCCCACACTAAGCAGACGTATTCAATGACCACCTACAGAACCTCGCTAAAAATTGTGAACTCCTGTTCCCTTCCGAGACTCTTGAACATTACTTTGCTTTTCTGCTTGTTAATATTTTATTTTATTTCTTATTTTGCAGTTTCTATTTAGACCCACTCTTCTGCTCTGCCTGTCTAAATTCATTGATCATTCTTTGCAGGACAACTCCTGAGTGACATAGCAAGGCAATGTTATCAGCGAATCGGAAATTACTTAGGTTTTCTTTATAAAATCTAATCCCAAAGTGTTCCCCATCAAGAACTAGGAACACTTCCTCTGAACAGGCGGTGAATAGCATTGGCTAGATAGTGCCTAACTGCCTGGCACCCTCCTTTACTAAACTGTACTGCTGACATTAAGGAGGGCTATGGCAGCTGTGCAGTCCTTACATATATCTTCCAGTATTTTCACATAACTCTTCTAAACCCTCATTCCGCAGTGCCTGCATGACTACTGAAGCTTACACTGGATCCAATGCCTTCTCAAAGTAAATAAAAGGTTAATATTGTTACGTTGCCCGAAAGGCTAGTCACCAGCAAGGGCGACCGGAGCGCAGAGCGAACAACACAGGAGGCACCGAACAATAGCGCGCGCACACCAGTCAGGCACTTCCTTCTCATCGTCTTCTGTGAATATCCGTTGCATGGCCCTCCGTCTGGAAAAACACCGTCACGGTGGACTGGATGACGTCGAGCGGCAGGGCGAGAGGTAGGGTTTCGGGCGAGAGACGTGGACGATATCACGTTGAAGGTGGCGGGAGGAAGCGGGCTGGAAGGCTGGAGCGATCTCGTAAGTGACAGCAGTTACCTGGCGCAGGACACGGTACGGGCCAACATAACGGGACAGAAGTTTTTCGGAGAGGCCGACGCGGCGAGATGGGGACCAAAGCAAGACGAGGGAGCCAGGAGAGAAAGAGACTGTGCGGTGGCGGCGGTTGTAGAACTCCTGCTGGGAGGCCTGCGAGGCGAGAAGTCGGGAGCGTGCAAGTTGACGGGCGTAGTCAGCACGGGCAATGGCGTCTTGGGCGTATTCAGAGGATGGAGCAGCAGGAGTAGGCAGCAGCGTGTCCAAAGGCAATTGGGGCTCGCGGCCGTATAAAAGGTAAAAAGGGGAGTAACCGGCTGTATCATGGCGGGAGGAGTTGTATGCGAAGGTAACATACGGGAGAGCGAGGTCCCAGTCGCGGTGGTCAGGGGAAACGTACATAGCGAGCATATCGGTCAGAGTGCGGTTGAGACGCTCAGTAAGTCCGTTTGTCTGCGGGTGATAGGCGGTGGTGAGCTTGTGCTTAGTAGAGCAGGATTGAAGAATGTCGTAGACAACCTTGGACAGAAAGCAGCGGCCGCGGTCGGTAAGAAGTTGGCGGGGAGCACCATGGTGCAATATGAGGTCGTATAGCAATAAGTCCGCAACATCTGTAGCTGTACTGGTTGGCAGTGCCCGCGTGATCGCATAACGGGTGGCGTAGTCCGTGGCAACTGCAACCCATCTGTTGCCGGAGGTGGACTCTGGAAACGGACCCAGAAGATCCAAGCCGACGCGATGGAAAGGTTCTGGGGGCACATCAATAGGTTGAAGTGTGCCAGCTGGGAGAGTAGCAGGGCGTTTCCGGTGGTGGTGGTGAAAAACATTTATAAGCAATTAAATTTTTACAGAAAGGTGATTGGGGTAGGACCCTATTGGCCCTTTCCCCTCACAGTACTAGGTGGAGCCCCTATTCCGGGGCCCCATTGGAAAGCAACGCCGCCCGCGTCCGTTGAACCAAGGCCTTTTGGCTCTTCAGGTCTTGACAGCCGAGCAGGGCCGCCTCCCAGTCCTCTCTGGTGGGGTTGGGGTTGGGGGGGATAGATGGGTTAGATTGACACGCTGACACTCATCGCAGGCTGCAACATAGCGGCGTACGGAGCGGAACAGGCCGGGCCAAAAGAAGCGACGTCGCGCACGGTCGTATGTACGCGATACACCCAAGTGGCCAGCAGTGGGGAGATCATGGAGTTCATGAAGGATAGCAGGACGAAGGTGCTTGGGGACAACGAGTAGAAGGTTGGGGCCATCCGGATTGAGGCTGCGGCGATACAAGATTCCGTCAGAGAGCACAAAGCGCCGCATCGAGGAATCAGACGGAGTGGAATTGAGGCGGTCGATAATTGATCTCAAATCGTCATCGCGGCGCTGTTCTTCGCCCATGTTGGCAAGGACAGAGATAGAAAACAGGTCGGCTTCGGTGGCAGTGCCAAACAAGTCACACTGGCCAATGGGGTAACGTGAGAGGCAGTCGGCATCTTGGTGTAACCTGCCAGACTTGTAAGTCACGGTGTAATCATACTCTTGCAGACGCAATGCCCATCTCCCAAGCCGCCCTGTAGGGTCCTTCAGAGAGGAGAGCCAGCATAGCGCATGGTGGTCGGTTTTAACCGTAAAAGGGCGGCCGTATAAATAAGGACGGAATTTGCCAACTGCCCAGACAAGGGCTAAGCACTCACGTTCTGTTATGGAGTAATTGCGCTCGGGCGCAGAAAGAAGGCGGCTGGCGTAGGCGATGACACGGTCCTGACCGGATTGTCGCTGAGAGAGCACAGCGCCGATGCCGTAGCCACTGGCGTCAGTACGGACTTCGGTGGGGGCCGCAACATCAAAGTGCGCCAAAACTGGTGTGGTGGTCAGCTTGGCGATCAAAGTGGAGAAGGCGCGTTCTTGGTCAGGTCCCCAGACGAAGGTGGCGTCTTTCTTCAATAGGTCGGTAAGGGGACGGGCGAGGTCGGCGAAGCCCTGAATGAATCGACGGAAGTACGAGCAGAGCCCCAAGAAGCTTCGGACGACGTGGCAAGATCGGGGAAGGGGAAAGTCTTTCACGGCCCGGATCTTATCGGGATCAGGGTGAACCCCCTGGAAATCAACGATATGGCCCAAAATAGTGATCTGACGTCTCGCGAAACGGCACTTCGAGGAGTTCAGCTGTAGGCCGGCACGACGAAAGAGGGAAAGAATCTGAGAAAGGTCTTCTAGGTGGGATGAAAATGTAGGCGAAAATACAACGACGTCGTCCAGATAACAAAGACAAGTGGTCCACTTAAATCCCTGCAAAAGGGCGTCCATCATGCGCTCAAATGTGGCTGGCGCGTTGCATAGGCCAAAAGGCATTACTTTGAACTGATATAGCCCATCAGGGGTCACAAAAGCGGTTTTCTCACGGTCCTTCTCATCGACGGCAATTTGCCAGTAGCCGGAACGAAGATCTATGGAGGAGAAGAATTTGGCTCCGTGTAGGCAGTCAAGGGCGTCGTCAATACGCGGCAGGGGATAGACGTCTTTTTTAGTGATCTTATTGAGGTGTCGATAATCTATGCAAAACCGCCATGAGCCGTCCTTTTTCTTCACTAGTACCACTGGAGAGGCCCAGGGACTGTGGGATGGTTCGATTATGTTCTTGGAAAGCATTTTTGAGACCTCATTGTTTATGACCTTGCGCTCGGCGTGGGAGACACGGTAGGGCCTGCGGCGAATGGGAGGGGCATCGCCGGTGTCAATGCGGTGCGTCACAGCGAGAGTTTGGCCCAGTGAGGTGTTGTAGACGTCAAAAATGTCGGAGAACGACTGGAGAAGGTCACGAAGCTGAGAAGTTTGGGCGGGGCGGAGATCGGTGGGCATCATGGTCGTGAATGCGGCCGAGGACAGCGGAGTGGACCGCGGTGGGTCTGGTGGGTCGCGATTAGGAGAGGCATCTAATGGAGCCACATGGCACTGGGCGAGTGGGGACAACGTAGCGACGCACATGCCGGCTGGAAGCAGCTGTGAGGAGAAGCCGAAGTTCAATAAAGGTAGAGACAGGTTGTTGGCTGTGACGGTGGCGATGGTATGGGGCAGGACAACACTGCGGGTCAGTGCGAGGTCAAGGACTGGCGCAACGATGTAGTCACCATCGGGAACAGGGCGAGAAGGTGTGAGGGAAACGAAAGATAAGGCTTGCGGGGGCAGGTGGGCATAGTCGGGGCAGGTCAACCGGAGCGACGAGTCGATGGGGTCAGGAGTGAGTTGGGGAAGCTCAAGGTGAAGGACACCCTGCGAGCAGTCAATGAGGGCAGAATGATCCGACAAAAAGTCTAAACCGAGAATGAGGTCATGGGCGCATGTGGTAAGGACGGTGAACTGAACCGGCGTACTGTGGTCACCGATTGTCACGCGAGCGGTGCACAGTCCCTCGACAGCAGGCATAGCACCATCCGCGACGCGCACACAGGACGTTGCAGGCGTAAGGACTTTGCGTAGGCGACGGCGGAGGGCAGCACTCATCACGGAAATATGGGCACCGGTGTCAATAAGGGCTTGCACAGGAACACCGTCAACTGTAACGTCTAGCAGATTGGGTCGAGTCGTCAGTAGAGGGTTTGAGGTCCGGGTCGTTGATGCAGCGTCACCTCCGGGAGCTGCATCACTTAGTTTTCCCGATGAGAGGGGCGGTAGGACGCAGCAGTCGAAACACGAGGCGACTGCGGTGAGCGTGAGCGGCGGGCTAGCGGCGAAGGCGAACGGGCGGACTGTCGTGGAGGTTGATCGGCGGCCTCAGACGTCTCGGATGGGCGGCGGGGTGAAAAGCGGCGTGTGTAGTTTGGACGGTAGTAGGAGGTGTCTCGCGGGGGTGACGACCAGGGGCTGCGGCAGTGTCGGGCAATGTGGCCGACCCGAGAGCATTGAAAACAGATTGGGCGGTCGTCTGGCGTGCGCCACTCATTCGGATCGCGGTAACGCCGTGGTGAATAATAGGTGGGACGGAAAGGGACTGGAGGTGGTGGCTGTGGGGACGAGTTTCCGATTGCGCACAAAGCCGGAGGGAGGTTGAGATGGGCGAGTTCTTGCCGCGCGACAGCCTGAATAAGCGACACGGAAGGAAGTGTGTCATTAGGTGTGGTCGATGATGTTGCCACAGGGGCTAGGGCTTCTAGTTCACGGCGAACAATTCTTGTCACAGTGTCGGTGACAGGAGGAGACTCTGAGGGCACTTGAGTTTGAAGTCGTTGGTCCTGGCAAGAAGATGTAGCGGCTGTGTTTGGAAGTCGGGAAAACTGCTGAGAAATGCGGCGGCTTTTGACTTGTTCGAAGCGACGGCACTCCTTGATAATGCTGTCAACAGTTGTGCAGTCTTTGCAAACGAGCAGATGAAAGGCATCGTCAGCAATGCCTTTCAGCACGTGGCCCACCTTGTCGGACTCGGTCATGGTGGCGTCGACTTTGTGGCAAAGTGCCAATACATCCTGTATATAGGCCACGTAACTTTCCGTCGACGACTGCGCACGAGAAGCAAGCTGTTTTTTCGCAGTGGTCTGCCTATCGTCAGGTCTTCCGAAGAGTGCTCGCAATTTCTCTTTGAATGTATCCCAACTTGTAAGTTCTTCGTTGGTTTCAAACCACACCCTCGCCGTTCCATTCAGATAGAAAATTACGTTAGCAAGCATTAACGTTTGATCCCACCGGTTATATGCGCTTACTCTTTCGTAAAGGCTTAACCAGTCGTCGACATCGGTGCCGTCGTTTCCCGAAAATGTACCGGGGTCACGGGACGAAGCCATGACCACGAAAGGAGCAGCAGAAGTGGTCGGCGACTCGCTGGGTGGGGCCATGATGGTAGTAGCACCGGTTTGACGACCGCTTCGGAGCTCCGTGGTACTGGGAACGATACCCGGCACGCTCCACCAAAGATGTTACGTTGCCCGAAAGGCTAGTCACAAGCAAGGGCGACCGGAGCGCAGAGCGAACCACACAGGAGGCACCGAACAATAGCGCGCGCACACCAGTCAGGCACTTCCTTCTCATAGTCTTCTGTGAATATCCGTTGCAATATTATGCGCATTTCTCTATCACCTGAATGAGAGGATAAATTTGATGAATTTTCCAGTGTCCTTTACGAAAGCCTGCCCAATCATGGGGTTGATAGAAGTATAAGGTTGCCCTCACCCTATGAGTCAGCCTCAATCAGCCGTTCTTGGTGACGTCACGACAATCACATCTTTAAAAGCCTTCTACAGCGACCAGTCTCCCGCATTGGCAGCAGCAGTGGCGGAAACAGAAGACTGCTAAACGCCGTCGTCTGTGTCTTGCAGGTTGGTTACTGTTTAATTGTCTGCTTGCCGTTCTTTATTTATTCGCAACCTCCCCGCTAGACTGCTGCTGCCACATGTACAGGGTGGCCCACTCTAAGTGCGAACACGGCTCCGCGTGGACGCGCTCCGCGGAGCGCCAGCGGATCCGGCGCGTTCGCGCATCGAAGCAAAGCCGCGCAGGCGCACAGGGGCCCGGGGGAGGAGCTTCGTGTCGTCTGCTACCAGCAATGCAAGCGAGGTGCGCGCAGCGCTGTAGCAGCGCTCTTTACCTTCTTCTCGTTCTTCTTCCTGTGTGGTGTTCGCGCTGCTGATACATATGGACAGGAAGCTCCTGCCCCGGGCCCCTGTGCGTCTGCGCGGCTTTGCTTCGATGCGCGAACGCGCCGGATACGCTGGCGCTCCGCGGAGCGCGGCCACGCGGAGCCGTGTTCGCACTTAGAGTGGACCACCCTGTACATTTTTCTCATCCATTATGCTTGCTATTGTGTGAACTGAATTTTCCCAGTCCCTAGTTCCGTTTTATTGATTTCGATTGCTTTATTGTTTTTAATCGCATTCCGCAGTCGCATTCTTTTCAGCTACGCCTGTAGTACAGGACGAATATCTGCACAGAAATTCTATTGCAATGTCGAAAGAGCTCGTGAAACTCTTCGAAGAGTTAAAGCGAGAGCTAAAACAAGAATGCAGAGAATTAAAAGAAGCATTCGAGCGAGACCTCAGAAAAGATATACGAGAAATAAAGACTAGCTTAACCTTCCATAATGAAAGCTACGAAGAAATGAAAGCATCGGTGAGCACTGTAGAAAAAGAAAATGAAGACCTCAAAAAATGTGTGACTAGTCTACAGGAGGAACATTAAGGTTTGCGCCTGCAGTTAAAACAGCACGAAATTCGACTGCTGCAAAATGAACAGCACTCCAGATGTTTCAACATTGAAGTGTCCTCTGTACCGCAAACTGCCAACGAATATGTTCTCGAACTAACAAAGAAGCTTGGCGGGGTCATTGGCGTTCCTGTTGAAAGTGCAGACATTGAGGCATGCCATCGAGTTCGAACAGCAAGCAATTCTACTGCGCCAAACATTGTCGTGTATTTTGCGCACGGATCGAAATGCGACCTTTTTCTTGAAAAGGCTGGGAAGCAAAACCTGACACCAGAAACATTGGAACTCGAGCCAAAGATCCCGATCTAGTCAGCGAGCATCTTTCTCCGGCAGCGAAGCGTTCGTTGGGTGCTGCAAAAGGAAAAAGAAAGAGCTTGGCTGGAAGTACGCATGGACGCGGCAAGGAAAAATTTGCGTCCGGAAAGCCGGTGGTACGCCTCTGGTGTGTATCGAACACACTGACGACCTGACCTGACAGCGCTGTATCGTCTTGCCTTTCTTTGTCCGTGTCTTAGGAGTGCGCTGATTTTTTCCCCCAAGACCTGACAAAGCTCGCTTAGTCACAGTTTTTGATACCTTTTCTTGTGTTCGCTTTTCTTTGTAAATGATACTTCGACCGTCTGAAGGGAAATCTACCGTAATAGAGAAATGTCCAGCATTATCCCTGTTCCATCAAAACGTGCGATCAATAGCCAATATGAAAGATGAACTAACGCTCTTGCTTGACATGTTTCGCATATCTTTTTCTGTTATCATGTTCACAGAAACATGGTATACCAAAGATTCACGTGTTTTCACTCTGCCTGGCTATCAGTCTTTTTGTAGAAATCGCCTGGATAGGCGGGGGGGGGGGGATGCGTCTTTATTTTAGTGCAAGAAAATACTATCTGTGAAGAAGTGGCCGAATTCTGTGCAGTCACTACAGATTATGAACTGCTTACTTTACGAGCAGATGTGAGTGCCTGTTGCGTCTTATACCGGCTGCCCTGTGGCAACTTCGAGAATTTCATTCATTTTCTTGAGAATTTATTCAGTTACGTCATGGACAATAGGTTAGATCTCTATTTAGGCGGCGATATAAATTTGAATATCCTCGTGCCGACATACTCCCAAAGGAAGCTGTGTAATACCATCGATGCAAACGGTTTTTGAAACGCCATAGTAGAACCCACTCGTGTTACTCCATACCACGTGCTCCACACAGTTCTCCATTATTAGATGTGTTCATCACAAATATTAATGCAGATTTAGTGAACGCAACCACGTGCTCCAGACAGTTCCCCATTATTAGATGTGTTCATCACAAATATTAACGCAGATTTAGTGAACGCAGCAGCAGCGGTGGCCACGTAACCTACGTCCTAATTTCACTCCTGTACTGTTAGAGATACTGTGCGCACGGAAGAGCCTCCGCTACGACACGTGTGGTTTCCACGCGTGTTCTATCATCGCAACTGAACTGCTGCATCCCGCCTGGCGCTGCTGGCTTCCATGGCATGGACAGCTTACGTGGACGACACATGTGACACCTTGCCACATCACCGCTCCTGGACACCCCCTGTCAAGTGGCACTGCAGTCTGCGGCTATAAATTGGCATCACCGAGCTGCGGAGGACTTTTTGGCAGCAGCGGTGGCCACGGAACCTACGTCCTAATTTCACTCCTGTACTGTTACCGGTTTGTGCTTGCACGCTTCTTTTTTATCTCCTTTTGTTGTTGCTGCTGCTGCTGCTGCTGCTGCCAGAGTTGTTCTCATGTCTGGTGCTGCGAAGTGCCCTAGCTGCGAAGAGCAGCTGGATGAGACCAGTGACAGCGTATCCTGTAGTGTGTGCGATGGTGCATATCACACTGGCAGTTGTGCAGGTGTTTCTGGGGCGACATTGAAAACGAAGGGCGAAGTATACCGAAGCAACTGGAAGTGTCAACAATGTAGATATGCAGGAAAATCTCGCATAGAAAAAGTAGAAAAAACGGAAGTCCCTAATCAGCAGGCTTTGTGGTCAATGCTTGTAAGCATAAATGAAAAACTGGATGTGTTACTTCCACTAAGAGAGACAGTAGGTGGCATTGAAACTTCAGTTCGGTTTATGTCTGATCAGATGGCAAAGTTGTTATCCCGCACGGAACAGAATGAGCGTGACATCAAAGATCTCAGGGCAAGAATCGCGAAACTTGAAACTGAAGAGCGAAATCTCGACAGCCTTACGCTTCAGCTAGATGACCTCGAATGGCGCAACAGGCGACCTAACCTAGAATCTCACGGCATCAAAAAACTTAAAACGAAAACTTGCTAGCTAAGATAAACGAGCTAGCCGTCAAGGATGACCTACTACCGCTATCGTACAATGATGTGTGTACTGTTCATCGATTGCCGTCAAAGAAGGATAAGATTCCCGGCATCATATGTCGATTCAAAAATCAAAAGGTCAGAGATGTGTGATGGTCCAAAAGGCGTCTAGTAAGCAGCGCCGATGAAGAAATAAGGATCTTTGAAAACTTGACAAAGCGAAATCGGGAACTTTTGAGGGAGGTGAAAGAATGGGCAGAGACTGCGGGGTACAAGTATGTCCGGCACAACAACGGCAAAATTCTTATCAGAAGGATTGACGGTGCGAACGCGATTGTCGTATCTGATGGAAGTGAGCTTGCGAAGCTTACCTGAGCCATTCTTTTTCGCTCTTGTGATTTGACACTTTAGCGAACAATGCATTCCGTCTCGGATAGATATGTTATACCAAGTGACTTCGCGAATCATCTTGGCCCAGCCTTTCTAAAGTCCTTCAAATGCCTCCATCTAAATGACCAATCAATTAGACACAAAGTACCTAGTTTAGCTGTCCTGCTACAACAATTAGATGTTACATTCAATGTTATTATAATAACAGAAACCTGGTGTACAGATGATTCAGAAGTACCTCGGTTTCCCAACTATCAAACATTCTTCTTAAACCGTGATGTAGGCCGTGGTGGTGGCGTTTGTTTGTTAATTAAAAGTGGCCATGAACCTGAGCTTTTATCGCAGTTTACTCGGACCACAGCAGATTATGAAGTTCTATCAGTGCTTGCAGAAAATTCTCTTTTCGTTGTTTGTTATCGGCCACCCCAGGATTGCATTCCTGTTTTCCTTGGTTTCCTTGAGTGGTTGTTTTCCTTTGTCATCGACAAGAGACTTACGTTCGTTTGTAGTGGAGACATGAACAAAAACATGTGCTCTAATGACAGTTGTAAGAAAAGTTTTGACCTATTACTAAAAGTGAGCGGGCTTTCTAATGTGATTCAGCTACCAACGCGCATAACAGCTAGATCATCGTCACTTATAGATCTGTTAAAACAGATGCTTGGGCAAGTTGGTAACTCATTTTCACCGGAACAGCGCGCACTAAGACACGGACAAGAAGGGAGACACGACACACACGAGCGCTGACTTTCAACTGGTGTTTATTGTTTGGAACGAGGCATATATACACAGTTCCAACAACACAAGGAAAACAACCATCCATTCATAGATTCATAGTCAAATCATGCATGTCACACTGAACAAGAACGATAACAACATTATCATTTTCCCTTCACTAAAAATGCCAATTCTTTTGAACTGATCGATAAAGAGGGGCTACTGACGCATGCGTCTTTAGACCAGGCGATGTGCGCTGCTTCGATTATTTCGCGTGTTAATTGGTCACTGTGTTTACTTAAAATTCGTGCGCTAGTGAAGTCAGGGTGGCAAGTTTTGTTTTCACAGTCTCTACAATGAATCCCGAGATGCCCTTTTACTGTGTTATGCACGTTATTATTGTGCTCCTTCAGGCGTTCATTGAGGCATCTCCCCGTCTGAACTTCTGAGCATGGTGAGGCAGGTGTCCAGGTTGGCACCGGTGGCAGAATCCGATAGGTGCGTGTCTGAAGGAGTTGATGCGCTTCTGCGTTGCAAGGCCCCAGTGAACACCGTCTCGGTTCGGCGAACTGTCTCCTATTTGAAGGGAAATTCGCTGTGTTTGCTCCCAGCCGACAAGGAAGGGGGATTCCTAGTGCTACCCTCCCATTTGTACGTCAAGAAGGGTAGGGAAGCTATTCTGTCTTCGTTTTCTGTGGCCAAGAACCTTAATCTGAAAAGAATTAAAGCTAAGGCCAAGAGAGTGTGCAAAAAACTTAACCTTGATCTGTTAACGAAAAGAGCCGATAAAAGTGAAGGCCTTAGTTTACAAGTGTTTTTTAGCGCAAAAACCCACAAACCAGAGTGTCCGTTTCGTGTGATCGTATCTGAGAGAGGCACATGGCAGAAAAATGTAGCCGTTTTTCTAAAGAAGATCTTAAATTCGCTCACGTTGGACGATCCTTTCCAGGTAAAAAATTCGCAGGATGTAATCCAGTTTTTAGAAACTAACAAGAACAAGGGACTGATGGCCTGCTCTTTTGACGTCAAGGACCTATATTATTCACTACCACATGACGAGCTCTTCGCGTGTTTAGAAGAATGTATTGACCAGCAAGGAGTAATTGAATTCCAAAACAAGAACGGCATATCCGCCGAAGGCTTTTTAGAACTACTTCAAGTGTATTTAACTTCTACCTTCATTTCCTGGGATGGTGAGTTTTACCTGCAAAAACGAGGAGTTTGCATCGGGTCATGCATAGCTCCCGTGCTTAGTGACTTGTTGTTAGCACAAAAGGGTAGAATGCTTCAAGAAAAATTGAAAGGGTCAAAGGTTGTACAATGTTTTCGATATGTAGATGACTTTCTCGTTCTTATAGACTCTAATGTGGAAGAATTTGACGCAGTCTTTACGCAGATCAAAGCTAACTTTGTTGAGTGCCTTCATCCCCTGATACTAACTACGGAAGTGCCAGAAAACAATGTCATCCAATTTTTAGACCTCAAACTCAGATTAATGCACCATCACATGTGTTGGTCTTACCAGCCACGAAGCAGAAAGCCATTGCTCTCTTTTACGTCATCTCATTCTAAGCTGGTGAAACGTGCCGTGGTGAAGTCATGCTATCACAACGCGCTTAACAAATCCTGCATGCACTCCATGCAAGATAGTTTCCTTCTCCAAACCGATCGGCTCGTTAAGGCTGGTTATCCGAAGCAGCTACTAGTATCAGTGTCCGAATCTATTCTCAGTAGCTTGAGCCAAAATGGAAGAGGGAAGCAGGCAGATTCAGAGACGCGGAAGGAAAAAGAAAAATTTACTGTTGTACCTTACATTCATCATTTCTCCCACAGACTAAAAAAAAAAAAAAAAAGATAGCGAATAGAGCACGAGTTAAGGTCATATTTTCGGCTCCAGATAAGCTTGGGAAGATGTGCAAAATGGTTAATACTGATTTCGTTCCCAGAGATTGCGACATCAAGCATGAAAATCGATTCGTGTAATGTGAAGAAGGTGTAGTGTATGCCATTCCCTTGTCATGCGGCAAGCTGTATGTGGGTCAGACGGGGAGATGCCTCAATGAACGCCTGAAGGAGCACAATAATAACGTGCATAACACAGTAAAAGGGCATCTCGGGATTCATTGTAGAGACTGTGAAAACAAAACTTGCCACCCTGACTTCACTAGCACACGAATTTTAAGTAAACACAGTGACCAATTAACACGCGAAATAATCGAAGCAGCGCACATCGCCTGGTCTAAAGACGCATGCGTCAGTAGCCCCTCTTTATCGATCAGTTCAAAAGAATTGGCATTTTTAGTGAAGGAAAAATGATAATGTTGTTATCGTCTTTGTTCAGTGTGACATGCATGATTTGACTATGAATCTATGAATGGATGGTTGTTTTCCTTGTGTTGTTAGAACTGTATATATATGTCTCGTTCCAAACAATAAACACCAGTTGAAAGTCAGCGCTCGTGTGTGTCGTGTCTCCCTTCTTGTCCGTGTCTTAGTGCGCGCTGTTCCGGTGAAAATATAGATCTGTTTGTAACAAATGCTATCAATAAGTCAACTAAATGCGGAGTAATTGTTTCAGACATTAGCGATCATCTGCCGATATTCTTGTGTTTGAAGGGAGAACTAAAAAATAAGACTATACAGTCATTCTCTTATCAAGCGATCACGGAAGAAAGCCTTCTCGCTTTTAGACAACGTGCATCTGAAGCTGATTGGGAAGCTATTCTCTCTAAACGTGACGCGAACGAGGCTTATGAATACTTCCTCGCTATATTGAAACCAATGTACACTGCCTGTTTCCCAACAAAGACTTTTAAGCGGACTAAAAAAACCCGCAAACCATGGCTCACACCTGATCTCCTGCTTAAGATAAAAAAGAAGAATGGACTCTACCATAAATTTATCAGGACAAAAGAGATGGATGATTTGTCTATTTTCAAAGCATATCGTAACCGCTTAAACAAGGAACTTGGGAAAGCTAGGAATGAATATTTCGAAAATGATTTCGAATCAACTAAAGGGCGTAGTGACCTTGTTTGGAAAAAACTTAAAAACATTATAGCTAATAATACTGCTGCCAGAGGAATTTCTTCAGTGAAATTAAATGGGGTACAGGTGTCTGACCAGGGTTTAGCGAACGAGTTTAATAAGTACTTTGTTGGTCCTTGCCGCGACACGGACGTAGATAATGACTTGAATTGTGTCCCACTGCTAGACAAAACGATATATCTTAATCCTGTTAATGAAGCCGAAATAATGACTATTTTCACAGAGCTTAAAAATAGTACTTCATGCGATATTGATGGACTACAGATACGGCCCATAAGATCGATTCTCGACATTATTTTTCTCTACATAAAAAATATAATTAATCTATGTATTGCAAATGCTGTTTTTCCTCACGAAATGCAAGTTGCCCGCTGTTCTGTACTTTTTAAGAAGGGTGATAGGAACCAGCTAGGCAATTACCGTCCGATATCAATTCTTCCAATATTCTCAAAGGTACTTGAAAACGCGCTTCATAAACGCTTTGCGGCATTTGAATCGAGACACCACATACTTACCAAATAACAATATGGATTTAGAGAGCACCTTTCCACAGCATTTGCACTGTTAGATCAGAAGGAATATATACTAAAACAATTTGAACAGAATAGGATAGTTTTCGGAATATTCATTGATTTCACAAAGGCGTTTGACATTATATATCATCAATTACTTCTCCAGAAGTTTGAACGCTACGGCTTCCGCGGGCACGCAGCATCGATAGTTAAGTCATATCTTCAATATCGACGGCAGGCTGTTAGTGTCAATGGCTTCATGTCTGAAACTCTCCCTGTTCGCTGCGGTGTACCGCAAGGGAGTATACTCGGTCCTTTTCTTTTCAATCGTTATATTAATGACATCGTCAATGTATTTCCTTTCACAAAATTTATTATATACGCAGACGATACCAGCATGTTCTTGGCTGGTGAAAATGCTAACGAGTTAATAGATACAGCAAACTGCATGCTCGAACATCTAGACCAGTGGACACAAAAGAATGCATTACAAATTAATGTAAACAAAACAAAAGCAGTTATCTTCCGGGCCAAGAATAAACAATTTCACCTGACAAAGCAATTATGTTTGCGATCTTGTCCACTGGAAATAGTGGCACATTTCAAAACCCTGGGGGTTGTCTTTAATCAGCAAATGTCCTGGGACGATCACATAGCCCACATAACTTCTAAGTTGTCGCAAATAATTGGTATACGCCATCACAACCGTTAAATCTTGCCGTCTTGTGTTATGATGTTAGTTTATCACTCTTTATTGCATTCTCGATTTAACTACTGTAGCCTTATCTGAGGTACTACAACACAGGAAAATCTCAGCAAATTACTCGTATTGCAAAAAAAGGCAATGCGAATTGTTAAGAGATTACCAAGGTTACATCACACAGGAGAAATATTTTTAGAGCACAAAATTATACCAGTAACAAAAATCTATGACTATCGCCTTAGCCGAACACTTAAACAGGAATTTTTGAATAAAACGTCTTTTATTCAAAATCTAGCTTTCAGGCCTGAAAAGGCGCGAACAAACTTATGAAACAAGAAATAATGACATGTGGCAAACTAATACATTTCGAACAACGTACGGTCTGCAAACTTTAGAAAACCGTCTTCCACGACTTCTTAATGATCTACTAAAACAGAATACAACACCCAAATGTGTAACATTTCAGAGACTTCTAACTTACTTTCTTTGTAAACATTTCATATAATTCTTCATGCGACGAAAACAGCCGCCTTGGAGCTGTTAGCGTTCCTGGCTCGTATTCATATGTTTTCTATGTAATTGCATTGTGTTAAATATTAGAATTCCTTATTTTTTTTTGCCATGTGTTTATGGCTTTGTACTGCTTTAAATATATGTGCCAGGTGCATCTGTTTTGTAACATGTTTCTGTACTGTCTTTTAGTGCGGTGTGCTCATCGCACGTAGTTTTCGCTTTACCTTGCTCTGATTTCTCGATTTTAAGCGGAAAGCTAGCGGCGCTTCTTAAAAAAGTAATGACGCCATGGTCCGGCACGCAGATTCGCACGGCTGGCGGACATGTCGTAACTCCGCTTGGCCTATGCACAGCAAGAGTCCAAATTCGCAGCTCCACATTTGTTGTCAGCTGCCTAGTTCTACCTGACTGCTCCCGTGACTGTATCCTTGGCGTTGATTTTCTCCGAGAGTATGGAGCTATTATTGACCTCCGAAAGCGCACTGTCACATTTTCTACCGAGAAAGCTGGTGTTTACTCCGAGGACTGTCCACGCCGCGCCGCCCTTCGAATATCCGCCGAGAGCGTTTGGATTCCGCCACGCGCCACTGTTTTTGTGAGTGTTCACTGCGACGGACTACGGGAAGGGACAGCGGTCGCAGAGGGCAACCTGTCCCTTTTGCTCACCCACGGCATCTGCTCAGCGCGAAGTCTCATCCATCTCCGCGACGGCTGCTCTGAGCTCCTGGTGACTAACTGCTCTAACGAGCCCCGGCACCTTTTTCGTGCTACTGCCATCGCATTCGCCGACCCCTTAGCGGAGGTTTCTGAATGTTTCGCGTTCGAAGCTGTTAGACCTGTGCGCCCATCCCTTGACATCAGCCCGGACCTTTCGGCGACTCAACAGCGAGAACTACGCGCCCTCCTACTCGAATACGCTGCCTGTTTCGCTTCTTCGTCGAAACTCCGGCAAACGGCTCTTCTCAAGCACCGCATCATTACGCCAGACGATGCCCGCCCTATCCATCAGCAGCCGTACCGTATCTCACCGAAGGAGCGCGAGGCGATCCAAACGCAGGTGAAGGAGATGCTTTCAGATGGAATAATTCATCCTTCCAGCAGCCCCTGGTCTTTCCCTGTCGTGCTGGTGAAGAAAAAAGATGGGACACTCCGCTTCTGGGTGGATTATCGAAAACTGAACAACATCACTAAAAAAGACGTCTACCCGCTGCCTCGTATCGACGACTCGCTCGACAGACTTCGTCGCGCCCAGTACTTCTCCTCCATTGATTTAAAGAGTGGGTACTGGCAGATAGAGGTCGACGAGCGGGACCGCGAAAAAACGGCGTTCGTGACACCCGACGGACTGTACGAATTTAAAGTGCTACCTTTTGGGCTATGTTCAGCGCCGGCAACTTTCCAGCGGATGATGGATACCGTTCTCGCTGGACTAAAATGGCAAACTTGTTTGGTTTGACATGTTTACGCAAAAGGCGTACTGGCGCTAAAAAAACGAAGACAACACACACAACAGGACAGGACTGGCGCCAACTTCCAACTAGTTTATTAACAGAAAAAACCACTTAAGAACCACACTGCATGCAAAAAGATACAGACAAACCAGAAACAAGGGGTGATTTAACAAAGATGCACGTGCCAAACGGACCAAAGGAATGATTATAACGCTGCAAGAGACCCACTCAGAAACCTAATCTCTTCTTCTGACAATGACACAGATGGCTTGCTTATGCAGATATCGCCCCTCTGTTTGATGTAATAGGCTTCTATTATTTCACGCTCTAATCTGTCTTTAGATCTTGCAATGAATTTGGTGTTCTCAAAACCAGGACGGCATTTGCAGCTTTTGCAGTGAGTGGCCATGTGGCTGCCATAGCCATTTTTTACAGCAATCTTGTGCTGCCTCACTCTTTCATTGTAGCACTGACCTGTCTGGCCGATATATTCCTTGCCGCAGCTTAGAGGAACAACATACACAACATCAGCCGTGCATTCAGTGGCGCGAATTTGGTGTTTCTTTTTGCACTGCTTAACCTTTCTTACTCTGTTGAAAGTGCAAACGCGTGACAGCTTGCAGGGACCAAATTCATTGCAAGATCTAAAGACAGATTAGAGCGTGAAATAATAGAAGCCTATTACATCAAACAGAGGGGCGATATCTGCATAAGCAAGCCATCTGTGTCATTGTCAGAAGAAGAGATTAGGTTTCTGAGTGGGTCTCTTGCAGCGTTATAATCATTCCTTTGGTCCGTTTGGCACGTGCATCTTTGTTAAATCACCCCTTGTTTCTGGTTTGTCTGTATCTTTTTGCATGCAGTGTGGTTCTTAAGTGGTTTTTTCTGTGAATAAACTAGTTGGAAGTTGGCGCCAGTCCTGTCCTGTTGTGTGTGTTGTCTTCGTTTTTTTAGCGCCAGTACGCCTTTTGCGTAAACATGTCATGCTACAACCAACTAGCTCAAATCAAAGTATTGTTTGGTTTATCTCGATGATGTCGTCGTATTTTCCGAAACCTTTGCCGAACACCTTGAACGCCTGAGGACAGTATTAGATGCCCTCCGATCGGCCGACTTAACGCTAAAGCCAGAGAAGTGCCACTTTGGGTACAAAGAGTTGAAGTTTCTCGGTCACCTCGTGAGTGCCGATGGCGTTAAGCCCGACCCCGAGAAAACTGCTGCCGTCGCCAACTTTCCTGTTCCTGCAACAAAGAAAAATGTGCAACGTTTTTTGGGTCTGTGCGCATATTACCGCCGCTTCATCGCCGACTTTTCAAAGATTGCCGCACCCCTGTACCACCTCACACGCAACGATACACAGTTCGTGTGGGCTGCCGAGCAGCAGGAGGCTTTTGCCGAGCTGCGCAGACGACTGCTAACAACCCCTGTTCTTGCGCACTTTGATGAAGAGGCTGAAACCGAAGTCCACACCGACGCGAGCAACGTCGGCCTCGGCGCCGTACTCGTCCAACACCAAGGTGGCGTGGAAAGGGTCATCGCGTATGCAAGCCGCACGCTTTCTCGCGCTGAAACAAACTATTCGACCACAGAAAAAGAATGCCTTGCGGTTGTGTGGGCAACCATGAAATTTCGTCCGTACCTCTACGGCCGCCCGTTCAAAGTAGTTACTGACCACAATTCGTTGTGCTGGCTTGCCAATCTTCGCGACCCATCGGGCGCCTAGCCCGATGGAGCCTCCGCCTCCAAGAATTCGACTACACCATTGTGCACAAATCTGGCCAGACGCACGAAGACGCTGACGCACTCTCTCGCGCACCCGTCGGGTTAGCGGATGATAGCATAGAGGACGAGAGTGGTTTTATTGGAGTTGTCAGCGACTTAGACTTAATGACCCGACAGCGAGCTGACCCAGACCTGTGAGCTATCATTGATTATCTGGAGGGCCGAGCTTCTGTCGAACCCCGCCAATTTTCTCGGAACCTGCACGCCTTCTGCCTCCGGAACGGCATTTTGTTTAAGAAAAACTCCAGCACTGCTGACCGAGCGCACCTCCCCGTCGTTCCGGCAGATCTCTGCGCCGATATCCTTCTTGCTTGTCACGATGAGCCTACCTCCGGCCACTTGGGCTTTGCTCGCACACTCGCACGCGTGCGCCAGGCGTATTATTGGCCCAAACTTTCTCACGCCGTTCAGCGTTACGTCAGAGGCTGCCGCGATTGCCAACGTCGTAAGGCGCCTCCTCTCAAGCCAGCGGGCTTGCTCCAGCCTATTGAACCGCCTTGGACGCCGTTTGATCAAGTCGGCATCGATCTTCTGGGCCCATTCCCTGTGTCATCGGCCGGTCATAAATGGGTCATAGTCGCGACCGACTATTTAACAAGGTATGCGGAAACCAAGGCGGTGCAGCGCGGTACGTCATCTGAGATCGCCCAGTTTTTTATGCAACAAATCGTGCTGCGTCATGGAGCACCGTCCCACGTAATCACTGATCGAGGTACGGCGTTTACGGCACAGCTCATGCGCGACGTGTTCGAGCTCAGTCACACGAACCATCGCAAAACCACTGCCTATCACCCACAGACGAACGGGCTCACAGAGAGACTCAACAGAACGATCGCCGACATGATCGCAATGTATATAGACTCGCAGCATAAAACCTGGGACGAGATTCTCCCGTATGTCACATACGCTTACAACACGGCCACCCAGGAGACGACCCGATTTACACCATTTCGTCTGGTCTACGGACGCGACGTTCAGACGATGCTGGATGCAATGCTTCCATGCTGCACTGATGACCACCCACTCACGCCTGACGCCGAGCAGTTCGCTCAGCGCGCCGAGGAAGCACGTCAACTTGCCCGTATTCACATTCAGCGGCAGCAGAGCACGGATGCGCGCCGCTACAACCTCCGTCATCGGCACGTCGAATACCATCCGGGTGACCAAGTTTGGGTGTGGACCCCGGTACGCCGCCCAGGCTTGTCTGAAAAACTGATGTGCCGTTACTTTGGACCGTACAGAGTTTTGCGCCGCGTCACAGAAGTGACCTACGAAGTTCTTCCTGACGGGACTGTGCAGCCTCAGCGTCGCCCACCCCGCTCTGAGGTTGTACACGTTGTCCGCATGAAACCGTACTTCACGCGGTAATGGATAGTACGCTCAGTGTTCCGCTAGTTTTCGCGTGGGACACCTTCGCCCACCTCCCTTGTACATTTTTGTGTGCTTGTGCTGTTTTGTTTTTTCTCTTTCCACTGCCCGTACTGCAACCCCGCCTTTATGCTTTTTTTGGGGGGGGGAGAGGGGGAGTAATGCCACCTGGTGTTCTCAGGTGGCGCTGAAGTGTCTTCGAAGACATTGAAGTCTCTCGCGCTGGCTGGCTGGCTGCTGCATTCTGCTGGTTAGCGACCTGTCGCCCTGTTTTCCGTTACAATATTTTGTTTTATGCGCCACTTTGTATGCTGCCAAAAAGGGGGGCCGTTGCTCTGTCAAGCTGTTGAAAGACAGCTTTTACTTCGGTCCCCTGCATCATCATGTACAACGTGGTGATCAAATAAACATTATTATTATTATTATTATTATTATTAAGTGCCGTGTGTACTGGTCTTAGTGACCATTTCCGAACTGGTTACGTCATGGGACCTTACCCCAGGACTCCGAGTGGAAACCAATATCTGCTCGTTGTCACAGACCATTTCAGCAAATGGGTGGAACTGTTCCCACTTCGCCGCCGCGGTGGGTCAGCGGTTATGGTGCTCGGCTGCTGACCCAAAAGACGCGGGTTCGATCCCGGCCGCGGCGGCTGGAATTTCTTTGGAGGAGAAATTCTAGAGGCCCGTATACTGTGCGATGTCAGTGCACGTTAAAGAACCCCAGGTGGTCGAAATTTCCGGAGCCCTCCACTACGGCGTCTCTCATAGCCTTAGTCGCTTTGGGACGTTAAACCCCATAAACCAAACCAAACCTGTTCCCACTTCGAAAGCTGACGGCACGCGTAATCATGGGGAAGCTGATCGAGGTGTTCACACGATTCGGCTACCCCGGGCAGTTTATAACGGACAATGCATCGTACTTCACTGCCAAACTTTTCGCGGACTCCTGTGTGGCCCTTGGCATTAAGTACAGGAGAAAAACCACGTACCACGCCCAGGCGAATCCTACGGAACGCGTGAACCGCAACATCAAGCACATGCTCGTTGCATTTGCGGAGACGCACATCGACTGGGACACCTGTCTCCCCGAGATTGGGTTTGCTCTCAGGTCGACCGTGAACCGCTCGACTGGGTACACACTTGCCGCTCTCAACCTTGGCAGGGAGCTGCCGAACCCGTTAGAACCTACTCTACAGGTTCGCAGCAACACCCCGATTGCTTGGTCGGCACGCGCCGACTATGCGACCGGGCTGCGCGCGAGGATGACGGAGGCTTTGGACAAAGCACGCCGGAATCTGAGCATTGCTCGGGCCCAGCAGAAAGCGCAGTATGACCGCTCTCACCGGGAAGTTCACTACAAACCGGGTGACCTGGTGTTGAGGCGCAGTCACCTTCTGAGCGATGCCAGTAGGCGGTTTTCTGCTTCTCTGGCGCCGAAATGGACGGGACCATATGTAGTTCGGGAGAAACTTTCCTCTCTCGTCTACAGGCTGGCGGACTTGACGCTAAGACCGACCGGCGGGCCAGTGCATGTCTGTGATCTCAAACCCTACTTTGACAAAGAATAGGTTGCGGCAACCGAAAAGGAAATAAAAATAATATGCCCCTGCCTGCACCACGTACGTACAACAGGCTTAACCCAATTCTAAAATAAAAGAATAGGCCCGTAGGCAAATTGTAATTTCACCACCCGTAGGTGGAAAAGTAAATGAAAAGGGAAAAGCTACTATAGCGACCCACAGCTGGGGGAGCGGGCCCGGGGAGACTCCCCTGATCTCCCCTGGGAAGTAGCGGAAAGGAAGGGCAGACGGATGGGAAAAGTGGTTGTAAGGAATGGGTTGGGACAAAGTTTGGGAATGGGGACAGCGAGGTTTTTGTTCAGATCCTTCGATTGTCTCGACTCCATTGCCGGCCTGCCTGGCCAGGACAGGGAGAGCATCGAGATTGCCCAATGGTGCGGCCCCACTCACGGGATGCCCGACCACCCACCATACGCAACGGGCTCCGACCGTCGGAGACAGGAAAACCTAACACGGCGTCAGTAGCTACCTGGGGCTCCTCCACGACACTAGGAAGCTTTCTAACCTGCCGGCTACTCGCCGTCGAGTACTTTTCGCGGTTTTTCAGACACCGGAAGTATGTGTGATGTGGTCCTGGGACCCATCGGTGCTTCCATCCATCCAACCATGCACTTATTTCCTCCCCTAGCTTGCTCTTCTCCTACTGAGAGAGTGTTCAAGGCCGGGCGACCGGGCCACTAACCAAGAACGTGGCTTAGGGTGAGATGGCCCGGGCCTACTCCACCGGTACTCCACCACATCGACGGTTTTTGCCAGACTCTTACGAGGTCGTACTAGCCCCCATCTCCCGGCGTCCCGCAAGGCCGTTAAGCCTGCGGCCGGCCGTGAGGCCGCTTCCCCGAGGCGCCGTGTCCTCAAAGCCTGGCCACTATAAACCCCCGCGCGGACCTGGTTTCGCCGTAACCAGAAACCGACGCGTCGGTAGCCATACTTGCACGCCCCCGCGTGCGGAGGAAGGTAGCATGTATTCGAAAACCTTTCGATCTTTGGACATGCCTTCTGCGCCGGATTTCGTGGGTCCAGCCTGAGTATAAACCCAGGCCTGCCTCCGCTCAGGCATCGGACATCACGCACGCGACTGGCCCTCACAGTCGCCTGGGAGTCGCTGCCACTCCCATGGGGTTTTGCATCCCCAGAGGATGGGTCCCGGCCGTCCCATCCCCACTGCTGGCATTGCACCGGAACAAAGCCTAGTAGCCGAAACTACACCGGCCCGTATCCGGTGGCGGGGAGGGGCACGAGCAGGCCGCACAGTCAGTTCCCCCCCCCCCCCCACGCTACTTTGAATAACACAATCTGGCGGGCTAGTTGGTGGGAATCCTTACATTTCAGCAGCGCGAACACTGTTAGGAAAAGACAGAAGGCGGACAGGACAGAGCGCTGAACTATCAACTTTATTTCAAGAATGCCCAAGGCCCCGCTCTTAAATACACACGCCACAGAAACGCCCAACTGGGGGATTTATCTAAGCACAACACAATCAGAGCGCGAACGAGTAAATTATCACTTTTTCCCGGGTTATCAAGGAGACAACGAGCATGAGTGCTAACAAAGAAAAGACTAAAAACTAGTGAAAGACATGTAGAAAGCATGGAACAACAGGGCTGAGGGTGCATGAAGGTCTGAAGAAAACACAAGCATAAAAAAGCTATAAACACAGGAATGACATTGCTACAACACGATGGGATAACAAAGCCGAGGAAGCGGAGGTTGTTAGATGAAATGGCGAAAACAACTGCTAAGAAGGTTAACTAAGGAAGAACGCCGACAACTAACACGGCTAAAACGTTAGAAACCATGTAAAGGATGCCACTAAAACCGGGTGAAATCAAATAAAACCAGAGAGAAAGGCGACTTATTTTTCGGAAAGGGAGATTGAAGGAGTGCTAACACAACCTTCCCTAGACTTCCTGATGTAGGCAGCCTCGACAATTTCGCGCGTCAACTGGTTTTTATGCTTTTTTAGCACAGGTGTTCCTTTGAAACGGGGAACACATTTCTTTTTGCTATCACATCCCTGACAGTGGGCGGGTAGATTTCGTTGTGAGGAACCTGATAAATCGTTGCTGTGCTCCATTAACCTTTCGTTGAGGCATCTTCCCGTTTGGCCTATGTAGGCCTTGCCACATGTCAACGGAATACTATACACAACACCCTCTTCACAAGCAACAAAGGGATTCCGGTGCCTTACAGCACCACCTGTTCTCTTTTTTGTCTTATTGACTTTGTTGCAGAGGCTCGAGAGGCGCGACGGGGCGGAAAAAACAACTTCTACGCCTGCTTTTTTACCGATTTTCTTGAGATTGTGCGACAATTGAAGATATGGAATGACAGCAACCCTTTTTTCCCGCTGCTGCGGTTCGTCCTAGTTACTACGAGCGCACTTCAAGCTTTTCAGGAGTTTTTCCGCTACCAATGTGAGGAGGGGCTGCGGGTATCCCGAATGCGTTAGCCTAATAACTTGACGGGAAAAACTGTCTGTCAAAAAGTGCTCACAGGATTTTGTGAGAGAACTTATGAAGGTTGATCTTACAATGTTTCTTTTTACCAGTTTCGAGTGAGCTGAATCGTAACGAGGATGGGCTTGTTGGCTCTGGGATCAAAAGACCAGTACACGTGATCTTTTGAGAAAATTAACTGTAGCTCTAGAAACAGAATTGCGTTTTCTTCCGGCCATTCACGCGTAAGTTCGATGGGTGAAACCGTATCCGAAAAAACTTGAAGAACTTTGGCTGCTTCTGAAGTGAAAACATCACTGTTGCAATCTAACAAGACCAGGTAATCATCAACTTAACGGAAAATTTTAAGAGCACGTGAGTTTGGAAGCTTGTCATTCAAAGACCTGTCATGCATAGCTAAGAAAATATCGCTCAAAATGGGGGCAATGCATGAGCCTATGCAAATCCCCTGCTTCTGGATAAACCGGGAGCCATTCCACTCGGGTACTGTTGATTTCAGGTAGGTACAAAGCAGCTCAATAAAACCGTCCACAGTAACGCCGCACGCATTTTGAAAGGATACCACGCCGTGACTGACAATGGCGTCACGCACACATCTTATGAGGGCGTCATGAGGTATGGAATAGAACAGGTCTTTAACATCGATGGAAAAGCCATTCAACGCCTTTGTTCTATTTTCGTGCAGAAACCTAACAACCTCATGGCCGTTTCTAACACGGAACGGGTCGCTGATCGGGAGCTTCTTGAGAAAGCCCTGAAAAAATTTGGCAACTTCTTTCTGCCAGGTCGTCTTCTCCGACACGATCACACGCAAAGGGCAACCGGTCTTATGTGTTTTAGCTGTAAAGAAAGTTCCAGACTGCCATTCTTCTTTCCTTCTATTTTGCGTGAAAAGCTAACTAAACTAAGACTTTGACATAGCCTGCTAGCGTTATTCCTGAGTTTTGATTCGGAGACACTGCATTTTTAAAATTACTGTTAACAGCTTCTGCGGCCTTGCTCATAAACACGCGTTTCGGAAGAACGGTGAACCCTCCTTTATCGGCGCTTAGCAATGACAGATTTTTCTTCTGTAAGGAAACGCTTTTCTTAATTGGGAATCTGTGCTTTTCGGTGCTGCAGCGGGTGACTAGGTCCACTCCGTCCGCGAGACAACGGTCCCCTTCCGCCTCGGGGGCTAGGCTGGAGACTTGCCTGACCATGGTCAGCATCTCTGGCGCTGTCCTTCTAGGTTCCACGGCGAACTTGGGTCCATGGCTAAGGAAACGCTGGACTTCCCCTGGGATGCTCGCACCTCCCACGAGGTGGACGGGATCCCCGGTCGTCTTCCTGCTTCGAGGCACGAGGGCGCGCAGGCTCGGAAGTACCTGCTGCCACATCCACTCTGTCGTGCTGCTGACCAGCGTCGCAAATTCTCTGCACCTCCTTGCTGCTGCTGCTGGGGATGACGGCGAAGCAAACGCCAAAAGCCGCAGGTGTTCCCTATCGAGGCTTGCCTGATGCTTCCATTAGACCGCAAGATTTTGCACAGGCGGGAAGCGTGGCCGGCTGCGGGCTGGAAGCCACAGAACAGCTTCAGAAGTTCAGGCGGAAGAAAATTCCGTCTGACGCAGAAGTCGAGAGTCCTTGCCTGGCAGGAGGATGCCGCGGCGAGGCGTAAAATTCTTGCCTGCAGAGCATTTTGCCTGCAGAGCACTTACTTCGTTTTTAACGAGGAGTTCTACAGGCAGGTGTTTGGAACCGCCATGGGCGCTTCAATTTCAGTTACTTGCGCCAACCTTGCCTTGGAGACCATCGAGGCAGTCGCCCTTGCTTCTTTCCCTCGGAGCCCAAAAATATTTTTGCGCTATGTGGACGACTGTTTTTGCGTGTTGAAACGGGAAGACGCGCCTGCACTACTACATCATCTGAACTCCATCCAGCCAACCATCCAGTTTACTATGGAAGAGCAGAGTTCTGGTCACATTGCCTTTCTCGATGTTTTGATACAGCGCACGACGAACGACCTCGTGACGCCGGTCTACCGGAAAGCCACACATACAGGCCAATACCTGAACTTTGCCTCTGCGCATCCGGTTGGACACAAGCGCTCCGTGGCATCAGCGCTCTTCACACGCGCGCAACGCCTATGCTCATCCCCACAAGCGCGAAGAAAAGAGGAAAAAAGGATAAAAGAAGAACTGTCCAGAAATGGCTACCCAAGGCAAGTTCTAAACTCGCAGCAACGGCGATGTTCAAATCCCCCCGCGGCACCGAAGAAAGAGCGGAAGCGAGCTGTCATTCCCTACGCGGTTGGTGTGAGCGAAACACTGGCAAGAATCTTCAGTGATTACGATATTCAAATCTGTCACGTGCCTACTAACAAGCTCAGACAGCAACTCGTGCGAGTGATAGACAAGCTTGAACGCACCAGATACCCCGGGGTTGTGTACAAGATCCCTTGCCAGGATTGCGACGCAGCCTACATCGGCGAATCTGGGGATTGCAGGAGACGGCTCAGGGAGCGTAAATATGACGTTGCCAAGGGGCGCACCGAGGGAAACGCCTTGGCAGATCACCAAAAAAGCACCGGCCACATTATCGCCTGGGACGCAGCCAGTATCATATCCACCGAGAAATCATTATCATCCCGCCTTCTCCTAGAGTCATTCCACATCCAATCAACTCCGCACGCACTTAATCGGACACGTGGGCTCATGCCTGCAGCTTACGCATGCTCATTACAGCGACCTTCGCTTGTATAAACGCGGCCGATCCGTTTTTCGTTTTCATTGTGAACAAGGGATCCGTAGGAGTCCCGAAACGTCTGTTTTTTTACCCTGTTGTTCTTCAATTTCTTGGTGATTGTTAGGTTTTTTAGAAATATGTCATTTCCTCACCAGACGAGTTTGCGTCGAACTCTGGACAATGTCTAGGTGTTCGGAGCAGAATGAAGTAATATGTGCTCCAGACTGTGCCCAACTTTCGCTGGGTTCATCCTGAAGACCGAGGAACAATAAGTTCGAGCGGCGCAAGCGGTTTTCAGCGTCGTCGCACTTGTTTGTTAAAGCTTTTACGTTTGAAGAAAGTCTGGCCAAGTCGGTGTTATGTATAGATGCAGCTACATTTTCCGGATTGGATTCGACTGTTTTTTCCAGTGTTTCGACCCGCGCTGAAAGACGGCGGACCGAGTGTTCAATGTTTGTTTGGGCATAACGGATCAAGGCAAGCTCTGCAATTAGAGTGCTCTGAGAGGATTCAATGCGTGATATGACTTCGGAAATTGATTCTAGAGACGCCAGAGCTTTGCTTTCGTCGGGCCTGGGTTCAATTAGACGTCTCCAGATAATGTGAGCAGGAGACAAGTCAGGTGAACGTTGAGGCAGAGGGGGCAAGCAATATACAGCAACCTTTTGCTGTATATTGCTCAGGATCTCAGAAAAATTAGATTTGTGCCATGTGGCATAAGAATATTCTGCTGATGCCGCGCAGAAGTCTTGAATGCAAGCAACATGGAAGACGGTGACACTAAGGAAATGCTATGGTGTAAATATCTTGGGCTGTGGGTTGTTTAAGGATTGTTTGGTGAGACCATGTTACATTGTCAGCCATATTAATAGTTGAGAATTTTAACCAATATGCATCGACTGCGGCGGCCACGTTTCGATGGAGGCGAAATGCAAAAGGCACCCGTGTGCTGCACGATATCAGTGCACGTCAAAGATCCCCAGGTGGTTGAAATTACTCCGGAGACCTCCACTACAGCACCTCTTTCTTCCTTTCTTCTTTCACTTCCTTCTTTATCCCTTCCCTTAGAGCGCAGTTCAGGTATCCACCGAGATATGTGACTGTTACTACGTCATTTTCTTTCCTCAAAAACCATTTTTTTTTCAGTATGCAGTTAATATGCCTTTCTCAGTAAGGCCTTATAAGTACAAAGTAAAAACATTTGCACGCTTAAAGGTGTAGTGCTCATGGCTGCACCATTTCCACACACTCATTTTTTCTTATTTTTTTAAAAAGGGTGCGCTAAGCACGTTGGCGCCTTTGATGCACCCATGGACCCTTCAAAGCTGCACGGGTGCAAGGGTATTGAAGTGCAGAGTGTGACGGAATCCCGTCTGGCCAACAGGATATATTTAAAAACACTGAGACGCTGACCAGTAAAATGAAAAATTGTAATTGACGTTTCGGCGCCCAGAACGGGGGCCTTGTTCACAATGGAATCACACCAAGAGGGTTCGTCTTTAAAAGCTATAGTAATCGCCGTAAGGATCGCGCGTAAATCGGGTTAAGATTGCCCTCGTTACGATTAAGCGTGTGAGCCGTCGTCTGTATCACCAGGGACTCGAGATGGAGCCGTGATGCTGTCAGTTTCTCTTTTTCGATGATTCTTGCCTTTTCCCAATCGATTTTGTGATTTTTCGTCACCGCGTGCTCTGCCAAGGCGATATTGCGGGTATCTTCTTTCTGCACATCACGAGCATGTTGCTGTAAGCGCTTCTTGTAACTTCCAGTTTCGCTGATGTAAACACCGTTGCAATCTGCGCAAGGGTTGCAATCTGCGTAGACAACTCCTGGGAACTTCTCTTTTAGCAACTGGTCTTTGACGTTCATCAGTTGTTGTCGCATTTTCTTGGCAGGAACATGGGCAACTTGCACGTCATACTCTCGTAATACACGGGCGAGGCACTCACTTGTTTTCGGCACATAAGGAATAGCCGCACGTTTTTTGGGCGGAAGAGGGGCGTCCGGATGACGAGGCCGTGATAGCCGTCGTTCTGTGGACCTGATGAAATGGCTTGGGTAACCACAGCTGGTGAGATCTTTTCGTACCCTTGACGCGTCCGCAGCGGCGTCATTGGTGCTTGTGCATATCTTCTTGGCCCGCTGCAATAAACTGCTCACAACGGCTCTTTTTTGGGCGGCAGGATGGACGGAACTGAAATGTAGGTAGCGGCCTGTGTGTTGTTGGGTCTTTGGATCCCACCGCTGCCACCACTGTTGGGACAGGGTGTCCGAGCCAGGAAACGGTCGAGGCGACGGTGAGTAAAATGAACTTTATGTACAGTATGTACAAGGGCTTTTACATGATACAAGGGCCAAGAGCACCACGGGCTAGCGCAAAGAAGAAGGGCGGCCCCGGCGGCGAGCGTAGCTCCGGCGTGATGGCTCTTCTGCTGCCCGTCTGCTGCGCGGGTTCAGCGCGGCTCCGCTTTTAAAGGGGTCGTGAAATGTTTTCCGAAAATTTTGAACGACGTGTATATTTCGAATTCTGACCCTTCATTCTGTAGTATACCTTGGTTCGTTTCATCGTCTGGGTTCATTGAATAGCGAAAAAAACTAAATTTCGGTTTCCCAGCGCGCGTCCCCCTCAACTCACAAGAAACGTCATTTTAAGAAGCCAATCAGAGGCTTCTGTCGTCAACACAACATGGCGGCTTAGCGAGGCCTGTTTAGCCATAGTTGACCGAGGTTACAGCACGCATATTGACTCGAATGTGGCACCGTCGTCTGCTCAGAATGGAGTCGGCTAGCTGTCAAGCCATGGAGGTAAAAAAACTAGGAGGGAGTGCGCTCAGCCTCTGCAAGCCATCATCCTCTGACGCCGCCGCCGAGGGCCCTTTTGCGCACTGACTCATGGGAAATAGGCCCTCCTCCACAGTTACCAGACTGCCAGCCAGCGGTGCTTTTTAGTGAACGTCCGTGCTCCGAAGTAGCGCAGCGCAGCGCTTTGGCGGAATGCGTACCGAGCTCGAGGTTGTCTGAAGGCTCCGCGTCTCTGTTGATTACACTCTTGAGTTTTTGGGTGCACTGTAGAAAACTGCGGGTAAACTTTTCATCAAAGGGCGCGGCCGCGACCTCGTCACTGTTCAACTGTGGTTCATAAAGAGAATGGAGAGGAATTCCTTTCGTCGTTATACACACATACGGAGCGTTTATTTCAGCGCATGCTATGAGCGGAGAACTCCAGAGTAGGCGAAGAAACGAGCCTCTAAAAAAGGGTGCAGCGGCTTCCAGAGCGCTCACGGCGGACGGACGTGTTGAACGAGCGCTCCGGCGCGCTGCGCAAGATTCTATTTCTCGGGCAGGCGGACTTCGGCCCGCCCATGGGCCCTCCGTTCTCCGCTATTCTCAAGGCACAAGTCGTGCCGAATACGCGCGCGCACATAGGCGGTTCCGACGTGAAATTCAGCAGTGAAGTATTTCTCTCTCTCTCGCTGTCGAGAGAGAGTGCCGGCGGCTTTACGTCTGCCCCTGCGCGGGGTCTCCCGGCCACTGCGCACAATCACTTACAAAAAGAAGTAAACTGTATGTATAGCCGCGCGCTCGTAGCGTCCTGTCTCGGACTAATCGCGCGCGCGGCATACTGCACTAGCGGCCGGGGTGGGGCGCCCGGCCGGGGTGGGGCGCCCGGCCGCGTATACCGTCGGAGGTAGCACCCACGGAGCGTTCGTGTCACGCGTGCACTACCTGGCGAAGAGCGAGCGGGAAGTCAAGCCCGCCTGTTCGATGAACGCACAGAGGCTCACCACTGTTTTGTCACGGGTATAGAGGCTAGAATATCACGGGTGCGCGCAGTGCCGCGCGGCCACAGGAGCGCTTCGAGACTGTCCGGGATGATTCCCAGCGCCCTGCAGGCCGCGAGAATCTCGCGACGCGGCACTGCAGAAGCGGCACAGCGAAGGAGCATGTACTCCAAGTGTCTCCACTGCGCCGCAGTCAGCGCACGCGTCGCTCGGGGATGGTGGCCGCTGCGGCGAGCGAGCAGTTTTCGCTCACCACGGAGCCGTCAGTGAACGCAAGCAGATGGTCGCGTGGTTGCTCGTACAGCGAGAGAGCGAAACCGAAACCGAAATCCAGCTAAGAGCTACCACTGCCTTGTCACGTGAGGGCCTATTTCCCATGATGCTTTCCATTATATTTTTTATGACTAGGCTTCAAGATTGTGACGTCATGGTCCCTCCTAGTTTTTCTTCCTCCATGTGTCAAGCTGACACATGTGCGAAAACTTGGCCGGCGCGCCGCACCAGTCGCCGCTTGCGAACTGCCGCCTACTGCAAGCATGGACACGGAGCGGCAAGCATCTTTGCGCCGCTAGGCTCATGCCCGGCCCACAACCGGTGTAACACTTTGCCACCGCACACCAGCGCCTGCGCGCTGCTTGGCTACTGAAGTTCGCACCAGAAAAGACAAAATAGCGATGTTATCAGAAAGACTGCCGGCTGTACTCGGGCCCACAAAGCATGTCTGCCCACGTAGCGCGCTTTCGGCAACGGCGCTGGGCGCGGGCGCGCCGGGCGACGAACTGCACTGCTCTCTGGCTGCCCTGGTCGTCGCTAGGCCTGTTTCGCACCGAAGCCGCGGTGGACAGCGCTTCGGAGGTAGCCTGGGTTATAATAAAATGCCTGCTTTTGGCATCGTTTTACTGTCAACAGCATCGTCTCACAACAAAAAAATATGGTCATTGTTGTGGTGCGCTCGGCAGCGGAGCTATATAGCGGACGCCAGGCGCGCAACGCGGACCGCAACGGCCGGGCAGCGGCAGCTGAGCGGCGGTTAATTGTGGCAAGAAATTTGCTCGTATTACAGTTGCTGCTTCTACCAGCAACTCGGCATTGTACAATGATCCTCAAAAAGGATCTATTTTCCACACTTCTTGCTCCCACAGTTTATTATTTACGTGAAGAAAAATCTTTAGCTCATTTTTATATGTACGCCAGCGGACGGGATCCAGGTTTGCCGGCCGGCCTGCAGTCTCGCTGTATTTCACATTCGCACCAGAAAAGACAAAACAGCCATGCTATCAGAAAGGCTGCCTGTTATATTCGAGCAGTGGCAGCATGCCGAGCTTTCGGCAACGACGCCGCCTGCGGACGCGCCGGGCGATGAAATGCGAGCCTTGCCGGCGGCCCTGGGTAAGCCTACCTGGTTTTGCATCGATACTATCGATACCGCAGCTGAGGGAGCTTCGGAACTGGTCAGCGCTGTAAAAGGTACTACTCTCGTCACCGCTTTAACTGTGAACCTGTCCCATAGTAAAATAAAGATATGCTCGATTTCCGCGACGCCACCGGAGCTAGCAAATGCCAGCTATGCGAGCGGCGACCAGGCAGTAAATAAAGCGGTCATGGGATGAAATTTGCTTGTATCGCCGAATTAAATACTGCCCGCAACTCAGCATCAGCCAACGATCCTCAAAAATGATTCATTTTTGGCATTCATCTATTCCAGTGCTTGTTATGAGCGTGAACAAATAATACTAGCGTGTTTTTCTGACGCCGGCGGCCGACATCCAGGCTGACAGGCCGGCCCCGAGAAACGCGCGCCCACGTCATTATGACGCTGGCGCTCTGCGCGCTCGCATTCTGCTCCTTGTCAGTGCGACGCGCCGCATGCGGCCTGTCATTGACATCGGTTGTGCGCAGGCGGCGAGCTGCTGTCAGTTGTTGTTACGCCGCTCGCAACGGCACGCCGCGCGCCCGGCAAGTAGCAGTCATGCCGAGAGCCCGCGACACCTCTGCCTGCGGGAGCCCCGACCGTGAACCTCCGAACCCGGTCGTGGACTCGAGTCTTCATCTCTATCACAAGGGGTGGGTTGACTCGCAGCCCCAGCTGTAAATTATGCCTAACCCTCTTCACGCTTCTGGAATATATTTTTCTGCAGCAAAGAACAGAAGCGCGGAGCCGATGCGCGCCGCGATAGCTTACTCGTTCGTATCGAGTTCATGTAAACAGAGAGTCGTCGAGATGGGCTGGCCTTGCTCAGCTCGATTCTCTGACTCAAACCACCGCTGTCAAGGAACACCACCTAGATAAGTTCACGTAAGCAAGGCTATGCGAGCCGCCGATACTGAAGCCAAGGAGGATGGAGAAGAAGAACCGAAACCGAAACTTGTCCCAGGTCAGTGATTGATGTATGACTGTGAGGACTCTGTGAGATTGCAGGTCTTATTTTCAACAAACACCAAAGTACAAACAATAAACGAGGCGGTTTTTAACGGAAAGGAAACCAATTACAATATGAGCGAGAAGAAAGGAAAGGAACAAGAGAACAACGCAACAATACACGGGAAAAACACACGGGGGAACAGAACAAAGTGCTTATGATAAATGCAGGAAAAAGAGTCAAAGAGGAAAGTTCACACTACTTGTCTTATTCGAGCAACGAGTGGGGAGGACTGGCTGGGTGTCGGGCAGTCAAGGAGTCTCTTGGCGTTCCAACGTCGATGAAACGCTACCGCAGCGTCAGCGTTCGTGGGCTCCCGGCACGGTTCCCAGGTCTGGTATCCCGGAAAAAGGTCACGTAGGCGCCAGAGGCGGCCTGTGTGGAGCAGCTGACGGATGGACGGAGAAGAGTGGCGCCTGGGCCTGGTGGTTGAGGCTCTCGACGATGGATGTCCAGGTCTGGTGGCCCGGACGTCTGCGGCTAAGGCCCAAGCCCGGAACTCGGGGAGCCAGCAGAACTCGTCCACGTCCGTCGCCCACCGCGCTCTTCTCTTCTCTGCCACGTAATCCTCTTCGACCTGCCCCGCGTTCCCCTCCGCACGCGCTCCTCGTGCTTTGTCTTCTTCTCCTCACGAACGCCGCTGGGTGGCGCTATCTCCTTACAATGACCACGCGCTGCACTTTAACAGAGTGCAATTAAGCGTGCAAATAATTGGAAAACCTTGTTTCACTTTCTGAATTTCTCATAAAGCTATTATTTTAGGGCAAACGAAAGTTGAAGATATCTGTACGTTTCTGAAGATCTTAAAATGACGTAGTCGAGTAGTGCGTGTGCCAGCCGACGGCGGCGCATGGTCGTTTCATGAGCACAAAAAGGCAGCGATTTCGAACGGGCTTTATTAAATGCAGACTCAATATTGAGTCGAAATATTTCGGAATCAGCATGTCTAATGTTTATGGAAGCAGTAAAAATTAAAACCGGGCAGCTTCATTTTCTTTTCACAACCACTTTAAAGCCGCTGGTAACGGTTACGGCAGCCAGCCGTTCAAATCCTCCAATCAGGTCACGGCACTGGCCACCGTTCAAATTAGACCAATGGTCGAGAGGCGACGAGCGTCGGAGGAGTTCGCACCGACGGAGAGGAGGGAAGGAGGAAGGGCCCGTGTAGGCGCCGCGGTGGCGGGATGAGTCACGCTGCACGTCGCGACATGTCCGAGAGAGTCTTGGCCTGCTTTGAGCGCCGGCGGGCGCGCAGCGCTTGTTTCCAGAGAGGCCAGCCAGCGAAATGTGAGCGCCGGCACTACAGCACCGCCGCCGCCAGACAATGCGCCCCGAAGACGAGCTACTTCCACGTGGCTCGGATGCGGGGCGCGCTCGAACTCAGGCTCCTCCAAGTTCTCGTCCGGTGTTCAGCCGCAGGCAGCTCCAGGCTCCTTTCCGAGAACGGGTCCCGCTCGTCAGGACAGGATCACTGCTCCGCCGCCTTGTCGCCCAGGTGACTGGATCAGCTTCGCTCGGTCCTTCGGAAGAGCTTGCTTCTCAGCATCGGTCGTTGATCGTTCTGCATGTTGCCAAGAACCGACCGACAACAGGCAACACCCAACACGAGCAAGTGCCCTCACTCACCCGTCAAAAGACCAGACTTCAAAGTCACAAAACTCTGCTGGCTATATTTCTGTCTCCTTTTTCTTCCCTCTTCTACAAGAGACACATGTGGGATACAAGAACTCCAAAGTAATTAACTCAGACAAAGTGTCAAACACATGTCACACACGGAATAAAATGAATGCAAAATAAATTCGCTCTCTGGAGATCACTCGGCCAGGAAAATACTCAGCTGAGGCCACAAATGAGGATATCAATTTTTCCCCGATCTACGAGCGAACTTAACAGCTGTTCGCGAAGAGACAAAATGTAGGTCACGAGGAGGCGAAGGCAGCCTTGCTTAGAACACACGGCTTAGTGCGTCTACGTCAGCGTTTAACTCGGTTGAACGACACCCGCTACCGCGGAAGCTAATGACTCTGCCTCTTTCGCTGTAGCTGCGCTTTTCTCCCTCTCTCTACTACCGCGGAAGCTAATGACTCTGCCTCTTTCGTGGCAGACGCGCTTTCCTTTCTCTCAGTACTTGTCTTTCCAGTTTCTACGGGCGGTACAAAACGAGAAAGATTCGCTTTCACTGACTTGCGACTTGTTCCTTTCTTTGTGCTTCGCGCGCCAGTTGCGGCGTTCAACTGCGATTGCGCAAAGCTTCCGGTGGGACCTTTCTTTCCTTTCTTTTGTTCTCCGTGGCAAGTGAGACCCAGGAGTCTTTAATTTCTCGCACACCCGTTTGCCTTTCCGCTCGATGTGTGGTTCGCCTCTACCGAGCCTTTTGATTTCACGCCTACCGAATAGAGTTATCCGGACACGCGGCTTTCCATCGCTATAAGTGTGCTTGGCCGAGCGCTTAGACGGTTTCTTGCCAATTTTCTTGCCCCTGTCACTGCGGCCTCGTACAATCTTGCCCTTTTTGAGCCGTACACGCGTTTTCCTTGCGCGCGCGTGCCGCTTTCTGTGGGAGCGCGGTTTCTCCCGTGACTGCAGCGGAAAGCGAGAGACTTCATGAGAGTACGCGCTTTTGCGTGTTTTCCTCTCTTTGTGCTGGCGGCAAAATTCTCTCTTGTCCCGCTCCTTAATTTTTCGCCTCCCGGGCAGCGCTCTCTTGAATCTCGGTTTGCTGCCTTGGTGCACTTTTCCGCGCGAATGTTTGTACGATTTCTTTTTGCAGTTTATTCTACTGCCCAGGCCTATGTGCCGCGACACACTTATGCGCTTCGCTTTGCGCGATAGTGATGCCTCGCACATTTCTTTAGCTCTGGTTCTGACGTTGGTTTCAGGGCTAACCATGTGACTGACTTTACTAGAGTCATTTTGCCGGCGACGTTGGCGCTTCCGATGGTGGCAACCCGTCTCCGCGCGCTTGCCCTTTCTCTATTTTCGGCAGCGCCCGTCTTTCTTATGCCTGCCTTTCATCTCTCGGCGGCACCACTCTTTCTTCTGCCTGCCTTTCACCGTCTTTCGGTGACAGCTCTGTCTCTTGAGCTTGCCTTTACTGTCCTTTCGGCGGCAGCACTGCTTGTCTATCACCTTGTGGTGATAGCTCACTTTTCGGAACTGGCTGTTACTTTCCTTCCGGTTGCAGGTTTCTTTCTTATGCTTGCCTTTCATTTTTCCATGGCAATACTGTTTCTCTTGTTTGGCGATCACCTTGTGGCGATAGCTCACATTCCTGAACTGGCGGTTCCTTTTCTTCCGGTTGCAGCTTTCTATCGTGAGCTTTCCTTTCATTTTCGCCAGTGGAAGCACATTCTGCTTCCGTCGCCTAGGTTTCTGCTCTCTGACAACATCACTCCGATTGTCAGCCAATTCACCTGCGCTACCTGGCTCACGTCTATCTATGGCGCCTTTACTAGCCTCCTCCCAACTGCGTTCTTCCTTGTCAGCCTCTACGAGTGCACATTCGTCCTCATCTTTCTTGGATGGAATGACGTCTGCAGCTCCCATGTCGTCTGGGAGGTTCTGTACTCCACTGTCGTCTAGCACCTTAGCTTCTACAGGCGCGGACAAACCAGTGTTTTCTCCTGACCTTAGTGCTGACACGCAGCTCGCGTCGTGCTCCTGACGGGTTTCAGCCGATTGCGGATGAGGGTCGGCTCTGCACTCAGTCGCGATGTTCCTGCTACTGCAGCTGCTTTCTGGAATGTCGCAAAGCTCAGAGCAATGCGAAAGCACGGGACTCGTTTCGCATCGCTCGCCAGACACACCAACGCACAACTCAGCGTCCGCAAACTCTACATGCACCTGCTTCCGTTGATCGTAAGTTTCGGGTTTCTGCATCTCTGCCGAACGCGCTGCACGACACGGTGTGCCGTCCTCATCTACTTCGCTTGCATCGGCGCAAGCGTTTTCATTAATGTCCAGACAGACGTCCTTTCTGCCCTGTTCGGCAACTTCTCCTGCTTTCGACACGCTAGGAGATTCGCTTTCCGTTAACTCCGCCACAATTTCAATGGGCGAGACCTCTGTAAGTGCATCGTCCAATGCTGTGACTACCTTATCCGATGGTATAGAGGCTTTCTCAGTTGGCGAATGCGGGGCAATTCCCACTGTTACAGCAGCAGTTACATCTGCCACGTACGGACTACGTTCCTCTGTGCCGCACTGGCAGCTCTGCTCTACAGCTACGCACTCTACCTCTGTGTCACGATCTTCCGACCCTTCAGCATTTTCGAGCCACTCTAAAATGTCGGCTTTAAACTGGTAAGGAAAATCGTAAAACGATGAGGTGCTATTCTCTCGCAGGCACCTTTTTCGAAGGTCCAGCGGTGACACGTTATATCTCGTCAGTAAAAAGCTTTTCAGCTCATCGTAGTCCGCCAAGACGTCGCCCAACAGGCGCTTGACAACGTCATACGCTTTGCTGGAAAGCAGGGCTACCAACTTCTGTGCCCAACCATTCCGCTCAACGCGCTTTCTCTCGCAGACGCGCTCGAACTCCGCAAGATATTTCGCCATATCTTCGGCGATCACGAAGGGCTGCGGCCTGTCTCTCAGCTGCTGACCGTTGGTCTCATGCAGAGCGGACAATGTTCTATCTCTCTCATAAAAGATCTCGTGTGCTTCAAGCTCCAGGTCCATCAGTTTCTTAGCGCGAGCATGCCGTTTTATCTCAAGCTGCCTCCGTTTTTCTGCCTCGTCGCGCTCAAGCTGCTTCTGTTTTTCAGCCTCTTCGTGCTCACGGCGTTCTGTGATCTCTTCCCAGGCCTCATTGGCTTCCTCAGCCGTTACCTCCTCTTTCCGCATGATCTCAAGAATCGCATGCTTTCGTTGTGCGGGGCCCAAATCAGTGCCCAACTCTTCACAAATTTCGATGAGTTCCTTCACTTTGAAGTTCTCCATCGCGCACAATAACCTCTTGCAGTTTGCCCTTTTCTTAGAATTCCCTTGCCGTTCACTACTATAGCGCTACTAGTATGACACGCGCAAGTAATTCTTTCCAACAACGCCTCGTTTACGTCCTCTGCACCAGCTTTCGTTTCAAAGCGCTCCGACTTGGCTCGAAACAGCAAAGCTCTCTCCAGTGCAACACACAGCCCTACTCTAAACTACAATCACGTGTGCTAGAGCAGTCTGGAGAATTGAGGGGAAAACATCAGGCACTCACCGCGCCGAGGTAGCTGACGCCGGTCGATCCCGCAGCTGCCATCATGGAGGTAAAAAAACTAGGAGGGAGTGCGCTCAGCCTCTGCAAGCCATCCTCCTCTGACGCCGCTGCCGAGGGCCCTTTTGCGCACTGACTCATGGGAAATAGGCCCTCCTCCACAGTTACCAGACTGCCAGCCAGCGGTGCTTTTTAGTGAACGTCCGTGCTCCGATGTAGCGCAGCGCAGCGCTTTGGCGGAATGCGTACCGAGCTCGAGGTTGTCTGCAGGCTCCGCGACTCTGTTGATTACACTCGAGTTTTTGGGTGCACTGTAGAAAACTGCGGGTAAACTTTTCATCAAAGGGTGCGGCCGCGACCTCGTCACTGTTCAACTGTGGTTCATAAAGAGAATGGAGAGGAATTCCTTTCGTCGTTATACACACATACGGAGCGTTTATTTCAACGCATGCTATGAGCGGAGAACTCGAGAGTAGGCGAAGAAACGAGCCTCTAAAAAAGGGCGCAGCGGCTTCCAGAGCGCTCACGGCGGACGGACGTGTTGAACGAGCGCTCCGGCGCGCTGCGCAAGATTTTATTTCTCGGGCAGGCGGACTTCGGCCCGCCCATGGGCCCTCCGTTCTCCGCTATTCTCAAGGCACAAGTCGTGCCCAATACGCGCGCGCAAATAGGCGGTTCCGACGTGAAATTCAGCAGTGAAGTATTTCTCTCTCTCTCGCTGTCGAGAGAGAGTGCCGGCGGCTTTACGTCTGCCCCTGCGCACAATCACTTACAAAAAGAAGTAAACTGTATGTATACATAGCCGCGCGCTCGTTGCGTCCTGTCTCGGACTAATCGCGCGCGCGGCATACTGCACTAGCGGCCGGGGTGGGGCGCCCGGCCGCGTATACCGTCGGAGGTAGCACCCACGGAGCGTTCGTGTCACGCGTGCACTACCTGGCGAAGAGCGAGCGGGAAGTCAAGCCCGCCTGTTCGATGAACGCACAGAGGCTCACCACTGTTCTGTCACGGGTATAGAGGCTAGAATATCACGGGTGCGCGCAGTGCCGCGCGGCCACAGGAGCGCTTCGAGACTGTCCGGGATGATTCCCAGCGCCCTGCAGGCCGCGAGAATCTCGCGACGCGGCACTGCAGAAGCGGCACAGCGAAGGAGCATGTGCTCCAAGTGTCTCCACTGCGCCGTAGTCAGCGCACGCGTCGCTCGGGGATGGTGGCCGCTGCGGCGAGCGAGCAGTTTGCGCTCACCACGGAGCCGTCAGTGAACGCAAGCAGATGGTCGCCTAGTTGCTCGTACAGCGAGAGAGCGAAACCGAAACCGAAATCCAGCTAAGAGCTACCACTGCCTTGTCACGTGAGGGCCTATTTCCCATGATGCTTTCCATTATATTTTTTATGACTAGGCTTCAAGATTGTGACGTCATGGTCCCTCCTAGTTTTTCTTCCTCCATGGCTGCCATCCACTGTTGGGTCTTTGGATCCCACCGCTGCCACCACTGTTGGGACAGGGTGTCCGAGCCAGGAAACGGTCGAGGCGACGGTGAGTAAAATGAACTTTATGTACAGTATGTACAAGGGCTTTTACATGATACAAGGGCCAAGAGCACTACGGGCTAGCGCAAAGAAGAAGGGCGGCCCCGGCGGCGAGCGTAGCTCCGGCGTGATGGCTCTTCTGCTGCCCGTCTGCTGCGCGGGTTCAGCGCGGCTCCGCTTTTAAAGCCGCTGGTAACGGTTACGGCAGCCAGCCGTTCAAATCCTCCAATCAGGTCACGGCACTGACCACCGTTCAAATTAGACCGATGGTCGAGAGGCGACGAGCGTCGGAGGAGTTCGCACCGACGGAGAGGAGGGAAGGAGGAAGGGCCCGTGTAGGCGCCGCGGTGGCGGGATGAGTCACGCTGCACGTCGCGACATGTCCGAGAGAGTCTTGGCCTGCTTTGAGCGCCGGCGGGCGCGCAGCGCTTGTTTTCAGAGAGGCCAGCCAGCGAAATGTGAGCGCCGGCACTACAGTGTGTAGCCTTTCTATATACGCTAAACGACAACTTCTGGCCTTTCCTTGTGACGAGGACGTCCAGAAAAGGCAGACTGCCGTCCACCTCTTCTTCCAACGTGAACTGAATGGCGTCTTCCTGGCTGTTCAGGTGTGTCAGAAACTGGCTCACCGAGTCCTTGTGCAGAATGCAAAAGCAGTCGTCGATGTAACGGAAGAAGATCTTGGGGGCAGGGTGAAAGGAGGTTAACGCCCGTCGCTCCAATGACTCCATGGTGAGGTTAGCGGCCGTCACCGAAACAGAAGACGAACCCTCTTGGTGTGATTCCATTGTGAACAAGGCCCCCGTTCTGGGCGCCGAAACGTCAATTACAGTTTTTTCATTTTACTGGTCGGCGTCTCTGTATTGAAAAAAAAAAGTGCAAGGGTATTGTAGCTCCATAGGGTGCAAGGGTGCTTAAGGGTGTACGGTATTCTTTGACTTGTCGAACAAAATTCCAGTAGTGCAATCAAGCACGCTTTTAATATGATGTGATTTATTCGAGTTTTCCATTTAAAGACAGCTACAACCTTGATGCGAACAGCTATGACAGGTATCTGTGTCCCCAGAATGTGATAATTAACTGAACTGTTTTAGCTGAAGTGCTAAGCGTCACTGACTCCAAATAGGGGGTCGCTGAAATAGCGCCGCCGCGGTGGCTCAGTGGTTGTGGTGCTCGGCTGCTGACCCGAAAGACGCGGGTTCGATCCCGGCCGCGGCGGCTGGAATTTCTTTGGAGGAGAAATTCTAGAGGCCCGTGTACTGTGCGATGTCAGTGCACGTTAAAGAACCCCTGGTGGTCGAAATTTCCGGAGCCCTCATCTACGGCGTCTCTCATAGCCTCAGTCGCTTTGGGACGTTAAACCATAATAAACCAAACCAAAGCTGAAATGGCGTATACAAACTTAGAGAAAGTATGCGCGGAAGAGCATCTGTTGTTTCAGCTGGCGTCTTCGCTTCGGCGGACGCGGTTGTTGCGATGCGCGTCTGTCCTTTCACTCTTTCTTCGCACCTTTTTTAATAAATGCACGTGGCAGCGGTGGTGGCTCGGCTCGAGCCAGTCGGCAGGCCCGTGCACTTTTCTTTTTATTCTTCTTTCAGTCACAACAAATTCGACTCCACAGCAAGGAGATTCAGAAACACCGCGAGACACTCATCTCGGTATCATAATTTAGTTGGAGATGCTGTAGCGTTAGTGCAAAGTTAGACAGGTCGTCGGCAGCTTTTCGTACGAAATCTATAGCTTGCATTCAAGAGTGCACCCCAAAAAATAAATTGATCAGCGCCTTTTAAAGCAATAAAAACCTATGAAACATTAAAGCAGTCGGAAAATGGGTGCGACAAGCATACTTCACACCCTTTTAGGCAGCCAAAAATAAGGCTGCAACTGTAACGATCCCACCCTTGCCATGGGTGCGACGAGCATACTTTGCACCCTTTTGGGACGGTGCAAGGGTGTGAGTTATAGACACGGAAATGCACCCTTAAGGGTACAAATTTTTTTTTTTTTTCAATGTAGGCAAGATGTAGTTATCCCGAAAGTAAAACATATTATTGCATTCTTAATAACATTAGCAAACAGGCTAGTCGAGAGCATCCGAAATATTGTTCTGAGAATTGAAATACTGTTACTTATTGCAGAGGGCAGACTCTATAGTCGTCAATGAAGGCTTGCTGGGAGACCAGTTGATAGTTTGCGCTCTTTTAGTCTCCCTCGTGTGTTTTTTTACTGTGTGTGTCTTTTGTGCGCAATTCGTACCTACAACAGTATGCACCAACTCGCCCAACAAGAAGTTCTTAAGAGACACTGAAAGGAAGGTCATAATGTATTTAATAAAACCTCGGGCCCAAGGGCAATGCCTTGGGGACGCCCGAGACTGCAGGAAAAAACCAGGACGCGTAAGAATTAGTATGGGAATTCTGTCGACGGCTGGCTGTTAAAGCTTCGATCCAGTTTAGAGCAATTGGATCCAAGTTATAGCATGAGAAAATACGCTTTATATCAATGAGGGATTTTTTCACACGCTCTTTCAAAGCCCAGAAAAACAGCGTTGAGGGGGATGCTGCCGTTGGCTATCGAAGGAATGCTTTCTAAAGCCTTGCCAATTTCGATGAAAAAACTTAATCGGCCAAACATTATAGCACCACGAAAGTATAAAATATGTTTTACTATCAGGCGCACATGCCAACGGCACAAATATGGTCATAGATGTTGGGTGATGACTGGCAACACACATACAGGGGCCAAGCTATGATGAGACAGAAGGCTATCTTCATGGCACGCACAGGACATATGTACACACTGTGTCCCGTCCTGCTGTTGCATATTCTCCAAGTTTCACAAAGCTTGAGTGTGCTGTCGGGTGAACTGCTGGAAAGACGGCATGTTGACGCTGTACTAAGGACGAGAATGGCAGAACAATAGTGGCTACTGGGTGTGGTGGTGGTGTTGTTCCTTGCAGTTTTACTAGCTCCACAGGCCTTGCTTTCCTATCCGCTGTTTCAAAGTGGTGTCAGGCAAAGCCAATTGTTATTCTACAACCACCAAACTGCTGTGCTATACAACATTCTTTTAATCAGCTTTCATAATTTGCAACAGCAAATTTACTTCATAGGTTGTATAGGTAAATAACATAGCTCAATAACTTGTGTCATCATGAGGACTAAAAATAACCATAATTTAATTTATACGGTCATGCCTCGTTAATACAGACCCTATAATTATGGATTCAAATTATGGGCAGTAGTTCTGGGGGCTAAGTTTTTTTAACGCACTCACACCTCAATAGCATGGAAACTCGCTCCTGACAAAGTGGACAGAGTGAAAATGAATACAGCCCGCTGTCGCATAATTGTGCAGAGTGCAAAGACTGTTGGAACTTCTCGAATTTGAGTAGATAAGTCAAGCACAGCCTGAATCATATACCTTTGTTACACACTGTAATTGCCATTATACTGTTTGTCACACTGGGTGCAGAGAGTTTTGTGTTAACCCATGAACTGCCAGGCCCAGCGACTCTCCCTGCTCACACACTTTCTGGATGCCAAAGCATTTCTTTTACTGCTGTCAAAAGCATTGTCGGTGCTCGGCGACTCGCATCCTGCCGCAGATTACTCATTGTACAAAATGAATTAAGCTGCTTAACAATAAGGAACAGAGCCGCAAGCTTACATCATAACCTCACAGATGCCTTTCCGCATGTTGTCGCAACCTAAACCGAGAACTATCCCTTAGAAAAATGCACATTGAGATGCAATTAACTGTTTATAGAGTATTTATTGAGTCAATAAAAAGTCTATCAATACTCAAATCCTAATGACTTTGGAATATAAAAAGTCAATATGTTCTTGACTGGTATGACTGTTGAAGGTGATCCTATCTTGTTGGGCGGTGACTTCAACCTCCCTGGCATAGACTGGTCAGCCAGTTCCCCGAGAGACAGTGCTCAAGGTTCCTTGTACTCGACATTTTTCGATTTAATTGATTCATTCAGGTTCCATCAGTACATTCATGATGCGTCTCGAAATGATGGCTCTGGGAATATTCTTGATCTATTGCTGTGTAATACCCCGAACGTTATAACAGATGTTAGAGTACTGCCGGGAATAAGTGATCACAATATAGTGATAGCCGACATTTCTATTGGAAATGTGTCAGTCGCAAAGAAACTCGCGCGAAAGGTCTATGTATTTAGTAAGGGAAATTATGATAGCATTAACATAGAGTTAGAATCATATTTTTTGGTTTTCGATACTTTGGCTGATGAACTTAGTACTGAGCAGTTATGGACCATTTTAAAAGAAAAACTCTTACAGCTACAAGATATGTTCATCCCCACGCAAACTATATCTCCTAGAACAGCTAAAAACAAACCATGGTTCAACAGCCAGTTACGCGCTCTCACGAAAAGAATAAAGCGAGTTTATCTGAAACTTAGAAAAAGGCGTTGCCCTGGGAATCTAGCTGAACTAAAAAGGTTGAAATTTGAGTTTAAATCGCTAGCAGGAACAGCGAAACTTTCTTACTTTTCTTCACTTGGAGACAGGCTGGCACAGGATTCGAAGCAATTCTGGAAACATGTTCGCAGTAGCGGTAAAGATGACTGCTCGGTACCAACGATAAAAAGTGGTGATACGCTCATTGAAGACGACGCATGTAAGGCTGACACCTTTAGTAAATATTTCTTGTCGGTATTTACTTCATCCCACTCGCGAGCTTTACAGATTCCAGCAAGTGCTGATCTGATGCCCGAAGTTATCTTTAGTACAGCAGGAATTCGCAAGTTATTGCGCAATGTGAACCCGTCGGTTGCAAGCGGCCCAGATGATTTACCAGCAGCAGTTATCAAAAATTGCGCTGATACATTGTCATTGTATTTTACACGATTATTTGAAAAGAGTTTGCAAGAAGGCACTCTGCCAAAAGACTGGAAATTGGCTCGCGTTGTGCCCATCCATAAAAGTGGACCTAGAAATTTGGTAGAAAACTATAGGCCAGTGTCTCTAACAAGTATAGCTTGCAAGACAATGGAGCATGTAATTTACAGTTCTATCATGTCGCACCTCGTTAAACATAATTTACTTAACCCTGCTCAGCACGGATTTCGCCAAGGTTTGTCTTGCTCTACACAGTTGGTTGAGTTTACTTATGATATCGCGGTTGCTATTGATAAACAGAAAGTTATTGATTGCATTTTTTTGGACTTCCAGAAGGCATTTGATGTTGTTGCGCATGATCTCCTTGTCTCTAAATTACGCAGCTACAATTTGAATGAACGAGTCATTGTATGGATCTCTGAATACCTATCCCTACGGCAGCAGTGAGTAGTTGTTGGTGGTCGCTCCTCGAACTATGGTTCTGTCACTTCAGGCGTCCCCCAGGGCTCTGTTCTGGGGCCACTTCTTTTTTTTGTTGTATATAAATGATATTAATGCTGATGTTACTTCTTCGTTCAGAATGTTCGCAGACGACTGCGTGATTTATAGAATTATAGATTGTTCACTTGATGCGCAAAGCAAAGACGATTTAGATAAGATAGCCTTGTGGTGTAATAATTGGGACATGACTTTGAATACTAAAAAGTGTGTACACGTCACCTTTTCGAGGAAGCGCTCCTACCCTGCTTATATCTACACTATAAACCATGCGGCCTTGAAAAAAGAACAGAATTTTAAATACTTAGGCGTTTATCTTACTGCGGACCTGAGGTGGTCAAAGCATGTTAATTACGTCGTAAAGAAAGCAGCTGGTATATTAGGTTTGTTAAGAAGAAATTTCAGCCACCTTCCACAGCATCTTAAAGAACAGCTATATTTTACTCGAGTCCGCACAGTACTCGAATATGCATCAGTGTGCTGGGACCCGCACACACAAGAACTTATTGACAAATTGGAAAAAATTCAAAATAGGGCAGTCCGCTTTGTACTTGGAAACTATTCAAGGACACTCAGTATCTCGGAAAGCAAAAGGAATCTTCAGTGGCCAGAACTTAAAACTCGAAGACGAAATCTGAGATTAAAATTTTTGCATAATATTTTCTATTCCAAGACTGGCATAGACGGATCAAAATATTTGAAGCCGCCTTTCTATGTCTCGAAGCGAAGGGACCACAATTTAAAGCTTCATGAATTTCCTTTTAAAGGTGACGTACTCCGTTATTCGTTTTTTCTGCGAACAGTTCGCGAATGGAATGCTTTGCCGCCACATATTGTTAATGTTCTACCAAATGATGCCTTTTTTCACGCGTTAAGTGCATGATTTTTTTGTTTTTTTGAATGTGAAAGTGCCCCCCTGCTGTAATGCTGAAAGGCGATGCAGGTACCCCCAAAAAAAAAAATTAATTGACTACAAGTGAATTAAAACTCAAGCAACAAAAAATCAATTTACAGCCCATTTCTCACCGTGTCATTAAAAAGTCAATAAGTTCTTGACTGATATGACCAAATATCAATTTAATTAACTACAAGTGAATTAAAACTCAAGCATCAAAAATTCCATTTACAGCCCATTTCTCACGACTCATTAAAAAGTCAATTTGTTATTGACTGATATGACCCAATATAAATTTAATTGACTACAAGTGAATTAAAACTCAAGCAACAGAAATTCCATTTACAGCCTATTTCTCACGTCTCATTAAAAAGTCAATTTGTTATTGACTGATATGACCCAATATAAATTTAATTGACTACAAGTGAATTAAATCTCAAGGAAGAAAAAATCCATTTACAGACGATTTCTCACGAGTCATTAAAAAGTCAATATGTTATTGACTGATATGAGCAAATATGAATACAACTGACTACAAGTGAACTAAAACTTTAGCAACAAAAATTAAATTTACAACAGATTTCTCACCAATTATGGAACCAACCGCAACAACAGCTCAAACGATTCCCATTTCATCTGAACAGCCTTTATTCATATTATATCTGCTATGGGAGAGGTCACGATGTTGAAGTTGGTTGTAGGTTGTGACTCGGAAAAACACTGCTCATGAGGTCGCTTCGCAGTGTAAAATTTAACGTATAACTGAACACAGTATTCTTTTTTGGTACCAAGTGAGAAATGTTGTATGAAACTCTCCTTAGGTTGCAATTAAATTACACAATTTAAGGGAGAGCTAACTTGAGTTACTGATTCATGAATGTGACAGCATAATGGTGCGGAAGCAGCATTACCTGAATACCGGGCGTTTCAGCAATCACTTTCAAAAATTTTCAAAAATAGGCTTTTGGGGTAAAAATATCGTTTGTGCTATCACCAGTGTTGGCGGACAACAGAAAGATGGTAAATTGTCTTCAGTAAGCTGGTTTACTAATTTTTAATAAATAACTTTTTAATCAGTAGAGTTAGACGCCTAGTTGCAATCAGAGATTTGTAGCTGGTCGTAATAGCCATATCAGTTTTTAGAATTTGGAAAACGCGATTACCCTTGGGGCTGCAGCTCGACAAAATTTGGCTTTTTCGACTAGTTACATGCACTGGAGGACTTGCTTTGCCTGCATGCTTTCGAAAGTGAATGTATTTTTGCACGATGCAGACAAATTTTGTCGAGCCACAGCAGCGAGTGTAATCGCGTTTTAGAAATTCTAAAAACTGATATGGATACTACTAACGACCGGCTACAAATCTCTAATTGCAACGAATTGCCTATCTCTGACAGTTAAAAAGTTAGAAATTAGTTTAGCAGCGTACTACCAAAGCCAATTAACCGGCTTCCCGGTGCCCAGCGATACTGGTAATAATGTGCCGCAAAAGCCATATTTTTACCCCAAAAAGCCTATTTCTGAACATTTTTGAGTCTTCCCTGAAAAAACCTGATATTTATTTTGATTGAAGATGTCAATCCAATTGGGGATTTTTACAGGTGTGGGTTATAAGGGCCCGTACACATTTGCTCACATAGGGAGCATTCACACGTATGTACACGAGGGTAACTAAAGACTATTACAACAAAAAGTAGGCAAACGCATGAAATAAAATGGCATAATCTTGATTGGACCATAGAGTATAAGCATACAGGCTGTTGAAATGCCTCGTGAGACCAGTATTCAACACAACTATTGAGAAACCAATATACAGCATATGTACAGTCTTTGTCAAAAGCAACCAGGCTGCATGGTTTACTTCTAGCTCATGCAGTGGAGCACTTACAGCTTCGCTGAAGCTGAAATGGTCGTTAAAGGTAAGGACTGGGGTCTTCTTATCTTCCAGCACCTTTTGATCTCAAGGAAAGCCACGAGGGCTCCACTATACAAGCTAGAAGCAAACCATGCAGCCTGGTTACTTTTGACAAAGACGGTACCTTGCGCCCGCGCCGCGCAGACTTGCTAACGCCGTTCAAATCAAGCGCGCAGGCTGGCAGGTCACGTGACAAGACGAACACATCCTGGCACCACGCGACCACGCGGGTCATTCCGGCGTGCTGCCGTTTGTGCTCGCCGCTCGCTCGTTTGGGCATGTTTTGTGTTGCATTGATTTCAAAATCGCTGCTTCAAACTCGTGTTTGGGTTGACTTGTGATCGTAGCTTTTGGCACCGCTGGCAGTACAATTTCCAGCACTTCGTGTGCTTCGTGAAAAAGTGACCGCGCCGGGAAGCCTGCTGGCTTTTCGTCATGACAGCACGTTGGACTTCACCGATGGAAGCTGCTGCGTCTTTTATCTACCGGAACCGCCTTACAAAAGAAGAAAGCGGTTACTGGAAGGCGTCGAGTCTTCGTTTTCAGGTAAGACCTGTAATAATGCGCAGGAATGCGCGCAATTTGCCACCACGCAAATTAACCACCTAGCACTAAGGCGAGAAGAAACGGAAGAGATGAGGCGCTGCCGCCATTGTGCACGGTTATTTCTGCGGTGGCAAAATGCACTCTACATTGAGTCACTAACTAGCTGACCTGTCTGTGTTCACAGTGTATCCGTTGCGACGCGAACGCCGTGAAAATAAGCTAAAATCATTGTTCGACGTGGTTGTGCACTGCTGCCTGCACGCATGTTTTCTGTCGCTATCCGCTCGCAGCGGTTTGACGATAGTGCACGCAACTTGACCTGTTTAGCGTTGCATTATGTGCTGCGCGTACACGCGTCGATACAATTTCTTGAAGAGGCTTCGTAAGCTTTGAACACACCTATGCGAGACGATTAAACCTGCTGTCGAGCTCTGCATTCGACACAGCTAGCTCATAGCTGCCCGCCTTGGTGGCCGCTAGTGCGCGTCGTTCGGTCTCTGGCGCTGCATACTGCGCTACGCGAGTGCGCGTCAGGGCTCGGCATTTGATATACTCTGCTCGATACGACATCGAGTCGTGTTCGCTGCAGCGAACTGTGCGGCACCAGACCCGCCGCGGTGGCTCAGTAGTTGCGGCGCTCGGCTGCGGACCCGATAGACGCGGGTTCGATACCGGCCGCGGGGGCCGAATTTCGATGGAGGCGAAATTCTAGAGGCCTGTGTACTGTGCGATGTCAGGGCACGTTAAAGACCCCGGGTGGTCGAAATTTCCGGAGCCCTTCACTACGGCGTCCCTTATAGCCTGAGTCGGTTTTGGACGTTAAACCCCAATAAACAAACCAGACCAAGCGATACGCGCTACTGGCCACTGTGGCGGGCGGTTAATCGCGTTGGAATCAAAAGCGGACTGAATACGTCGTCCTCCAAGGCTGAACTGTCAGTGCAATCGCCTCGCAGTGGTGTCTTACAAGCTCGAAAAGCCACATCCAGTAACAGGCTGTATGAACGCGTATTCGCGTAAATAGAGGAGTGATACGGCTTCCCCAATGAGAAAACTGCCTGTTCGATCATTAGTGTAGCCGTAAAGTGGTTTTAGTGGCAGGCGACCGTGAAGAAAAATCATTGTTGTATGTTGAAGAATAACCAGTTCAAAAATAGGCTCGAGCGCTTTGCAGCCTTTTCATACAGCCCTTTCAGATTAAATATTTCTGAAGAACCCTAAACAGTGCAGAGCTTATCGTGGATTCAAGTGTGAGCAAGTTAACTTTTGTCTGTTTAAACTTTTCCTTGTGTTTGTTTGAAACTGGCAATACGAATTCTTACCCATTAACACTGTTATTGTGGGTACTTCATCTTCCATAGATTGCACAGGTGAAATTCAAATTTATTTATTTATTTATTGTACCCTCAGGGCCCGAAGGCATTACAGAGGGGAGTGGGGATACATAAAAAAATTGGGCCTAAACAGCAACAAGGAGAGAAAAGAAAAATAAACCAGGAATACATGACAAAGTGCAAACACAGGAAGGCAATGAGATTAGAATGCAGCGGGGATATATTAAAACAGTGTGTAGACAGTGAAAGGCAATTTTTATACAGTATAGTAAACGACACATACTCAGAAAGAAACATTAAGGACTTGACGAAATGCATTGTTATCAGATATGATGATGTTATGCAGGTGAAGTGCCTGCTGTCCAATGGTGAAGAGGTCTGAAAAGAGCTGTCACTGAAAAGGATGTCTCCGCTGTCCAACTGTGGGGCTGTCTTCCTTGTCTGTGCCCGTTCAACGTGTATTGCAGAACATATGCAAGTACTGAGTTTTCTGAAGTGCGTTTTTCTAGAACTCTGTGTTGAGATCAGTGTGCTGCACCAGTGTGCTTTGAACCAGTGTTGACGGCATATTTTGGCATTTCCCTTTGAAATGGTATATGTGTGTTTCTTCTCAATAAGGCGTCATCCAATACTGCAACTTTGAATCTGGATTTGAAGTAGCGGGCTACAGAGCAGCATTTTAAGGCGATATTACAGCAGGAGGCCAGCCTTGCTATCCTTCTACTGTAATACCTGCGTCACATAGCACTCCTACTAAACAGTTGTAGCAGTAGGATAACTTTCATTCTTCTACTGTAACGCCAGTGTCGCATGAAACTCCTCAGAGACCCATTGTAAGAGGCTGCGCAAAAGAAACCAGGATGAAAGGGAAGACACGTATACCAAAGGACGAGCGCTGAAGTACCAACTGGCAGTTCAGCGCTCGTCCAACTACCAGTTGGTAGTTCAGCGCTCGTCCTGTGGTATATGTGTCTTCCCTTTCGTCCTGGTTTCTTTTGCGCTGCCTTTTACAACGATGCTTAACCGACTAGCCCACACGAAGTTATTGATCCTCAGAGACGTTTCCAGCTAAGGCATTTGATTTCACTTGAGGGGCAAAATATGAAAGGCATTATAGTGCAGCTGAAATAGTAATTTAACTGTAAACCTTAAGATTTTTGCCATTTCAGTGAGTATACTTGCTCTAATTCACATATATCTGTCTAGGAGATTGTAGCGACCTGGTTGACTAAGATTTTTGGCTTGCTACCTTATGGCATGGCTAAACAACTCGAAAAAAATAGGATATAAGACATGAATGCATGCTGCGCTAACAACTGTTTACATTATCAGTTTTCCACATTATATGGGTTGCACTGTATATACTCAGAAATAGAAAGGAGCCAAGTACAAAGAAAAGCAAACCAAACAACAAAGAGGTAAAATGCGAAATGCTACCCTCTTTTTCTCGTGCACTTAGCAGCAATGGTCGTAGTGAAAAATGGCATAGCAATAAAGAAGCACTAGGCTTGTAACATGCGCACCTTTTTGGAAATACTAGAGTGTAGTTGTGCTTTTGCCATTCTAAGAAACTGGCTTGTCTGGCATGGCTCTGCATCTTGGTGTGACTAATTGCATCATATTTTGTTATGAAGGCTAGTGCATTTTAGTGCTGGTTATTGCATTACTATTTCTACTTCCTCTGTCTACTAGTGAGTCGTCTGTTTGCGTTACACTTCCTTCTTTATCACATTTAAATTTTTTAGGTATTGCACATTTCAGTGTTGTGTCAAGGGCATGTGGAAGAGCTGGAATTACAGAATTGCTCTTAGCAAGCCCAGCCTCTTGTGTGATATACAGGCAGTGCTCCTACTGCTGCATACTATTTTTATTTTGGAATATTTGCTATTACACACACTAATCTGTGATTTTCATCAGCATGAAATCATTTTCCTAAATGATTTGTGCAGTTAACCTTATAAAAAGGCAAAGTACACAATTACCGTTTTCACTTCTTTCTTACACCGGAACCTACTACTATTGCATGAGAACATCATTGTGAAGGTGTAAGTTTTGTGTTTATTTTAAACAACTACATGATTTCTGACTTGCATGCTTCAACAGGCATGAAAGCATAGTACCATATGACACTATGCAATCAACAAATGCAATTCGATCTTGGCCGCGCCGGTGTAATGTCGATGGAGGCGAAATCTAGAGGCCCGTGTACTGTGCGATGTCTGTGCACGTTAAAGAACCCGAGGTGGCCAAAATTTCCGGAGCCCTTCACTGCGGTGTTCCTCAAAGCCTGAGTCACTTTGACGTTAAACCCGCAATTAACGTTTCATTCCTGGCTGTGACTGCAGCATAGAAATTTTACTCCTGTGTTCTGTTTCCTGCAGGTGCATTCATTTATTGTTTCGAGATTGAAAAGGCTGTGTACAAACTCTGGACGGAATCCAGAAGGATGCAGTATTTCTGAAGCGGGCCACCACAACTGTGTGGTGAAGAGAAGCAGTGGTACAGCGCAGCTTCATTGGCAACTGCTCAGGAGAAGGATATTGGAAGGCAAGGAAAAGGCTCTACAGAAGCACTCACGCAAGTGAAAATGGATGCACTCACAGGTGATTACTGGTTTTAGCTGGATTTAGAACAGTAGTATATATTCACTCCGTCAATGTATTCGAGAATTGCACCTCAGGATTTGTTAGTGGTTTATTAGGAAGCACAAAACAAAGGATAATAACAAATGTACGGGATGGAAGCTAGTGACCAATTCACTGTAGGTATGTCATCATGTGAAGGTTTGTGTAAAAGATGTTAAATGATGGGCATAGTTCGTAGCTCATGTGAGGGACAGTATAAACAGCTTAAATGGCGAGGTTCTGAGAGCAATGGGGCAGTGCATGAGCAGAAAAACTTGCCAGGAATTAACAAATTTTCATGAATGCTCAGCTGTCATGCTTTAGAAATAGGGCTGTTGGTATTTGGCGGCCATGTGCTGTGAAGCTCGGTATTTTAAATGTGTTGAGGCCTAAGGGATATGATTCAGTGTTGGCATTCATGGGTGCTGTCACATTAGCCATCCTCCTTTAATGCAAATAGCAGTATTTGCTAGTTGTCTTTGCAATGGGATTATTGCAGCAGTGTATATCATAATAAATATATAATTTTTCTCCCTTAATCTTCAGGCACTGTCGCTACACACAAATGGATTCAAGCTGCCATCAATGCAATGAAAGATATTTGACTTTCTCGGAAAAGATGCACGCTATGACGCGAGGGGCCTCCAGTGTGACTCATTCGCTGCTTTTGTCTACTAATAAAGCTAAGGTTGCTCTTAGGCAAATGTGAGCGTTTTTTTTGTTCTTTCAATACGTACTTGCTCTTCGTGCTTGTCAAGAACATGAATCATGTAATAATTATTTGCATGCTGCTACGTACATACTACCGTGCTCAAATTTGAGAGACCCCTGTGAGTTCTTGCCGAACTTTACCAAACTGCATGCGGGCGCCGCCTGACGAAGCAATCCTGTTGTCGAGACCGATGCCCATATGCAATATGGCACGTTTCAGCATGCACTTGCATTGGTTTCTTAATTTTGTTCACGATAGTATGTCCAAACAATGAGCATCACTATGAAGACATGTTAGGTAACAAATTTGTTTCTGGATGCTTCACCCTTCCTTTGACATCATCATCCCGGAATGCTACACCAACCGCACCAGGAAACAGTAAACCAAAGCACACCAGAGCTGGTATCTGCCGGCTGGGTCACGCCAGATGAGAACACACTATGCCATGTCACAGAACCCATTTCTGAAACTCTGGTCTGGAAACAGCAGGAAGGGTAATACGCCAATTTTCTTTTGTGCGAGTGTGTCGCAGTGTTGTGATTTTGAGATCACCACACGCATATAGTGGAAACAATATGTAGGTCGGAACACTGTGGCGCGCTAATAAACAACCAGGAAACTTTCGACTCGATGTATTTAGATCTTTTAATAAACTGTCAGTTAAGTGTGAACTGCACGTAAATTAAATAAAAATTCAGGGGCACTTTGACTGTCTAAAGTGCGTAGAGGCGAAAGCGTTTTCCGCACCACTTTGACTGCTTCTGTGGCACTGGTGGCGTCACATGTAATTGAGTACTAATTGCTAAGTGACGACAAATCACTAATTAATGGTTAATTACTGATTTGTGCCTGACTATAATTAACTGCTAATTAATGACGCTTAAGCTTCGCCTTTAGGAGTGGAACGCGACAGCGTGTTGTAGCGCTGCCAGGGAGCCCAAGGAACGCCACCGCCCGTTCGGCGCGATGCGTTGCCCTTTGAACGCTTTTGAGGTAAGGGCGCAGTAATTCTCTGTCATCTCGGTGGACACCTGAACCGCACCGTAGAGGAAGGGAGGAAGTGGGAGTGGAAGAAGAAAGACAAAGATGGCCCGTAATGAAGAAAATGAAAATTGTATTTGAGGAAAAGAAATTACGCAGTAACTGTCTCACATATCTCGGTGGACACCCGTCAAAATACAGGGTGGCACTTTTTTGACCTAAAGTGCGATCGCTGATGTGTGGTTAAGATGTTAAGCTTCGCCTCTAAGAGTGGAACGCGACAGCGTTTTGCAACGCTTCCAGGAGTCCATAGAACGCCATCGACCATTCGGTTCTATGCCTCGCTCGTCGGTAAATTGGTTTTTGAGGAAAGGAAATGTATCTGTCTCTCATATCTCGGTGGACACCTAAACCTCGCCAGAAGGGAAGGGGGGAGGATGAGAGTGAGCGAAGACACCGTATTCACTAGACGCCCCTTTGTTCTTCCCAAACCATCGAGCTGGCATGGCGGAGTGGATAGCATGCTCGTCTCACACTCCGAAGACCGGGGTTCAATTCCCGAGCTCGACCAATTTCTTACTCGGTTTTATTTATTTATATGACCTGACTAGAAAAGTTAATTACTCTAATTGAGTAATTAAGCAATTAACTAAGCTTAGTCCCAATTACTTGGAGCATCACTATACGATCCCTTCAATTGTATGCCTGGTTACTAGCCAAAGTACAATTGGCCCCGTTTGAAATTCGCGCACTGTGACGTCACGAGCGTTTGGACCAACTGAAAAGCGTGAAATTTCTGTCGACAACTGCTGCTTACAACGATGAAACATTAAATGCTTTCGCCTTAAAAATGCCAAGTAATAAACTGGCAATTAAATGTGAACTGCAGGTTTATAAACAGTCAGTTAAATATGTATTGCCAGTCAATAAAATCTCAATATAGATCTATTGAGTTAAATTAATAAACTGCCAGTTGGAATACGGTGGCCAATTTAAAATTGAAACTCAACACAAAAAAGTCTATAAACTGTCAATTAAACCACAAAAGAATTCATAATAAACTGGCAATTAAATGTTAACTTAATATGATTGAGTGTTAATTGACATGCAATTAAATGTGAACTGCAGGTTTATAAACAGTCATTTAAATATGTATTGCCAGTCAATAAAATCTCAATTTGGATCTATCGAGTTAACTTAATAAACAGCCAATTGGAATGCGGTGGCCAATTTTGAATTGAAACAACAAAAGAGTCTATAAGCTCTCAATTAAACCGCAATTTATTGCCGAGACTCAATAAGTATTTAATTAAAACTGGGTAGAAATTTTTGTAAGGGGTATACTCATCTGGCTCAGCCCACCACAAGCAGAGAAGTTTGTGTTGTCATCAATTCACACAAATATTTTTGCAGACATAGGTCCGCATAGCAGGCAGGAAATAATAAAAAAAACGACGCTCCACAAGAGACCACTGCACTACACACCGATGTTTTCGCACGTCTTAGCCCGAGCATCCATAATCACAAAATGTGCTGTATGAAGCAGCAAGACGCAGAAGGATGACGAAGCTGCTGTTGTCGCGGAAGAAAACAGTTCGACGTCTGTGCAGCCAAGATCGCGTCACGTCGCACACACAGCAGTTTCGAAGCACAGCACCTATACCAAGCGCGATCAAAATCGGTGACGTATACGTAACAGAAACAATGTCGTATAACAACGCTCGCTTCGGTCGCGATCACTGCAACCAGTGCGACAAGCTGCACAACGCCAAGTTCATTTCAGCATTCGAAAAACACTGCGTGCGTAGTGAGCCTTAGCACGTGCGAATTTCTCTGCCTCGACGGAGCACTTGCTCCGACCGCAATCACTTTCACTTCTCGGACACTGTCACTGTGCTGTGTAGCTTATGCACGCACAGGAAATTCACCATGAGCAGCCTCCTTTCTGCAAGGCGAGCAGCTGTTACTCGCCGCTGTCCGTGGTGATCCTCACAGGAATAAGAAACGCTTGCAACGGCCACAGAGGGCTCCAAACAAACGCTTCGTGACATCGCCAACGCAAAGGTCCTACGTCGGTTTGAGGACCAATGCAATACGCATATCTAGCATCCAACCGCGCGGCTTATATAGCACCTTGGAATCAGCGCACTTTAACCATTCAGAGGCAAGTATCCTGGATCCAACTAGGCGGCTTGCACTGGTCTTGGAACCACCTACTTACAACTGCCCGAAAACACCGTGACTGCCGCCGCGACCTTTAAAGCGGCCAATTTAACTGTTGACGGAAGTGACTTCATGTCACGTGATCGCACTCCTCGGCGTCGTCTGCTCGAGTGCGTCTACGGGATATCATCATCATCATCATCAGCCTGACTACACCCACTGCAGGGCAAAGGCCTCTCCCATGTCTCTCCAATTAACCCTGTCCTTTGTCAGTTGCCGCCACTGTATCCCCGCAAACTTCTTAATTAATCTCATCCGCCCACCTAACTTTCTGCCGTCCCCTGCTACGTTTGCCTTCTCTTGGAATCCACTCCGTTACCCTTAAGGACCAGCGGTTATCTTGCCTTCGCATTACATGCCCTGCCCAAGCCCATTTCTTCCTCTTGATTTCAACTAAGATGTCATCAACCCGCGTTTGTTCCCTCATCCACTCCGCCCGCTTTCGATCTCTTAACGTTACAACTATCATTTTCCTTTCCATAGCTCGCTGCGTTGTTCTTAACTTAAGCTGAACACTCTTTGTTAGCCTCCACGTTTCTGCCCCATAGGTGAGTACCGGTAGGATACAGCTGCTGTATAATTTTCTCTTCAGGGATATTGGTAAGCTACCATTCATGATCTGAGAGAACTTGCCATATGCGCTCCACCCCATTCTTTTTCTTCTAGTTATTTCCCTCTCATGATCCGGATCTGCGGTCACTACCTGCCCTAAGTAGACATATTGTCTTACTACTTCCAGTACCTCGCTACCAATGGCGAACTGCTGTTCCCTTGCCAGGCTGTTGAACATTACTTTGGTTTTCTGCATGCTACCGTTCTGCTCTGCCTGTCTAACTGATTGATCATGCTTTGCAGTTCTTGTCCTGAGTGGCTTAGCAAGGCAATGTCATCAGCGAATCTCAAATCACTAAGGTATTCTCCATTAACTCTTATCCCCAACTGTTCCCATTCCAATCCCCGGAATACCTCCTGTAAGCAGGCTGCAAAACAGATTTTCCGCTTTAACTGAACAAGACGACCGCAGTGTTGAAACAATGAAAGATAATCTTACAGCTATCGTTACAGAGTGCGCCGCAGAAGTAGGTGGTAGGATTGTTCGACAGGATACCAGCAAGCTATCTCAGGAGACTAAAGATCTGATTAAGAAATGTCAAAGCATGAGGACGTCTAACTCCACAGACAGGATAGAACTAGCAGAGCTATTGAAGTTAATAAATAAGCGCAAGGTAGCCGACATAAGAAAGTTTAACATGGAGAAAATCAAGCATGCTCTAAGGAAAGGAGGTAGCCTAAAATCAGTGAGGAGAAAACTGGGCATAGGTAAAAACCAGATGTATGCGCTAAAAGACAAACAGGGCAATGTCATCAGCAATATGGATAAGATAGTTGAATTAGCCGAAGAGTTCTACAAAAATCTATACAGTAGCGAACCTAATCATCAAGTTACTGAGGGAGGCAGTCGAGCACAGCAATGGGACATCCTGCCAGTAACGAAGGAGGAAGTAAAGAAAGCCTTAGGAGCAATGCAAAGAGGGTAAGCAGCTGGCGAGGATCAGGTAACAGCAGATCTCTTGAAGGACGGAGGAGAGATTGTGCTAGGAAAACTAGCCACCCTGTATACGCAATGCCTTGTGACCTCGAGAGTACCAGAAGCTTGGAAGAACGCTAACATTATCTTAATTCATAAGAAAGGAGACGTCAAGGACTTGAAGAATTACAGACCAATCAGCTTATTGTCCGTTGCCTACAAGGTATCTACTAAGGTAATCGCTAATAGAGTCAGGACAACCTTGGACTTTAGTCAATCAAATGATCAGGCAGGCTTTCGTAAAGGATACTCGACAATAGATCACATTCACACTATCAATCAGGTGATAGAGAAATGCGCAGAATATAACCAACCCCTATATATAGCCTTCATTGATTACGAGAAAGCATTTGACTCAGTGGAAACCTCAGCTGTCATGCAGGCATTGCGGAATCAGGGTGTAGAAGAGTGCTATGTGAAAATATTGGAAGATATTTATAACGATTGCACAGCTAGTATAGTTCTGCATAAAGTCAGCAATAAAATTCCAATACGGAAAGGTGTCAGGCAGGGAGACACGATCTCGCCAATGCTCTACGGGTTATAGTTTGGCAATACGCGTCCCGGAGGCCCCCCCACCTGGTATACAGGTGGGAAGCCCGTCGGCCGGGGCTTGACCGCGGCACTGACAGCCAGCGTTCGTGGTTTCTACTCTTCACCTTACAACCTATCGCCACGGTGCGGACTACAGCTTCCGTATTGGTAGAGCCAAGCGCCATCACCTTGAGACTGAAGGTTCCCGTGCGGGCTCCAAGAAAGAACTCCTGTTTTTAAAAGCTTCATAATTTTGTTTATATTTTTTTAATTTCACTCATTACCACCGCCGTCGTCACAAGGCGCTATTGCAAGGTGCTATTGCAGGCTAAAATGTACACGTACGCGACGTGTTTTACAAGAAACCATGTTCGAACTCAGCGCCTCGCCTCGTCGTGTTCTGCTCAGCGTCCATGCCCTTTTCGGCGCTGTTCAGTAAATGATGTATTTCTATAACATCGTCAGGCTGACTGACACTAGTCTGCGTTAGCTACACGTCTACCTTGCCCCACTGTCCCCAGCCAGCTGACTTGGTTAGCCGCAGCGCGTTGAAGGCTTAGCTGCAGCACAGGATGCTGCTCGCCCTACGGGGCCCATGAAAGCAGGAAGAAACGCACCGTTTCGTAGGACTTGAGGAGGCAGCTTATGTTGCGCCGAAATGACGGAGACACCCCGGTGTTCCACACGGCAAAGGGGTCCACGTTGGGCGCATGCTCGCCCACCGGCTGGCCGAAGAGGTGGAAGAGCTCGTGGCCGACCACCTGCGCGCAGGAACGAGCGCTGACGCTGGTGCGGCCGTGGAACACACTATGCGCCTGTATGCTGAATTTATGCAATTGACCAATATGCGCCCCAATAAATTCTTATCTTATTTCAAAAAAAGGGGCGGACAGTGAGGACAACTGAAGCTGGCCTGCGCAGATCGATTACCGCCATTCTAACGACAAAGGCACTACTTTCATAGAGAATGGAACTTCGTAAGCCAGAGGAGTAAAAAAATTACCGACGATTACGTTACTTCCTAATGCGAAATTTGAGCGCAGCAAATAAGCTGTTTCACCTTTTCGATAGATTGAGGCAAAGAAATCGAGCAACACATGTATGCGCTATCACAGAATTTTTTTTTTTTAGCAGACGGAGGACTTCCATCGGTCGTCTAGCCGCCGCGGTGGCTCAGTGGCTATGGTGCTCGGCTGCTGACCCAAAGGACGCGGGTTCGATCCCGGCCGCGGCGGCTGGAATTTCTTTGGAGGAGAAATTCTAGAGGCCCGTGTACTGTGCGATGTCAGTGCACGTTAAAGAACCCCAGGTGGTCGAAATTTCCGGAGCCCTCCACTACGGCGTCTCTCATGGCCTTAGTCGATTTGGGACGTTAAACCCCATAAACCAACCAACCAACCATCGGTCGTCTCGCTCATGGCTCAGAAAGAACTGGCAGATAATTTCGCAGTGGCGAACGGCAGCGGCAATTTCGGCTCGGGCGGTGCACATATACAGATCCGCCGCCACCGATCTGGCTCTCTGATTGCCACCGCACAGGGGTTGCATTGGAGGAGGAGCGAAGAAAGGAATTAAGTTCGAGCCGGCGCTTTGACAACCGGAGACTCGCAGGAAGAGGGGGGAGGGGGGCGGCGTGTACACCCAGCGGCAAACGATGGGGGCAGAAGCGCGCGCAGCAAGCGGACAACACGATAAAGGGAGGAGGGAAGAGATAGCAGCGACTGACTGATGCCGCTGACGCCGATAGTGAGTCAACCCCAGCTGCGGATGAAAGGGGGGCGGAGCTGGTTACGAGGCCGACGCCGACGACAACGCCGACGACGACGACGACGCGAAACCCAGGAACGAACGCCAAAGAGCTGCGCTCTAAAGATACATAACACAGGTGCCGGCATGGCCGGTGGATTCTGTGAGTAGACTGCGGGCATTGAGAAGGATTGGCAGCGGCGCGCAGACGACAAGCACGACGCTAACCTACTGCTTTTTGCAGACGCTGTGTACCACGCCTACGAGGTCGACCGGGCTCTGACAACGCTGGAGGATACGCACGTACTACACTGCAAGAACGCATTTCACCCAGCCGCTGGAAAAGAAAGGCCCGAGCACACCGCAGTAATCATCGACACTTGATAAGCCAACGCCCCTGAGAATCAGTGGCTGCGGCTATCAGACAGCGTATACGTGTTGTCGCCGCCTTCGGCTGCCCTTAAAAGCGGTCACCATCCCGCATTCCATACCAGTTTGGCAGCGGCGCGCAGACGACAAGCACGACGCTAACCTACTGCGTTTTGCAGGTAAGCACATTGTTAATTTGAGGTCCTTTAATTTGCTGCGCGCTGCTGCCAAACCTGGATGATCCTTTTCTGTTTCCAACAGCAGCAACATGTCAAAAGAATTTGTTAAGGTGATTGAGGATTTCAAGCGTGAGATTAGGGCGGAGCTTCGCAGCGTAAAAGAAAGTGTGAAGTTTTGTAGCGACACTTGCGATGAAACTCGTGCTATTGGCTCGGATGTCAAAGCCCTTCGCAAAGAGACAGGCGAGTTGATAAAGTGTAACGGAAGTTTGAGAACTAGAGCAGGAAGTTTAAGTTTAAGAACTAGAGCAGTACGGCAGAATGAATAATCTGGAGATAAAGGATGTCGCATCTCAGGAGGAACCTGTCGATGTAGTAACAAAAATTTCTGAAATCATAGATGAACCAGTCACCACTTCTGGTATTGGCACATGCCACAGCGTTCCCGCAAGGAACCCGGATGAATTCAACATTGTTGTCCGTTTTGTAAGGCGAGATAAGCGGCATGCTTTTCTCGCAAAGGCTAGGAAGCAGACGATTACGAACAAGGACCTTGGCTACTCGGAAGGAGGATCCGTCTATGGCAATGAGCGCCTCACCCCGGCTAACAAACACTTGCTAGGAGCAGCAAAAACGCGCAAGAAGGAAGTGTCCTGGAAATTTGTTTGGACAAACAGGGGAAAGATTCTTGCGCGGAAAGATGAAACAAGTGACGTCATCAGGATAGCTGAGCGGGCAGATCTTGATAAGATGACACGCTAGTGCTTTTTCCATTCTAATATGCTAACTGGTTCTGAACCTCCATGGATTATCATTATCCATGTCTTTTTTATGACTCTGTCATTCAAAGACAAATTTCATTTGCGTGTTGTGTTGTTTGTGTTGTGTTGGGTTTTATGGCACATAGGCAGCTAAGGCCATCATGCGCCAAGCACAAGGTATGGAAAATGTTTTCTGCGGGATTTAATAAAAATGAGGAACGTGATCAGTGGCGTAAAGGGCCTAAAAAGTTTAACTACCTAGTAATAACGGAGAAGACGAGATCTAGGAATGGCTAATGGTAAAATTTATTAATTTCATTTCATTTGCAAAGACAAGCGTTTTTGCCCTGCACTTCAATATCCGGAGTATGAACAATAAGGAAGACAGCCTTAATATGATCCTGGAATCTTTGGGTGTGCAATTGAATGTGATCTTGTTCACAGAAGCTTGGTTACGATCCCATGACGATCATATTAGCATAAATAATTATCATTATAATGGCCTAATACGTCAGGAAGGAAGAGGTGGAGGCGTTGCAATTTATGCGAGGAATGGTTGGTTGGTTTATGGGGTTTAACGTCCCAAAGCGACTAAGGCTATGAGAGACGCCGTAGTGGAGGGCTCCGGAAATTTCGACCACCTGGGGCTCTTTAACGTGAACTGACATCGCACAGTACACGGGCCTCGAATTTCTCCTCCAAAGAAATTCAACCGCCGCGGCCGGGATCGAACCCGTGTCTTTCGGGCCAGCAGCCGAGCACCATAGCCACTGAGCCACCGCGGCGGCACCTATGCGAGGAATGGCTATCCGTACTCTCTGCTGGACGAATACTCTGTTATTGATCCGTGTGGAATGCTTGGCTCGGTCCGTTACAAACATTGTTGTAGCTGTAATGTATAGACCTCCTACTGGTAACAAATCACACGTTTTTAAATTTCTTGAAAATTTTCTTGAGTACCTGATCTCCACTAAGCTCCCATTTGTACTTATGGGCGACATAAATATTAACATACTGCACGAAGATGCCAACTCTACAGAATTTAATAGCATCGTTTCTTCCTATGCCTGTACATGTTCCCCTGTCCGCTGTGTTCACCAACATACGTAGTTTCCTTTCCAAGCGCGAACTTATTTCCAATATTGTCTTGTCATCTAGCAGCAATCTACTGATACTAACCGAAACCTGGTTGAACGGTGCCATCACAGATAGCGAAGTACTAACTGACTTGCCAGACTTCCAAGTCTTTCGGAAAGACCGCCAGGACTCACGAGGAGGGGGAGTACTGATAGCGATGAGCCAGCATTTATATAAATGTCGATAATTGACGACTCGTCCGATCTGGAAATCTTATGGCTCCACTGCCACGCTGTACCACACACGATTTTACTCGGTGTCTGTTATAGGGCTCCACATAACTCTCGTGATTTTTCCTGTCAGCTTAATAATTCCGTAAGTAAACTTATCACGAAGCACCCTAACGCACACATCTTCCTCTTTGGCGACTTTAATTTTCCTAATATTGATTGGCAGCACCAGCCCGCACCGACAACTAATAATGGCGAAGCAAAGGAATTTCTAGATGCCGCCGCGGTGGCTCAGCGGTTATGGTGCTCGGCTGCTGACCCGAAAGACGCGGGTTCGATCCCGGCCGCGGCGGCTAGAATTTCTTTGGAGGAGAAATTCTAGAGGCCCGTGTACTGTGCGATGTCAGTGCACGTTAAAGAACCCCAGGTGGTCGAAATTTCCGGAGCCCTTCACTACGGCGTCTCTCATAGCCTTAGTCGCTTTGGGACGTTAAACCCCATAAACCAAACCATAAACCAAACCAAACCGAATTTCTAGATTTCTGCTACAATTTTAACCTTACTCAAGTAATATCCAAACCTACGCGCTGTGGACACGACGAAGCATGGTGCATGAATGACGCTTTATTCAAGAAGGCGAGCGGTTATATAGGAAAGCGGTTAGATAACAGAAATGGGGCGGCTTCTGTCCGGCTAGGCGCGTGTGCATGACTTGCACTACGTCACATCTCCCCTCTCTCTTTTTTTTTTATCGTCGAAGCAAGCAGAGTTTTAGAACTCAGGCGCCGGGTATCTTCGTGGTGGTTGGCGCTTCCGTTCACTCCTGCGGAGTTGTGTAGATTCGGATGTCCCTGTAGTGTCTGGGACTCCCACAGCTGGCAGCGGCGCGGGAGTCTCGTGGTCTGGTGACGAGGGAGGAGGAGCCGGATTGAGGTGTTCTCTTGTGCGCTGAAAGTGTTGACCCTCTTCCGTTTTGACGATGTAGGCACGAGGAGTCTCAGCCCGCTGTACGACCATGACAGGGGACCACGATCTTGAGGGCACGTTGTACATAGTTGCGGTCGAGCCAGTGCGAAGCTCTGGAAGAGGCCGTGTACCTCTGTTGTAGAAGCAGCGTTGCTTGCTCCTGATGTCTTCTAGCCTTCGTCGCACGGTCTTGGGTGGCACTGTTTGTGGCTGTACGTGGCTGGCTGGTACAGGAAGCAGAGTTCTTGTCTGTCGGCCCATGAGCCTCTGCACAGGGGACTTCAGAGAAGAGTCCCGAGGTGAATTTCGACACTCAAGCAATGCGGAACAAAACTCAGTGCTGCCGAAACGGAACCGCCTTAACAGCTTCTTAGCTTCCTGTACTGCTCTTTCTGCCATTCCATTCGAGCGGGGATAGTACGGACTAGACCGGACGTGTTGCAGGCCAATCTTATTGGCGTAATCCTTGAACTGTTGGCTACTGAAGGGTGGTCCGTTGTCTGTGCAAAGTCGCCTTGGGAAGCCATGTGTTGCGAAGATGTCATTGCATGCTGCAATAACCTTGTTGGCTGACGGCGCTTGCACAAGCCTGATTTAAAAAAAGAAAGAGTAGAAGTCAACAACAACTAAGTACTCGGCACCGTTGTGATGACAAATATCAGCTCCTACTGACTCCCAGGGCAGAGTTGGTATCTCGTGACTTAACAGCGGTAGTCGCGCATTTCTTGATTTGTACTTTTGGCATGTTTGACAGCGTTGAGCGACTTCTTCAATATCGCTGTTTATACTTGGCCAGAAGACAACGGTTCGGGCGCGTGCCTACATTTTTTCTGCTCCTGTGTGCGCAGCATGAAGAGAAGCCAGTACCTCACTGCGCAGTCTGGCAGGAATGATAAGGCGATTGCTCCGGAACACAAGGCCGGATTCAGTATGCAGCTCGTCGCGGAAGCTCCAGTAGCTTCGTAGCTCGGGAGGGACGTCAGCCTTGTCAATGGGCCACGCTGTGCTTGCATACTGGCGAAGTTTCACCATGCTTGGGTCACGGTCCGTCTCCCGCAGAACTTGCTCCAGGCGCCTGTCTGAAGCTTGAAGACAAGCGATAGTGTTAACGTGGAAATGCGCGCAATGTTCTACGAGCTGTGCTTTTTTAGAAAAACGTGATAACGCGTCAACGATGAACAGTTGTTTTCCCGGAGTATACTTGACATTTATATGGTATTTTTGCAGGTTTAGACGCATACGTTGCAGGCGGAGAGGGCACTGGCATAATGGCTTCTTGAAAATCATTTCGAGCGGCTTGTGATCAGATTCCACAATGACTTCTGGCTGCCCGAAAATGTAGTCCTTGAATTTTTCACAGCCGTGGACGATTGCTAGCATCTCTTTCTCTATCTGCGCGTACCTTTGCTGCGCTTCTGTCAGCGAGCGAGATGAGTAAGCTAAGGGGTGTCCATCCTGCATTATCACAGCGCCAATTCCGTTTTGGCTGGCGTCTACAGATAGGGTGATTGGTTTGCCCTTCTGGTAATATGCCAATATGGGAGCCGTTGCTAGTGCTTCGCGCAGTGCTTCAAAGCTTTTTTGATGTCTGTCTTCCCAAACCCATGCAGCATTCTTTTTCAAAAGTTCTCGGAGCGATGCTGTGAGCGTTGACATATTAGGAATGAAGCGGGAAACGAAGTTCACCATACCCAAGAATGTCTGTAGCTCTTTCCGGTTGCAAGGGGCCTGCACGTGGAAAATATCTTCCAGTCTCCCTGGATCCAGGCTCAACCCTTCGCGCGTCAACACGTGGCCTAGGTACTTGACGGATTCCTGCAAGAAGTTACACTTTTTTTTGTTCAATTTCAAGTTGTGCTCCTGACATCTTGTCAGCACATTGACAAGATTTGCGTCATGCTCTTCTTTAGTGCCACCCCAGACTAGAATGTCGTCCATTACGACTGCTGTGCCAGTGAGACCTTCTAGTACTTTGTGCATGGCGCGCTGAAATATTTCGGGAGCCGAAGAAATGCCGAAAGGCATACGTAGGAACCTGTAACGACCGTACGGAGTGCTCATTGTGCAAATTTTGGAGCTTTCCTCATCCAGTTTTATCTGCCAAAATCCCGTAGCGGCATCCAAAGTCGAAAAGTATTGTGCTCCACACAGAGACGGTGCAATGTCTTCTAGCGTTGGCATAGGGTAATGTTCCCTCAGCAGCGCTTTGTTCAAATCAGATGGATCGAGACATATGCGTACCTTGTCGTTATTTATGACGGTAACCATGTGGCTGGACCACTCGGTTGGCTCGGTCACCTTGGAAACTACTCCGGCTGCTTCCATGCGGTCCAGTTCCGTTTTTACTCTGTCCTCGACTGCGAACGGAATCCGGCGTGCTGCTTTGACCACCCCTTGGGAACCTGGCTTGAGCTTCAAGTGGTAGACGACACCCTTGAGCTCGCCTAATCCGGAGAAGACGTCTTCATACGGCTTGACTACGTCGTACATCTCTTGGTGCTCCAGTGAAGCAATTCGGCGAATCAAGCCCAGCTTCTCGGCGACTGAGCCGCTAAGAGTCACGGTTACGTCGTCTTCCATTACGAAGAATGTCGTTTCAAATGTTCCCTCGGGTCCGGTGACATGAAGGTGACTACGTTTCGTTGCTCTTTTCTGAAAACCAAAAAATGTGTTCAGCACGACAGCGTAGCTTTCGGGTTGCTTTTGAGTTATCTTCTGCAGCTGGCTGCGTGATATGACCGAGCAATTGGCTCCTGTATCAAGCTTGCAGGCAACTGGCGTTTCTTCTATTTTCACGATTGCAGTCCAGCGGTCGTCTTTCTTGCTGCTTGGCGATAAAGTTTTCAACCAGAAATTATCTGTCTGTCCGTCTGAATGCGCTTCTAGTGACGCCACTTTTTGCTCTTTCACGCAGAGGTTAGCGCTCTTCGTTTTGCACGCAGCTGCGAAATGATTTCTTTTGCCACATTTTAAGCACGTGCGTCCCATAGCAGGGCATGTCGCACTTTTGTGAACGCGAGCACATTTGTTACAGCGGCTTTGCATTTGAAGGACTGCATTGACCTCCACTTGACGGTTCTTGCTGGAGTGTATTTCTTCACTTTGCTCTTTGCCGTGTTCCCGAGCTCGACACATTTCAACAGTTTTGGCCAAGGAAGCATTTTCTGAAAGAAGCCTTTCTTGAAGTTTCTTGTCTCTCATTCCCAGAATGATTGTGCTTCTTAGCATGCGTTCTTCCAGCTCGCCGAATTCACAGCTTTTTGCTAGTACACGCAGCTCTGTTAACCAATCGTTAAAATGTTCGTCTTCCTTCTGGTCACGCTTTCCAAATCGAAACTCGTGATAAGCTAGGTTTAGTGCTGGTTTGTAGAACGCTTCAAACTTTCGCTCCAGTACAGCAATGTCGCTTTTATCCTCTCCAGCATCAAATACGAAAGTGCTGTACGTTTTGCGTGCGTCTTCTCCAATACTGATGAGAAAAGTGGCTGCCTGTACCTCTTTCGGTTGTTGGTCCAGGTAGGTTGCAGTTGAGAAGAGCTCGAACTCTTGCCTCCATGCTTCCCAGCTATGCCAGACATCTCCCGTTGTATCCAGGGCCTTCGGTGGTGGCAGCAGCGAAGTGACGGGGGCGGCAGGCTGGGCGCGGTGCTGCTCGGCGTCTGTCATGGCTCTGGTCCGATGCAATTACCCGGGCCTCCCGGATTGCCGTGCTTCTGCCGTCGGTTACGTTGCCCGGTTGCGTTGCGCGGTCGCTAACCGGCCACTTCTGACACCATGTGGACACGACGAAGCATGGTGCATGAATGACGCTTTATTCAAGAAGGCGAGCTGTTATATAGGAAAGCGGTTAGATAACAGAAATGGGGGCGGCTTCTGCCCGGCTAGGCGCGTGTGCATGACTTGCACTACGTCACACGCGCGTAACACAAAACTGTGCGAACATTTTAGACCTATTACTGACTAATTGCCCAGATAGCGTTCAGCCCATTACGTACCTCCCTGAGATTAGTTATCACAAAACTATGCATGTCAACATCGACCTTAAAGCAATTAGGCGCCGAAAATACAATAAAACAATCCGCCTTTACAACAAAGGTAATTATGATATAATGAATGCCGAACTGACAGCGTTTTTCGTAAGTTTTTCCTCAAGTTTTCATTCACGAAGTATTCATGAGAACTGGCTAGCATTTAAGAATAAACTTGATGCCCTTGTCAATGCATTCATTCCCCAAATAACTTTCCACACTAATCCACACAAACCATGGTTTACTAAAAGTCTTAAAAAGTTGGAAAATAAAAAGAAGCGCCTGTTACGCTCAGCAAGAGCCCATGGAACGCAAAGCGCATGGGCGAAGTACCGCGCTGCGGAAAAATCGTATCAAACTGCTATCTATGACGCCAAGCACAACTTTTTTCATCAAGACCTTCCTAATATGGTCAGCGATAACCCTAGGAAGTTCTGGCAAGCCGTTAACCCTCATCATGAACACGCGATTACCCTCAAAGACGAATCAGGCGCGGCTATGACCGACTCTGAGTGCGCTACTTTATTCAACGCAGCGTTCTCATCCGTCTTTACTAATGAAACCGAAACGCAACTTCATACATCTAATTTACTCTTTGAGCATGCTATGGCGGTAGTCGCATTTTCCTCACTGGGTATTGCGTCCTTAATTAGAAACATGAAAATCTCATCTTCATCTGGTGTAGACAATATTAACTCGAAACTTCTAAAGAACACTAGTGATATTTGTGCCGAGTTCTTATGCTTACTTTTTACCCAGTCACTCTCAACAGGACAACTACCGGACGATTGGAAAACTGGAAAGGTCGTTCCAGTCTACAAATCAGGTAACAAAGATTCGCCGTTAAATTACCGACCCATGTCCCTTACTAGTGTACCCTGCAAACTAATGGAACACGTCATCTATACTCATATCATAAACTTCCTCGACTCGAACAATTTTTTCCATTCGTCTCAACACGGTTTTCGGAAAGGTTTTTCTTGTGAAACGCAGCTAGCCCTATTCATTCATGATTTACATGCTAATCTCGATTCTAACCTACAGACCGACGCCATTTTCCTGGATTTTGCAAAAGCATTTGACAAGGTACCTCATAAACGCTTAATCCTAAAACTTTCCCGTTTGAACTTGCCCCCCGACATAGTAAAATGGATAGAAGAATTCCTGACTAATCGCTCATAGTTTGTCGTTGTTAACAATCAAAATTCCAATCCGCTACCAGTAACATCAGGAGTCCCTCAAGGTTCTGTACTAGGCCCGCTTCTATTCCTAATTGATATTAATGACTTACCGACCAATGTGTGCTCTAATATTGGCATGTTTGCTGACGACTGCGTTGTTTATCGCACAGTTACTAACGCCTCCGACCCAACATACCTTCAAGATGATCTAAACCACATACAGGAATGGTGCGACCGTTGACTAATGGAACTGAACCCTCATAAATGTAAACGTTTGTCCTTCCACCGCCGCCGTAACCCGCTTGATTTCCCATATATAGTCGCTAACGTTCACCTGCAGTCCGTTTCATCATACAAATACCTAGGCGTCACGCTGTGTAACAACTTATCATGGGCTACACACGTTACTAACATCATTTCCTCGGCTAATAAAACTCTCGGATTCTTACGACGTCATCTTCGCCACGCCCCACAACAGGTAAAATTACTAGCATATAAATCTCTTGTCAGGTCAAAGTTAGATTACGCATCGCCAGTTTGGAACCCTCATCAAGTTTACCTTATCAATGCGCTCGAGTCACTTCAAAACAGAGCAGCCAGATTCATTCATTCCTCCTATTCGTACGATATCAGTGTAACGTGACACGTGACACGTGTTGTGTCACGTACAACACGGGACCAGTGGATGGCGAAGAGGCGTGATCTCAGTGACACGAATTCAGGTGTGCATATGCTCGACAATCTGACAGCATATAACAAAAAGCTACTATGGGCAATGAAGAGGAAGGCTGCTGAAATGGCTTATCAGTACGCTTGGCAAAGCAATGGAAAGTTGTTTGTGCGCAAGGCACAAGGCGACGCAGCTATTCGTATTGAAAGTCATGCAGATCTAGATAAGATTCGCTGAATCTTTTCTATTTCCTGCTGTGTTGTTCATTCTAAATTCTGATGTCACAGCCCCGAGTAAATACTTATCATGACTGCTCGTCTTTTACACGCATTGCACAGACTGAAAGTGGAAAGATGTCATTGTTTCATGTTAATATCAGAAGTTTAAAAAACAAATGGAACGATACTGAGTTATCTTTGAGTTCTCTGAACCACGAGTTTGATATTTTGGCCTTCACTGAAACGTGGTTTTTAGACGAAACTGAGGTTGTCGGGGTCCCAGGCTATAAAGAAGTAGGCGTGTACATAAGAACTCGAAAAGGGGGTGGAACTTCACTCTACATTAAAGATAAACATTTGTATGAAGTCTTGCCGGAGTTTTCTGTTGTATGCGACCACTATGAGTCTGTCGCCGTAATAGTTCATGGGACCCGAATTGCTTCAGTTTATCGTCCACCTTCTGGTGATATCAATCACTTCTTGAATTTTGTTTCTAGTATTTTCGAACATGCCTTACTTCTCAATGTACCTATTGTTTGCGTTGGTGATTTCAACATTGATCTGTCATCTGAAAGCCCTCTTTGCCTACGTTTCCGGGATACATTCGAGTCGTTTGGCTGTTGTAACGTTATAAATGCACCAACCAGGATAACACCTAACACAGAAACACTGCTTGACCTGTGCATAACTAGCCATAGTAACGAGGAAACTATTTCAGGAATTTTAACACTGCCACTTAGCGATCATCTACCCATATTCTGTTTTTTTCCATGGGCAAAAAGAAGGGGAGGTCGTAACCGGTTCGCTCCAATCTTTCATCGTAATTATTGTGCTGAGGCGCTAGCTACGTTCCGTACTGGGTTAGAAGCGACAAACTGGGATGATGTTTACTCCGAGGAAAACCCAAGTTTATCCTATGATATTTTCCTACTTAAGGTAAAGGAAAGTTATAACAGAGCATTTCCTTTGCAGCCGGTCAAAGTTTGCAAGAAATCCAGAAAACCCTGGGTAACCGAACAGTTGTATAAAAGAATAAAGGCACGCGATAAACTGTACGACAAGTTTGTTCGGTCAAAGAACCTTGATCTCTTAGCTGAATATAAACGAACCAGGAACAAGCTCAGTTCAGATCTCAAGAAGGCCCGGTTACAATACTACACGCAAAAGTTTGAAGCCATCTCCAGTAATACTAAAAAGGTATGGAACTGCCTCAAAGACATTATTGGAAAAACTAGCAACAAGATACCTAACGTTCTTAAAATTGATGGTGTTGAGTATAAGGACACTTGTTTGGCCAATAAATTTAACACTCATTTTGTAAACTCTGGGGCTACGACACAACAGGTGGTAGATATTGATGGACTTGACAAATACATATCTCCTAGTGTGGTTGATTCATTGTTCCTTACTCCATGCAGTGAGCTTGAAATTATTTGCTGTCTTAGCTCTTTAAGCAAAAATGCTGCCCCAGGGAACGATGATATCAAGGCTCTGCCTATAGCATCTGTTGTTGACCTCATATCTCGTCCTCTGCAGCATATATGCAATAGCTCGTTAGCTACAGGAATCTTTCCAAACAGCATGAAAATAGCAAAGGTGGTAGTTTTGCATAAAGGTGGTGCGCATGATGACATTAACAATTACAGACCTATTTCAGTTCTGCCATTATTTTCTAAAGTGCTTGAGAAAGTGATCAAATCACGCCTAAGTAAGTTCTGTATTGAAAGAGAGCTTCTTGTGAGGCAGCAATATGGTTTCCGTCCAAATAGCTCAACTGAAATAGCCCTTCTGAATATTAAAAACAAGGTTATCAATAATTTTGAAAATAACCGATTCACGCTAGGTCTGTTCCTTGATTTCAGAAAAGCGTTTGATTCTATTAAACATCAAATATTATTTTATAAACTTCCTTTTTTTGGAATCCGTGGCGTTGCTCTCAATCTTATTCGTAGCTACCTGACGGACAGATACCAATTTACAAGCCTTAATGGACATTCTTCTATTCTAGAACCGATTGCATATGGTGTTCCACAAGGTTCAATCCTGGGACCCTTGCTGTTTATAATTTATATTAATGATATTGTCCTCATACCAAATACACCCGATATTATACTTTATGCAGATGACACCAGTGTGTTTTTTTCAGGAAAACAGTTATCTGCACTAGAAACCTTCGCGAACACCTGGCTACATGAGCTTTCATGCTGGCTCCGGATAAACCAAATGCAATTGAACGTTCGGAAAACAAAGTACGTAATGTTTAAGCCGCGAAATAAACCTGAAGATTTTAATATCCAGGTCAAGTACCAAGACTCAGCCCTTGAACGCGTTTCCATTTACAAGTTCTTAGGTGTCTTATTTGAGGAAAACTTAAGCTGGACTTCTCATATAAATAAGGTTCACACAAATATCTCTAGATCTCTAGGCATTTTGTATAAAGTGAGATATTTGGTTCCCAGCTCTATTAAACGTCAGTTGTATTTTGCTTTAGTACAGTCTCATTTACATTACTGTCTGTTAATCTGGGGCACCACTACCAAGACAAACTTGCACAGGCTTGAGATATTGCAAAAACGAGCTCTGCGTTGCATAGAAGATGTAGGTCCGCTAGAACATACATACCCATTATTCTTAAAACATAATTTACTCAAGATAAACGAACTATTTCAACTAAAGCTTGCATATCATATTTATCATGAAGTCACCCGTGACCCAGTTTCCTTTTATGCTTTATACTTCCCTAACAATAAACCTTATGATTTCAGGTATAGTCATTTTCAAATGCCTCTGATGAGAACGAATTATGGTATGCAGCACATTGATTACTTAATTCCTGATTTACTTAATAAACACCCACGTATTATGGAACTTCTGCAGCAGCCTCGTTCCCCCCGTAACTTCAAGAACAATGTTAAAATGTACCTTCTGTCCCTATCGCCTCCATAAAATGTCCAGTTTCTAGTTTTTTTTTTTTTTTTTTACTCGCTGGGTGTATGTCCAGGTTCGCTATTTTTGGTTTTGTTGTCCTAAAGACGTAGGAGGCATGCAATGCGGTTTTCATTGTTTTTGGTTTGCGTGCTATTTCTCCCCTTGCCTGTATGTTACTTCTATGCATCTCATTGTTTGCTATTTCAATTTTTTTGTTTTGTCCTAGCTACATTTCAGCTATGCGTTGTTTTTTCTTTTATTTTTCATTGCGTCTGTGTTAATTATGTGTAAGTCATTGATCGTTACATATAATTCATGTAGTATGTATGCGATGTTGTTACTTTTCTTGTTTTTGCTTTGTGTACTTTACTGTGTAATTTTCCACCCCCCTGAGCAATGTAACGGGTGACGGGGCCACGTCAGGCAAAAAATGAATTGCCTTTTGTCCCGTCACCTCTGACAAATCGATGTCAAAATAAACTTCACTTCACTTCACTTCACATATTTAAAAGCGGAATCCAGTTTAGCGCCCCTTTCACTTCGTCGTCGTATTTCTAGCCTCTGCCTATACCATAAATTTTTCCATAGTTCGCTGCGCTGCGCTCCCTACATTGCCCCGCCAGCCGGCATATCCCACCACATCCGTCATCCTTTCCAAGTGTTTCGCCCCCGTGCCCGTACTGTTACCTGTGCCGCTTCTTTTTTTCACCGTGTTTCTGTAGACTGGAACGACCTCTCCAATGACATCGCTACCATCTCATGCCCATCCATATTCGCCGAAGCTGTTACCAACCATTATTCAACATAACACTTGTTCTATTGACTGTTTGTACCCACCCCTTATGTAATACCCCCAGTTGGTCTTTAAGGTATTAAAATGAAATGAAATGAAATAATACAACTCTTCCTACAAGAGTGACTTCAGATACTGCTACTCTGTTGGATGCCTGCATCACTAATGTAATATCTTCTGATAATGATTTTGGACTACTTGCATCAGATATTAGCGACTCTAGGAAACTATGGCTAGCGGTCGCTAATATATGCCATAAGAAACAACCTAACAACATAATCGAAATTATGACACCCAATGGTAAGCTTCTTAACACTGAACTACCTAATGTAATGAATGAATATTTTTTGGCAGCTGGTAACGTAACTACAGGCTCATCACCACCTGCGTCTAATTATAACGACCCGATTACTCCTTTTCCTAATGCTATAGTGTTCGAACAGGCTACTTCCCGTGAGGTAGTGACATTAATTATGAACATAAGAGATAATGTGGCTGCAGGACACGATGACATAAGGGCACTTCCACTCAAGTATGTGTCATTATTTATATGTGACATATTGAGTCATATCGTTAATCTTATGTTAACGGCTGGCGTATTTCCAGATGCGCTAAAAACTGCAGGTGTCACTCCGGTATACAAAGGGGGCGACAAAACTGAAATGTCTAATTATCGACCTATTTCTCTCCTGTCAGTATTTTCTAAAGTTTTTGAATGTGTCATTAATAACAGGCTGATGGGCTTCTTTCATAAATATAACATTATCGATAGTTCGCAATACGGATTTATGAAGAACAAATCCACAGAACAAGCTTTATTAAATGTGAAGGAGAAAATTATTGAAAATATCGAACATCGAAGATACACGCTTGGTCTCTTTCTGGATTTTCGTATGGCATTCGACTGTGTGCAGCATAAACTCTTATTGCAGAAACTAGGAACTTATGGCATTCGTGGTACTGCGTTAGATTTACTAAATAATTACTTATGTAATAGATCCCAGTATGTGCAGGTAAATAATGTAACTTCCAATCACTGTGCTATTAGACAGGGAGTACCACAGGGGCAATATTAGGACCAATGCTGTTTATCACCTATATTAATGACTTGTCCAAAATACCAGGGTCACCTCATTTAATTATGTATGCGGATGGCACTAACATTTTCTTTTCTGCAATTTCCATGTCGGAGTTAGAAACAAGTGTAAATTCTTATCTAAAGAAACTTCATTTGTAGCTGCAAAATAACAATCTAAGTTTAAACCTGACAAAAACCAACTACATTATTTTCAGACCTATTAGTGCACTCATATCGCAACCTATCAATATACAATATTGTCACGTTGTAGTGACGGCAGTCCAGCGGTCAGGAAGACACCAGAAATACTTGCAAACGAAGCTCTTTATTTGGGCTGACTTGCGCCCTCAAAAGAACTGAATCACTCGGCGGCGGCGTAAGCAACAGGCGTGCTCGGCGGTCGTCGAACTACGAATGTCCGCCGCTCGCGGCATCGCTCAATTTAAAGGCGGCAAGGAAACTTCCAGATAACAGGACAAGATCATCTACAGTAATCTAGAAAACCCTAGATGCAGCCCTTCATGGCTGCGATCAATCGAGATTAGTCTGGTCGCTTCTCGCGCCACGAACAAAAGTGATAACAACCCTTTCCTGCAGCCTTGAGCGTGAACGAACAAACACTACAATGATACGTGGCATTACCCCCCTTCCAAAGAAGCATCGTCTCGATGCTTTAAAATGAAAATAAACACGGAGAATGAAACTTCGAGTCCTTCAGCGTTCATAATATGGCTTCAGGCGTACGACATGTACGACTTCCGGGCGTGGGCGGCGTCGCTGAGATGCTGTCGTGCCGTCGGGGATGACTTCATAGTCGAGGTCACCGATGCGACGGAGAACCCTGTACGGGCCAAAGTAGCGTCGCAGCAACTTTTCGCTCAATCCGCGGCGGCGAACTGGCGTCCATATCCAAACCCGATCACCTGGCTTGTAATGCGTGTCTCGTCGGCGCAGATTGTAGCGTCGGGCGTCGGTGTGCTGCTGGTCTTGAATGCGAAGCCGTGCAAGTCTTCGGGCTTCCTCGGCGCGATGAAGGTAAGCGGCGACGTCGAGGTTGTCTTCGTCGGAAACGTGCGGGAGCATTGCGTCGAGTGTTGTTGTGGGCTTCCTGCCGTATACCAGCTGGAATGGAGTAAACCTGGTTGTCTCCTGGGTGGCAGTATTATAGGCGAAGATCACGTAGGGCAGAATAGAGTCCCACGTCTTGTGTTCGGCGTCGATGAACATGGAGAGCATGTCTGCGATGGTCTTGTTCAGACGCTCTGTGAGTCCGTTGGTTTGCGGATGATAGGAAGTTGTCCTCCGATGACTTGTCTGGCTGTACTTTAAAATGGCTTGCGTCAGTTCCGCTGTAAATGCTGTTCCTCTGTCTGTGATGAGTACTTCGGGTGCGCCGTGTCGGAGGAGAATTTGTTCGACAAAAAATTTTGCAACTTCTGTTGCGGTACCACTAGGCAACGCTTTTGCTTCGGCGTAGCGGGTCATGTAGTCGGTGGCCACGATGATCCACTTGTTACCTGATGATGAAGTAGGAAAGGGGCCGAGTAGGTCCATCCCGATTTGCTGAAAGGGCTTAGTTGGCGGTGGTATGGGGTTCAGGAGTCCGGCTGGTCTAGTCGGAGGCGTTTTGCGTCGTTGACACTCACGGCACGTTTTCACGTAATGCGAAACGTCGGTAGCTAGCCGCGGCCAATAGTACTTCTCCTGGATGCGGTGCAACGTGCGAGCAATCCCGAGATGCCCTGCAGTCGGCTCATCATGACATGCCTGCATAATTTCTTGCCTGCATAATTTCTTGCCTGAGATTTTTGGGCACGACAAGAAGATGCACTGTCCTGTTGGGCGCGAAGTTCTTCTTCAGAAGGACATTATTGTGAAGGACGAAGGACGACAGTTGGCGCTTGAACCCTCGGGGAGGCGATGCGGTCTTGCCTTGCAGATAATCAACCAGGCTTTGCAACTCAGGATCCGAGCGCTGCTTCTGCGCGAAACTGCTCGCGCTTACTGGTCCTAAGAAAGCGTCGTCGTCTTCCTCTTCCGGTGCTGCGTGGACGGGGGCTCGCGACAAGCAGTCTGCGTCGGAATGCTTGCGGCCAGATTTGTAGACTACAGTTATGTCGAATTCTTGAAGGCGCAGGCTCCAACGAGCAAGGCGGCCGGAGGGATCTTTCAAATTGGCTAGCCAGCACAGAGCATGGTGATCGCTAACAACCTTGAATGGTCGTCCGTACAGGTAGGGGCGAAATTTCGACGTGGCCCAAATAATGGCGAGACATTCTTTCTCGGTGGTCGAGTAGTTGGCCTCGGCTTTCGACAGTGAACGGCTAGCGTACGCGATAACCTTCTCCTGTCTGCCATTTTTCTGAACGAGGACCGCTCCTAAGCCCACACTGCTTGCATCGGTATGAACTTCGGTTTCGGCGTTTTCATCAAAGTGCCCGAGCACAGGAGGGGACTGTAAGCGGCGCTTCAGTTCGTTGAAAGCTTCCTCTTGCGGCCTTTCCCATTTAAAAGGCACGTCAGCCTTGGTAAGTTGGGTCAAAGGTTCAGCGATGCGCGAAAAGTTCTTGACGAATCGCCGGTAATAAGCGCATAATCCAAGGAATCTGCGTATAGCCTTCTTGTCATTAGGCTGTGGAAACTCTGCGATCGCAGCCGTCTTCTTGGGGTCTGGGCGAACTCCATCCTTGCTTACGACGTGACCAAGGAACAGCAGCTCCTCGTAAGCGAAGTGGCACTTCTCTCGTTTCAGTGTCAGGCCTGAAGACTTGATCGTTTCCAGCACTATCCGAAGCCTTCTGAAGTGGTCTTCAAAGCTTGAGGAGAAGACAACAACGTCATCTAAGTAGACTAGGCAAATCTGCCATTTCAAGCCTGCGAGCACCGTATCCATTACTCGCTGGTACGTCGCTGGGGCAGAGCAGAGGCCGAATGGCATCACCTTGAACTCGAAGAGTCCGTCTGGCGTGATGAACGCAGTCTTCTCGCGATCTCTTTCGTCGACTTCAATTTGCCAGTAGCCGCTCTTCAGGTCCATCGATGAGAAGTACTTAGCGTTGCACAGCCGGTCCAGTGTATCGTCGATGCGGGGGAGGGGGTAGACATCCTTCTTCGTAATGTTGTTCAGGCGGCGGTAATCGACGCAAAAGCGATGGGTGCCGTCTTTCTTTTTCACTAGGACGACCGGTGCTGCCCAGGGGCTCCTCGATGGCTGGATGACGTCGTCACGAAGCATTTCCTCAACTTGCTTGCGGATAGCTTGGCGTTCTAACGGCGATACGCGGTAGGGGCTCTGTCGCAGTGGTCGTGCGTGTTCATCTGTGACAATGCGGTGCTTGGCAAGCCGGGTTCGTCGCACATTCGATGCTGATGAGAAGCAATCGGTGTACCTTTGAAGAAGACTGCGTATTTGGTCTTGTCTGCTCCGGGGTAATGCTGGGTTGATGTCGAACGTGGGTTGATGGCCTTGTTCTGATAGTTCTGCAGGTTGGTCGGGTAGGGCAAATACGTCTCTGATGTCTGCCAGCTCGTCGAGGAAAGCGATCGTCGTACCTTTGTTTAGATGCCGGTATTCTTCGGTGAAGTTGGTTAGCAACACCTGGGCTCGGCCATTTCGGATTTCGGCGACTCCCCTCGCGACGCCCAATCCTCGATCCAGGAGTAACTGGGTGTTCCCCTCGATAACACCTTCGGCATTTTCGATGTCTCCAGTACCTATGCCGACGAGAACACTTGATCGGGGCGGCACGCTCAATGCTTCATCGAGGACGTTTAAGGCAACGTGATGAGTCGCGCTCGTCGCAACAGGTATGGCTTTTTCCGTGGAAAGCTTGATCGACTTAGATCGAAGGTCGATGATCGCCCGATGTTCGTTCAGGAAGTCCATTCCCAAAATCACGTCTCTCGAGCATTGCTGTAGGATCAGGAAGGTTGTCGCATAGGTTCTCCCATTTACAGTAACTCTCGCGGTGCAGCGTCCTGACGGCGTAATCAGGTTGCCACCTGCGGTGCGGATCAGCGGGCCATCCATGGGCGTCCGGAGGGGGGGGCAAGGGGGGGCGGCTGCACCCCCCTGGAAAATCACTCACTCGAACCGTGAGTGATGGCCGCACGTCAGGGGCGGCGGTGCGCTCAGCCAAAAGAGTAAAAGCGGCCCCGCTTCCACGCTTTGGGTCACATCTGCGAAGTGCCGCGTCCGGGGACGCGTCGTTGCAGACATACAGCGGCACCGGCGAGCATGTGTTTCGAGCCGTCTTGAGATGTGTGCCTGTTTCTTTGATCTCTAGAGAGATAGCGACACGGAGGCAGACAGTGCACACCCCGGCCACCGATGAATTCTTCAGGAGGGAGGGACAAATCAGCCGTGTCCATCCCCGCTTTGTCGGACTGCACAGGGGCAAGCGGGCGATGAGTTGGCGCCGCCGCCGCTCGCTGTCTCCTCCGATCCACGGGAGAGCGCAGTTCGGTACAAGCGCCGCTTTCAGAATTTTCGGCAAAGGGGATTAGCTGCTTTTGTTCACGGCGACGCAGTCTCCAGAGGCGCCCCCACACCAGCGTTCCTTGCGTCTTCTCCGGAAACCAGCGCCTTTGGTCAAGGCAGCCCGATGGCGCCTGCCTGGCTCGCCTGTCACCTCTGGCTGGGCCTCAAATTCCAACAGCGCCCATGTACTGTGCGATGTCAGTGCATGGTAAAGAGACCCAGGTGGTCGACATTATCCGGAACTCTGTACTACTCCGTCCCTCATAGCCTGAGTCGTTTTGGGGCTCTGAACCCCATAAAAACACACAAAACAAATTTTCCGACCGGAGTGGCGAGTGTCCCTTCCCCTCGGAAGTCGCGCGGCGTTCCTTGCGTGTGCGCGCCTCTTTGTTTGTGCTTCGGTGTTTTTAGTGGCCGGTTGTCAACGAAGCTGAGAACAACCAAGACAGCGGACGAGAAAACGACGAGCGGCGAGTAGTGTGTGTGCAAATACTCGACTGTGCGGTTGCGCGAGCAAGATGGAGCGAGCTGTCTGAAGCTGCGAGCGTGCATTTATCTTGTAAATAAGTTTTCGCTGCATACATAGTCATTTTTTGTTTTCAACGTACGCATTCAACCGTTTTTCCAATCAATGTGTATATATTTTTAACACTACCAACCCCGAGGAACTCCATAGCCAGCTTTGTCTCGCGCGGTCTCGAATGATGGATATTCGACGCTTCTTCAAGCGTCAGCGGTTGTCTGACGAAGCATTATCCAAATGCGCCCCTGCAGATTCTGGTGTGACATGTGACAACGGTGTAGCATTTGAACAGAGTGATGCAAGCTTTTATCACCGGACAGTAGCTGATGTCGTCGACTCCATGGAAGGGACTCTGTCAACAGTGAGTTCAGGTGATGCAGCAGGCCGAGATGATTCCATTTCTCCTTTCTTGGGATTCAAGTCCGGATTTGACCAGAGCGATGCAACCTTTCATCACCGGACAGTAGCCGACGTCGTCGTCTCCATGGAAGGAACTCCACCAGCGAGCTCCGGTCACGCAGTAAGCCGAGACGATTCCCTTTCTCCTTGCTTGGGATCGAAGTCCGGAGACAACATCAAGAAAACAAATAACTTGCCTCAAGAATATGACTTAGGAGAGTTTCTAGGCAAAGCTAAACTCACTGCCATACCGGACTTTTTGAAGTTACGTCTTCTTACTAAGCCATGGTCGCCAAATGTTACATATGATTTTAAGAAGGATGTAACACCTGGAAAGAGGCCTTTTCGACATCAGTGGCTGGGAGATTACGCCCCCTGGCTTGCGTACTCAGCGACAGCGAAAGGCGCCTTTTGTCGTTTTTGCGTCATTTTTCCTCCGCGTGTTCACCGGGGTACTCAATGTAGTTTTATCGTGCGCGCTTTCACTAACTACAGAAAAATGCACGAGGCGTGCAGGGATCACGTAAAATCCCAATGGCACCAGGAGGCAATGACGGCCCCACAGAACTTTATGGATGTGATGAAAGGCAAGCAGCTACCCGTTGTACAACAGCTGAACAGAGCACTGCACGCGCAAGTTGAAAGGAACCGTGAGAAACTTTCCAATAGTTTCCACCATTGTCTTTTGCGCGACGCATGACTTGCCGATTCGCGGCAAGCAGTCCGATAGTGGAGTGTTCAATGATCTGCTTGACTTTCGTGTAGAAGCTGGAGATACTCTACTTCAGGAGCACTTCGCTTCTTCTGCTGGCAATGCCAAGTACACTTCTGTCCGCGTCCAGAACGAGATCATCACAATCTGTGGCGACATCCTGAGAGAGCAGATAGTTACCGAAACTAACAAAGCGTTTGCTTTTTCCGTTCTTGCTGACGAAACTGCAGATATTTCAGGAAAAGAGCAGATGTCTATAGGCGTTCGCTTTATTGACAAGGCGGGAGTCGAAGTGTGCATTCGAGAGCAGTTTTTGGGATTTGTAGAGCTGGAGCAATTAAACTCCGCTTGCATCGCCGCGGCAATCTTGAAGCTTTTGACGAATGTCGGGCTGATTCTTTCGAACCTCGTTGGACAGGGGTACGATGGATGCTCTACAATGGCTGGAAAAGAAGCTGGAGTGAACAAAATTATACAAAAACAGTTCCCGAAGGCACTATTTTTCCACTGTGCAAGTCACAAACTAAATCTCGTCATCAACGATTTGAACGACGTCTCTGAAATTCGAAACACAATTGGGATAATGAAACAAACCATAAACTTCTTCCGCGAGAGCGTGCTCCGGAGAAAATTGGTGCCCAACATTCCGATGCTGTGTGAGACAAGATGGTCTGCAAAGTACAAGTCTATTAGGATCTTCTCTCAGCATTACGTGGCCATAGTCGAAGCACTCGAGCAGCTCGCGTCCACGGAATCATGCTCGAACGCTGCAACTAGACAACGAGCTCACATCCTCTACTGCGGAACAACAAGCTCATCTTTCATCGTCTGCTTGCATATTGTAGCGAAGTACAGCGCTCGGCTCGAACCAGTTACGAACATTCTGCAAGGTGTATCCATGGACTTCCATTCTGTGCATGGCCACATCACTGAGCTACAACGTATTTTTCGCGGCCACCGGACAAACGCTGTAGAGGAGTTCTCTAACATCATGAATGCAGCAAGGGAGGCAGCCAATCACTTAAATGTGGTGATATCTGTACCAAGACAAGTCTCTCGTCAGGCCCACCGAGACAACTACGGGATTCAGTCGCCAGAGGAATACTACCGTGTGGCAATATATGTGCCGTACTTGGACTCCCTCACTGCTTCTTTAGCTCGGCGCTTTTCTGAAAGCAATGAGAGGAGCTTCAAACTTCTCCAGCTGCATCCATCAAAAATGAAGCACTTGAGCCGTGTTGAGTTCGCTGTTCTCGCCGAAGAACTCCAGTGCTTTTACGGCATCGACAACTTCAAGGAAGAGGCCATCTCTTGGTACGAGATGTGGTGCAACAAAACTGGGGACCCATCAGAAATAACTTACTGCGAGCTTCTACATCAGGCCAAGACATTCTTCCCTGGTGTTGCAAAAGCCATTGAGGTGGCTCTGGCTTTGCCAGTTACTACCTGTACGGTCGAACGCTCCTTCAGTACAATGAGGAGAGCGAAAACGTGGCTACGCTCAACGATGACAAACGACAGACTGGACGGCCTTTGTATGATGAGTGTGCACCGAGAGCGTGTAATGAAGCACAGAAATGAATTTATCACCAGTGTCATCACGCAATTCGCCCAGAAAAATCCGAGGCGTCTACAGTTTCTGTTCAAGGAAGACTGACTGAGTGACTGTCGTTGCGTGTTTGTGAACATATTGTGCTGTGTGCTGGTCATCAATCCGGGTGTGTCGAGAACCCGTATGCAGCAAGACTGAGCACTCTTCTCCACGAAGTGATAGTATCTTTTTGCATTTTTATTAATTTTAATTGTTTCTTCGTTGATAAACTCCAATGTATCTCTCCTAGTCTCGCTTTAATTTGCTGTTTGTAATTTTTCTTTCATGGGTGTATTTTACTTATTTATTTTATTTATATATAAATAAATAAATTTACTCCGCAAATAGTTCCTTTTTGCTACGAACATACCCCCCCCCCCCTCAGGCGCCAACAACCAATGGGGCCCCCCCCTGCAAAAAATTCTGCGGACGCCCTTGGGGCCATCCCAGGTTGTTGTCACCTTCCTGAGTCGGACAGCGAGTGGGCCACTCATGACAGAGTAGTCAGCTCCCGTGTCCACCAAGGCAGTAACCGCGTGACCGTCGACCGTAACTTCAAGGTCACTTGTTCGCGTTCTGGTATTGTACGTTGTCTTCGGTGTCCGATCTCGGCTTCGTCGAGTAGTGAGGCTGCGGTGGGCGTACTGCGACGTTACTTCACTGGGCAGCGGTAAAAGCTTCAAGTCTGGCCGCGTCGTCGTCGGTGTCGTCGTCATCGGTGTCGTCGTCGTCGGCGTTGTCATCGTCGGTGTTGTCGTCGTCGGTGTTGTCGTCGTCGGTGTTGTCGTCGTAGTTGAGGCATGGTCTTGAGTACTCGTCGATGGAGGATCTTTGTCATTGCGCTTAGAAGCAACCTCACCTCCAGAGGCTGCTTTATTTAGTTTAACCTTCGTGGGCTGGGGGAGCGTCCACGCACGGCGTAACCTCGGCTAGGAGAAACAAAGCGCGGGGACGATGGCGACGGGGAACGTGATAGGCGGCTCGGCGATGAGTATTCTTCCCGACGTAAAAACTCCTCGATTTCGGCTGGTCGCTGGCCGGGTCGGGGTCGTGGAGCGTCGTAAGAGAACCCTCGGATGCCCAGTCTTCTGAATGGGCAGTGCCGGAGGACGTGACCGGCTTCGCCACAGTGGAAGCATAGTGGGCGGCGCTGGTCGGGAGTTCTCCACTCGTCGCATTTCCTCGGCTGCGCGCGTCGCTCGTAGGACGGGCGGGTTGGGGCGAGTGGGCGGCGGTCCAACGCAGCTGGCTGAGGGCGATAGGGGCTTGGGTCCCGTCGTCGAGGTGCAGGACGGCGCACAGCTGCGGCGTAAGTCATGGCTGGGGGCTGCAGAGGCTGCGTGGGTGTCGGCGTCACACCCAAGGCCGGTTGAACCTCGTCCCGGATGACGTCAGTGAGCGATGAAAGTTGCGGCTGCGTTCCCGTTGGCAGCAACCGTCGGAGCTCCTCTCGCACAACTTCACGTATAACCTCCCGCAGGTTATCATTGTTAGCGGTGTCCATGCAGCTTGCTGACAAAAAGCGCTGCTGGCGGTCATACTGGCGGGCTCGGGCGTCGAGAGTTTTCTCCATTGTGGATGCCTCTTCTACGAATTCAGCGACGGTTTTAGGTGGGTTGCGAACGAGGCCGGCAAATAGTTGCTCTTTAACTCCTCGCATAAGCAACTTCACCTTCTCTTCTTCCTTCATGTTCATGTCGGCACGCCGGAATAGACGCTTCATCTCCTCAGTATACACTGCAACGGTCTCGTTTGGGTGTTGTATGCGAGACTGTAGCAGCTGCTGGGCTCTCTCCTTTCGCACGACGTTTGTGAAGGTCTTCAGAAGCTGTTCCTTGAAGGTTTCCCAGTTGGCAAGGCTGGCTTCCTCATTCTCGAACCAGACTCTTGCTGGTCCCTCCAGGGCGAAGAAGACGTACCTAAATTTCATGGCGTCGTCCCAGTTGTTGAAGACAGCTACACGGTCGAACTGCTCCAGCCATTCCTCGGGGTCGGCGCCAGGCGAAGCGTCGAAGGTTGGTGGCACCCGTGGCTGCTGCAGAATGATTGGAGTGGTCGTCTGGGGCAAGGTCATGATGGACGTTGGTACTTGCTTTCGCTTCCGGGTAGGGTCCGGCAGGGTCCCGAACTCAGGTGCGTCCCCTTGCAGGCGTCGGCTTGCGCGGTGGACTGGACTCAGGTCCTGCGGTAGATGACTCAAAGGGCTTGCGTCTCGACTTGTAGGGGGTGTCCGGAACATGGGAGGCTACCCAGCACCTCCACCAGATGTCACGGTGTAGTGACGGCAGTCCAGCGGTCAGGAAGACACCAGAAATACTTGCAAACGAAGCTCTTTATTTGGGCTGACTTGCGCCCTCAAAAGAACTGAATCACTCGGTGGCGGCGTAAGCAACAGGCGTGCTCGGCGGTCGTCGAACTACGAATGTCCGCCGCTCGCGGCATCGCTCAATTTAAAGGCGGCAAGGAAACTTCCAGATAACAGGACAAGATCATCTACAGTAATCTAGAAAAACCTAGATGCAGCCCTTCATGGCTGCGATCAATCGAGATTAGTCTGGTCGCTTCTCGCGCCACGAACAAAAGTGATAACAACCCTTTCCTGCAGCCTTGAGCGTGAACGAACAAACACTACAATGATACGTGGCAATATGCAAACACTACAATAAGTCGGGTTACTAATAAAAAAGTTCTTGGCGTTTGGTTTAATGAAACCCTATCCTGGAATGTACATGTTTCAAAGCTAACTACAGAATTAAGTAAAGCTGTTGGATGCCTGTATAAAATTGCACCTCTAATACCTGTTTGGCTTAAGCTAGCAATATATTATGCCTTTTTCTATTTCAAACTATCGTACTGTGTTTTAGTTTGGGGAACCATAAGCCTTTTTCTATTCCAGGCTATCGTACTGTGTTTTAGTCTGGGGAACCACGACAGCTGCTAACATGAAAAAACTTCACACACTCCAAAAAAGAGCCTTGCGTCCATTAGAAGGATTTTATGGCTTACCGTTAAATTTGCCAACTGCTCCACTCTTTAGAAAATAGTCTACTAAACACTAAGCAGATTTATAACTTTCGCCTGCTGCAGCATATACACAAAAATCGACTATATGATTCCACCAATGAAACCCCGACAATGAGGTACCCCTTGAACAAAATAATGATAGTAGTACCAAGAATCTGTACAAACTACGGCAAACAAAGTTTGAATTATCAGGCACCAACTATTCTCAATGTATTAGCGTTAAAGCTGAATTTACCATCTCTAAATAGTTTTAAGAAAAAAGTCAAGATGCTTTTGTTACAAACCGACCCTTTATTAACATGCAAAGATTCTCAAGGTTGTCTCGTCCTTGGCGTACATTTTGCTATTTTTACTTTTTCACTGCATACCATGTTACTTTATTAAATTACTACGCTTTTAGTATTTGGTAAAAAATCAGTGTTTACACCGTTTATGTGTAAACACAGTTTATGTTATGTTTTCTGTGCAGTGCCTGTGCATCTCTTTTCTATAAATATTGTGTATATTGTGTTCTATTCACGCTGTCTCTAATGTATGCAGTGCTCCTTACTTGAATTTTTGTTATGCCATTACATTTATATGTATATAGATTATATCCCCTGTGTGTTATATATCGAGGCCACACTTTGTAATACAGTGCTTCTTCATCTCGTTTTGTGTACATAGTAGTGCACTGCACGGGCTCGGGCCAGCCCGAAAGCCCGGGCCCGGCCCGGCCCGCGGGCCAGGCCGGGCCAGGACGTGATTTATATTGCCGGGCCTGGGCCGGGCGCGGGCCTGAAGTTGCGGGCCCGGGCCGGGCTCGGGCTTAAAGCTGCGGGCCCGAGTCGGGCTTTGGTCCGTACAGAAACGGCTGGTGTCCGACTTTTCATTCGCTATTGCAGAGTGAAGTGCACAACTGCGGCATTGAAGCAGCGACAGGGATGAGCTATGGGTTATAGTATGCGCCGAAAACGGCTGGTGTCCGACTTTTCATTCGCTATTGCAGAGTGAAGTGCACAACTGCGGCATTGAAGCAGCGACAGGGATGAGCTATGGGTTATAGTATGCGCCGAGAAAAAAAAAAACTCAGCTTTATTCATTGACTTATTTATTTCCTTATTTCCACGCCGCGGTGCAGAACGAGTAAAATTCAACCGGCCTTAATTGACCATTGATCGTTCGTCATCCCAAAACGTACCTATACACTACTAGAAATGCATTCGGGAAGAACATATCAGTTTAGGACGCTTATAGTCTTTAAGCACATACCATGAAATACTCAAGCCTTTTAGCTTTTCGTTTCTGCTGAAAGGCGACCAGTTCGGCTATGAGGTCAACCTATGAGATCGCTTTCACTAAAAGAAATGTCATCCCACTGCTTGCTAGGCAGCTTTAATATTTATACTTCGCGGGCGGCAGAATATAACTGATTAAAATCAGGGGGGAACGCAAAGTAGACTACTAAGAGTGTATGCGGCCCTTTTTATTTAGCTCTCGGTACTTCCGAGTTTATCTTTGCCCACCTACACGAGATCACTGTCCAAAAGACGGGCCTGGCGAGCACTACTCTTCATCACTTCCTTCTGGGTTAAAAAGAACCAACTTTCTGAAAGCCAAACTGCGGTTTCAGAACCTTTGTCGGCCAGTTTCTTATCGGTGTAGTAGCGGTCTACTTGCTCAGAGTGAGCAGTATACCTGAAGCGTTACTGTGAAACGGGCCGGGCCGGGCCGGGCCGGGCCCGGGCTGGGCTTCACTCCGGGATTCACGGGCCGGGCCGGGCTCGCTAGAGCGATAATTTAGCGGGCCCGGGCCGGGCCCGGGCTTGAAGCCGCGGGCCTGGGCCGGGCTTCAGGTCTCGGGCCCGGGCCGGGCTCGGGCCTCAGATTGAGGCCCGTGCAGTGCTCTAGTACATAGTGTCACCAATTCTTTGTATTTTGTTGCGGTGATGTTATCATGCTTGTGTATCCATGAAATGTGCTGCGCACCGCTGCCCCTGCTTCAGGTGCCGGGACCTCGTCAGGCCAATTGGCCTTTTGCCCCGGCTCCCTCTTTCTGTAGAAAAGAAATAAAATAAATTTCAATTTCAATTTCAAATTATTCATTTTTGGTTGCGGATGGGAGAGGCTAAGCGAAATCACGATTTTCAGCATTATCATTCTGAACATGCCCGCTGCAAGCATAGGCCTTTCTCTCAGGGGTTTTGCGTGTCAATTAACCCTGTCCTTTCCCAGCTGTGGCCTCTCTATCGCCGCTAACTACTTAATCTCTTCCCCCAATTGACTTTGCCGGCCCCAGGTACGCTTCCCTTCTCTTGGACTCCACTGCTTTACCCTTAAGGACCAGCAGTTATTTAGCCATCACATTGCATGCCCTGCCCAAGCCTCTTCCTTCCCCTCGATTTCGACTAGGATCATTGGATGCCAATGAGGAATTTCTCCCTTATTACGAGTCTACTCCACCTGTTGGCGGGATTCCTGCCAACATTTGACTTTCGCTGTTTCCACTTCTAGATCTAATCGCTCTCGCCCTACAATAAGCTTGTAAAAGCGTCACATAGCACACGCCGACCACAACATAGAAAAGAAGAACAAAAGACGTGACGGCTCCAATAGGGAGCCTTGTAAAAATATAGGGAGCCAAGGGGGAAGGCCGTTTACATATTCCAGTGACTGTGCAAAATGCTTGGGAAAGGCTGCAAGTGCAATTATTTTTTCCTCTGTCAGCAATGCAAAACACAGCAGTGGACTATTTTGAATAAATGGCTAAAAATTTTAAGTAGGTAATCTTAACTATTTTAAAAAACGTGATTATCGCGATTATAATTACGGACTCTTGTTTGCAGCCTGTACTGCAGCCTGGCCCGATCGAGAATTCGCAGTACGAATCGCGTCGTCATTCTGAAATCGTCACGGCAGCGTAACTTTCAGAGTAGGCAGCATTCTATTATTTTAGGGCAGAAATCACGCGCCGTTGTGAGAACGTGTCGTCGAACGAGGACGAGTACTCGATTGCGATGTGATGCGTTTTTCAGCCTCCTGGGTAGAAATGGTGAAAACACGCCTCGTTTTCGAAGACATCGCTTCTGATGATCAAACTCGCCTTCGACGTCACAAAGTTTTATCGCGAGTTGGTTCGCAGCAGTCAGGGTCGTTTGAACCGATATCCGGGCCATCACGGTTTTACCTTCGACGAAAATTCCGCAGCGAAAGAAATGTTGAAGCAAAGGATATCGTCTCGAATACGCCGCGATTAATACGGGTAATTTGTGCCGCAAGATATCTGCGTGTTTCGCCACAAGCACACGCCTGTACCACCGCACGCGATTAGACGGGCGGCACTGCCGGGAGGGCCAGTCGGAACGCTCGACACATCCGCCTCGTCCGCCAGCAGCAAAGCTTTCCGCCCGGGCTGACAACGAGCGCCTTGCCTGCTGGCGGAATCCGCCACCCCCCCCCCCCTTCCCCCTTTGAGGAACCACTCCAATTGTTCTTGTATAAATGGACTGTACATCTCCTTATGAGTGTGGTGATGTCAAATACAGGCTGTGTGACAATCTAGGCACCCAAGAAAAGCATGTCGGTTCTTCTATCAGAATTTCTACAAATACGGGAGACAGTGTAGCAAAAACATTGCGCAGGTTGCATCCTTAGAGGCAACCACTGCACCAGTTTGGTTCTAAATCGATTCTGTGGTTCTTTCTGAGCATAGGGATGCCAAATAATAATGACACCGTGACAATCTAGGCATTCAAGAAAATCATACCGGGTTTTCTATGAACATTTCTACAAAACTTGGAGCCTATTACGCGGAAACCCATTGGATGTACTATACTTAAAAGGAACCACTGCATCAATTTCTGTGCTAAATTACTTTGATGGCTGTTTCGGAGTATGACGGTATCAAATGAAAATGGCTCTGTGACAATCTAGGCTTCCAAAGAAGCATGCGTGGTCCTCTATCAGCATTTCTGCGAATCTGATAAACCGAGGAGCGAAAACATAATGCACGTAGAATCCTTAAATAGAACCACTTTACAGATTTTCTTCTAGTTCGATTCTATGGATTTTTCTGCATGTGGTGGCATCACATCACACTGGCAACGTGGCAATCTAGGCATATGAAAAACATGCCATATGTTTGAACATCATTTCTGCAAATCTTGGAGACCATGTAGCTAAAGCTTAATGCACGTAGTAGACTCAAAAGAATCACTCCAATTTTTTTAAGGCGGAAGCCTTTAATGCCTCATCGTTGTAAGCAGGAGTTGTCGACAGAAATGTCACGCTTTTCAGTTGGTCGAAACGGTCGTGACGTCACAGTGGGGGAATTTCAAACGGGGCCAATTGTACTTTGGCTACTAACCATGCAACCAATTAAAGGGATCGTATAATGATGCTCCAAGTAAGTTCGACTGAGTTTAGTTAATTGCTTACTTAACCAATTAGTCCAATTAACCTTTCTAGTCAGAGCAGATAAATAAATAAAACCGAGTAAGAAATTGGCCGAGCTTTGGAATCGAACCCCGGTCTCCGGAGTGCGAGTCGAGCACGCTACCACTCCGCCATGCCAGCTCGATAATTTGGAATGAACAAAGGTGCGTCTAGTGAATACGGTGTCTTCGTTCACTCCCATCTTCCTCCCTTCCCGTTACGGCGAGGTTCAGGTGTGCACCGAGATATGCGAGACAGATACATTTCCTTTCCTCAAAAACCAATTTACTGACGAGCAAGGCGTATTTGTCCGCGTTTCAGATTGGTCCAAATTGTCTTGATGTCACCACGCGCGAATTTTGACGGGTGTCCACCGAAATATGTGAGACAGTTACTGCGCAACTTCCTTTCGTCAAATACTGAGATATGCGAGACAGTTAATGCGTAATTTCCTTTCCTAAAATACAATTTTAATTTTCTTCACTACGGCCCTTCTTTCTTCTTTCAATCCACTTCCTCCCTTCCTGTACAGTGCGGCTCAGGTGTCCACCGAGACGACAGACAATTACTGCTCCATTTACTTTCCTCAAAAAGCGTTGCGTTCCAAGGGCAAGGCATGGCGCCGAACGGGTGGGTGGTGGCGTTCAATGGACTCCGTGGCAGCGCTACAACACGCTGTCGCGTTCCACTCCTAAAGGCGAAGCTTAAGCGTCATTAATTGGCAGTCAATTAATGCACCAACAGAATGTGAAGTGAAAAATCGCGTAGCAGAATGCAGCACTCAGGCTTTCGCCTTTCAGCACTTTAGCCGCTAAAGTACCTCGTAATTTTTTATAAATCACCTATATGGCCCTTATTCAGTAAGGTAATGACAAAATAATACTGGCTCCATGAAAACCTAGGCATCCAAGAAAAACATGACGTGTCATCTATCCCTATTTCTACAAATGGGAGGGACCATGGAGCGAGGACGTAGAGAATATAGCATCCTTAGATGCGACCACTCCATCAATTTTTGTTCTAAATCGACTCTCGTTGTGAGTATGGTGATGTGAAAGTATACTGGCTCCGTCAAAGCTGGGAGACCAGGCAACGAAAACATAATGCTTAGTCAAATTTCTGGGGAAATCCCCCCAATGTAGAGCAAATTTGTAATAAGGGAGTGAGTACTTCCCGAGTATCACGGCACTCAGCTGCAGGCACGGGTTGCCCATGGAGGCCGGAGGTGGGATATGATTTGAAATTGAATTGAATTTATTTTGCTTTTGACAGTAGAGCGATGGAACCGGCACAAAAGGTGGTAACGAAAACCGCCTGACGAGTCCTCTGCGTCTTCAAAACATGGCAAAACAAGCACGTAACGTAGGGCTGGTACTAACATCTGGCACTCGACGTAGGATTAACACGACAGAAAATCATTTCACTAAAGTGAGAATGGCAGCAAATTAAGTGTAATCGACGCATGCAAGTTGCCATATAACAATCCGTTATAGAGGAGTAATTACTCACTGACATCCACCCGAGCGCAGCCATGCGGCTACAAAGGAAAGCTATACAGCTTTCTCAAAAACTTCGTAGTTAAAGAAAAAATTCGTCCTGGTCCGGAGTTCGAACCCGGGACCACCGCTACACCGGAGCAGTCGCTCTTTCAATTGAGCTAACCGGGACGGCAAGCTTATGGTAGGGCGACAGTGAATTGATCAATAACTCGAAGTGGCAACGGTGTTGATCAAATGTTTAGGGGATAACAATCATTTGATAACGTAGTAGAGCAGAGCGTTGGGCCAGTTGGTGTAGCCAACGTTACTAGATTACCTGGTCAGTTTGCAAACTCTGCTGCAGCTCGGCGGCCAAACGTGGCCCCATTCGTGTCCCTCTCGCGAGGTGGCGTTATCGACGCTGTTGGCTTAGGGCTAAAGGACGAAGAGACGCTTTGATAATGAAACATAGGGCATTATGGGGGTACAACAAATATGAAGTACTAAGAGGTATTTGGAAAGGAATAATGGTGCCGGGACTTAATTTCGGCAATGCGGTTCTGTGCTTAAGGGCAGAAGCTCAGTCGAGATTAGACGTAAATCAGAGAGCTGTTGTCGGCGCTTCTTAAGCCAGCTAAGGCTAAGAGTAGGGCTTTGCAGTTGCTAAAAGAGTGCAAGCTGGACAGGCTGGGAAAGGAGGTGAGCAACTGCAAAGGAGATGCACTGAAAGTTTTCTTCAACGCAAAAACCCACAAGCCCGAATGTCCCTTCAGAGCCATTATCACAGAGCGACACAGCTGGCAGGCACGTCTAGGCAGGTTCCTCCAGCGTCACCTGAACAGCCTTTGTACTGTGGACCCTTTTAAAGTCGCCTTCTCAGCCGTCTTAGTTGACATTCTACGGAGTGACGTGTGCGGTGCAAACTCTGCATTTTCAGTGGATATAGAGGAACTTTTTTACTCGGTGCCGCACGATGAACTGTTCATTGCTGTGAGAGAGTGTATTGAAGAGGCGGGTGAGGTGTCTTTTCAGAATTCATGTGGTGTTAGTATTGAATCATTTCTGGAACTCTTGGCCCTGTACCTCAATTCTACAATCATAAGCTACAAAGAACATTTCTATGTCCAGAAACGTGGGATATGCATTGGCTCAAGTGTCGCCCCTGTGCTATGTGAAATTTTTCTTGCCAAGTTTGGACGTTTGCTTTAGTCTCAGTTGAACGATGAGCGCGTTGTACGTGTCGTTAGATATGTAGATGACTTCCTTGTTGTTCTCAACCTTTCGTCGGGAGATGACTTGGGTGTAATTGCAGACTCGATTTTAACCCGATTCAAAGGCATCATGAGGTCACTGAATTTTTCCACAGAATTTCCAGCTCACGATTCGATTCAGTTTTTAGATATTCTTCTGTATTTTAATTCTGTTGGTCATTTTTGCTGGGCTTACGAGCCACGGTCCAAGAAAGCGCTACTACCTTACGACTCTTCTCATTCGAAGCTCATTAAGCGAGGCATAGCAGCCACATGTGTCAGGTCGGCGCTCCTCAAGTCATGTCCGCACAAAGTTGGTAGTAGTTTTGACAGCCAGGTTCAAAGACTTAAAGAAGCAGGCTTTCCTGGCGATGTTCTTGTGGCTGTCGCGGAAACTCTAAAGAAAAAGTTACACAAAGAAAGAGAACACATCCAGTTATCTAAGATAAATGTACCGGCACAACAGAAAAGGAAGTTTGAAGTTATGCCCTATGTACACAGGCTCTCGCACAACTGGAAGAAAGTGGCAGCAAAACTTATTGATGTGGTATTTTCAGCTCCCCTCAAGTTTGCAGAGCTTTGCGCTCTGGCAGATCATGATAGCGCCAAGAATTCAGGGTGTAGCACAAAACACAAGAAGCGGCACGTCTCATGCGCCACAGATATTGTTTATCAGATCCCTCTCCGCTGCGTAAGTGTGTACATCGGGCAGACGGGCAGATGCCTAAACGTGAGGCTAAGTGAACATGCATCTTCGCTTCGTCAGCAAACTGATGAGCACTTGCCAAAGCATTGCAAGAGCTGCCCAGGTTGCTTTCCCTCTCTGAACCGCACGAAGATCTTAGGAAGGGGTAAAGATCAATTGGCGAGGGAAATTTTGGAAGCTCATGAAATATCACAACGCGGTAGTGAGACGTGCATTAGCACACCATCTATTTACCTAATGAAAAAAGAAAGTTTCTAAGATGCACTTAATGTTTGTACAACAGTCTTCGTGAGCGGTGGCTTTTCCTCCCCTTTTCGTATCTTTTTCTTTTACCGGATTTTTCTAGATTATCACAGTTTTGCCATTCTTCCAAGTTTGCGCATGTGTGTCTTTGCTCGAGAAGCGATGTGTCTTTCGTTTATCGATTTCATTCTGCTGTAAGTTGTAGCCACGTCCTGTCCTCATCTTTCTGTGTCCTGTTTCAGCACTACGTTTTTTCGTTCAGATTACTCAAGAAATGCCGGGGTAACATTACTAAAACGATCCCTCGGCCTTCAAACGCTGGCAACTCGCCGTGTTATTTCCCGTCTATGCCTCTTTCACTCTTTCTTTTATCGCTCACCAAGACATTTGTTGCTGCAGCCACCCCCACGTACGTCATCCCGCCTAAACCACGGTAACCCGATCGCGCGCGTTAAAACCCGCACCTCCGCAATGAGCAGTTCATTTTTTCCCGACTCCATAGTGCTCTGGAATGGCCTCCCCGCCAACATAATAACATGCTCCGATCGCCGCCTTTTCCCCGAGAAACTGGCGAGAAACTTCTCACAAACAGCATTCATGCGGCGACACCGAGGTGCCAGCTGTTCCCTGTTTTCTTTTTCTTTGTCTATTTCTTGCTTTTAGTTTGTATATTATTTTACTCTTTTTGTACCCCGTGTATCTTTTTTTCTTTTTTCTCCTCTCTTTTTTGTTCTCTGCCTCTACCCTCCAACTTTATGTACGCCCCTCCTTATGTAATGCCCCCGGGCCTTTAAGGGACAAATAAATGAAACGAAATGAAATGAAATTTGGGTTCGGGCCCACCCTACTGCGTGCCAGGTGGGCATGCGACGCCACGAAGTGTTTTTGAAGCGGCAGCTTGGCTACTAGATGTCTCGAGATAGCCGTGCGTTGCCGATGACCTTCAACGCTCAGCCAAGGTCAAAGCTTCGGTTTGTAAGTTTGGAGAACCGGTGGATGGTCAATAAACAGGTCAGGGGTCGAGGTCAAGGTCATTGCAAGATCAAGTCAGGGTCAAGCCTGGGCTGTCAAGGTAACGTCAAGGTCAACCTAAAATTTGGTCACGTTTTCGACATTGGGAACACGGCGTTTGCGTGACGGCGTGACGTCACGTCATTTTTAACCGAGTAGATGACGGCGGAAGGTGCACCGGAGCGCCTAGGAATAAGTCAATTCATTTATTTTCAACTCGAGGTTGAAGGCCGCCAGGCGAAAAAGCTGTTCTACGACAGCTTGAAATGGGCCTGGGGGCCCATACAAGGCAGCATTGGTTACAGACTAAATTACAGTGTGAGTACACATCTTCAAACAGTCATTCGAACAACTATACAGTACAATAATTAGCAAACAGTCGTTGTTAATGAGAATTTCAGGTGATTGGCGTTGTGCCTCAATTCACCCTGAACATCAGAAAACATTGTGGAATTCACATATGTCAGTCGTACTCAAATACAAAGTTAGCATGATTATTGTACACAGGTTGTTTAGTGGGTTAAAAAATATTGTCGCAGTTTTTTTTTACTGTAGGTCTCGAAATATACATCCTTCTTTTCACAATCGTTCAGAAGAAATGGAAGCAGGTACTGTACGGACCGACGGAGATAATCGGTACGCCGGTGTGGTACAAACCTTTGTCACAACTGCGAGTACGACCATCGCTTTTTTGTTTATGTAAACTTGCGGTACTTTTTAAAAACGTTTGAAGGGAATTATTTGCGAAGAGAAAGTATGCAGTAAGCGAAATTCTAGATAATGTTTTGCTTTTATTTTTATATACCTCACAAACAATTCTTCTCTCGGATGGTAGTACGATACATTAGCAATATTAGGAAGAGCTTTTTTCTGTAGAAGGAAAATTGCGTTAATGTTACTGATCGTTATTGTTCCCCAAACAAGCGAGCAATAGTTTAAATGTGATGTGAATAATGCGTGGTAAATGTGAACCTTTATTTTTTCCGGGAGATAATGCCGGCATCTGGCAAGTGCTCCCGCAGCCGATGATAGTGATTTGCGCAAGAAATCGATGTAGTGTGTCCATTTCGTATCAGACGAGAATGTCACTCCTAAGATCCTATGTTGGTTGACAAGTTCAATAGTAGCAGCACCGAGTGTTAAAAGACGATGCATTGTAGCCTGTTTGCCACTTGGTCTAAAAATTATGGCTTTCAATTTTTTTTGCGTTAAGTTAAGACCGTTGGCATTGGACCAGTTGGTTATCTTTGTCATCTTTGGCAGTGGCAGCGGCGGCGTACGGACATTCCGTGACCGAGTTCATCTACTTTACAGGAGCGCTGCCCGAGCTTTGGAAACGACCGCGGAGCCTACTCATCGGCTACATCGCTGTTCCAAGCGTTCAGAGCAACCGTATTTCAAGTCCTGGCCGGATTCTCCCCTGCTGCCATCTGTCTTCACTGACTTGAGCTTCGGCTGCTGTTTATCGGCTTCATCAGGGGGGCGTTCGTTTTCCAGTGCACTGCAGTCACTTTGGCAGTGGCAGCGGCGGCGTACAGACATTCCGTGACCGAGTTCATCTACTTTACAGATTGGTGGGCATTTATATTTATCACTGTTAAGGCTACCTATAGTTTTCGTCTTTGCTGCTGCTGCCGCTGCCATGATACTGTAGTGCGAGTGTCACCTTACTCCGTTGCCTATAGTACTTTATCCTCTGTTTTAGTCCCGAGCAATGCCGGAGAATGCTATTTGTATTGCATGTAAAGAGAACCTTGATGATGGCGATGAGTGTATCACTTGTGACGAATGCAGTTGCAGTTACCACAATGGAAACTGTTCTGGAGGGTATGTAAAAAGTACAAAGGGGAAAGCCTCCAAGACAACATGGAAGTGTCCGACTTGCATACTTGCCAGAACCAGAGGGGGAAAGTCGAATGAAAAGTCGAAAAATGAACAGGCATGTGAGCACAAGGCTGAACTATCGCAAATCAACGCCAAGTTAACTGTTCTCTTGCAGATGAAAGAGAAAGTCGACGCTCTAAGTAGCTTGAAAGAAGTTATAGAAAGTCTTGAACAGTCAGTGCAGATGATGTCAGCCAAGTATGACGAGCTTCTAGAAACGCAAAAACGACACGATACGGAAATACAAAATCTGAACAAACGGCTTGAAGTCGTAGAATCGGTGGGATCTGAGGCTGAGGTGGGTCGATTGAAAAGGCAAACAAATGACCTTGAACAGTATGGACGACGCCAGAATCTTGAGATCCATGGTCTGAAATACACTGAGAACGAAAACGTGTTAGCTGTTGTGAACGACCTTGCATTCTCTTTGAGCCTTGAGCCGGTCACTGAGAGTGAAATTGAAGGTGTGCACAGGCTTCCTCACAGGAAAAATGAGGACAAAACACATCCTGTGCTGATCCGCTTTGTCAGCCGGAAAACAAAAGATCAATGGCTAGCAAAAGTAAAGGATCTGAAAGCTAAGCAATCAGACATACGCCTTTTTGACAACCTGACAGCCTTCAACAGGCGACTCTTGTGGCTGGCACGTTCAAAGGCAAAGCAGTGTGGCCACCAGTATACCTGGCAGAGAAGTGGCAGAATATTTGTCAGGAACAGAACCGGAGAGAATGCAATTTGCATTGCTTGCGAAGACGACTTGGTAAACATTCGGTAGCCTTAGGTTTTCACGCGCGCTGATCTTCTGTGGGAAAAAAGAAACCTATCATGACCTATTTTGATATTGATTCTTTCAATAAGTACATGCTGAATTCTGGAAAGTCTCTCAACAATTCTCTCAGTTTTTTTTTTATTTAAACGCACGAAGCCTTCAAAACAAAATAGATGAAGTGGTTGTGTTGCTGTCAACTTTGAGGTTAAAATTGGATGTATTAGTATTTTCTGAAACCTGGTTTAGCAATGATAACGATGCTCCTAACATTGATAATTATAAATGCGTATCTTTGACGCGACAACAGAAAAGAGGAGGGGGCTTATCAATTTATTTGAGGAATGAAATCGGCTATCACTGTTTACCTGAATGCTGTGAAATGAATGAAGATGTAGAAGCTTTGTCTTTGTGCTGCGGAAAAATTGTTGTTGTAGGTATATACCGACCGCCTTCAGGTTCGGTATCTGCGTTTTGTAACTTTGTTGAAAAAACTTCGTAATATGTCTCTCTCAATAATTATGAAGTGGTTTTTCTTGGTGATATAAATGTTGATATTCTGGGTCAAACGTCCGTTACGAGAAATTTGCTAGATTCGTACAACAGCTATAGATTTGTGAACTTCATTTCCTCACCAACAAGAGTTACTGACAACTCTGAAACGCTTATTGTTGTGTGTTTTACAAATATTTGCACTAGTGATGTCCCGGCTGGCGTTTTAACATTAAGCATTAGTGACCAGTATTGAAAAAACACTGGACTTTGTTACAATTAATAATATGAATGCAGTGATTGTAGGTGATATAAACATAAACCTTCTCTGCAAACAACCAGCTACTAAACACCTCCTTGACCTGTTGCTTAGCCACGGCTTTGATAACAAGGTTGAATCTCCAACTAGGGTGACTGATTTTTCTGAGACACTCATTGACGTGTGTCTGTGCAACTTTGGCGGTTCTGGTGTAATTTCAGGTGTCCTGACTGTTGGTCTCAGTGATCACATGCCCATTTATAGCCTCATCCCACACCACACTGAATACAAAGATAAAAAACAAGAAAGCACTTATCGGAGGATTAATGACGAAAGTATAGCCAATTTCAGGAGTCTAGCCATGAACGCGGATTGGAGTGCCGTCCTATCTGAAAGCTATCCATGCTTTGCGTATGGAACATTTCAGACAATTGTTGAGTCGCTTTATAATGAGGCCTTTCCGCGGCGGCCAGCAACGAAACATAAAAAGTCCAGGAAACCATGGATCTCAAAAGAACTTTATGACCGCATATACTACATAAAAATCGCTTATTCTCAACTTTTATCGAAACAAAAAACGTACAGATATTTCGAAATTTCAAGAAAATCAGGAACAAGCTAGGGGCCGACATAAAAAAGGCTAGACAACAATACTATCTAAACAAGTTCTCGAATACTACATCTCCAAAGCAGAGTTGGGCTCTCGTAAACGATATCCTCGGGAAAAAACCAAACAGTGTCCTCTCTTCACTAAACATTAATGGGATAGAATACACGGGGATTGACTTGGCAAATAAATTTAACGAGCATTTCCTTACAGCTGGTGTAATGGAAAATGTAGATCCTCTCCATAAAGACCCTACAAGTTACATAAAGAAGACATACAAAAATTCAATTTTCCTGGAACCATGTACTGATAATGAAATTGTAGACATAATTAACTCACTCCGAAACAATAGTGCTCCGGGAATAGATGACATCCTGACACGGCCAATCAAATTTGTTGCAGATATTTCAGCTGCCCCACTAGCACATATCTGTAACATCATGCTTAACACTGGTAGGTTCCCAGACTTGATGAAAGTGGCTCGTGTAGCTGTAATTCACAAGAGCGGTGATGCCAACAACCTCAACAACTACAGACCGATTTCCGTTCTCTCAACTTTTGTGAAGGTTACTGAACATGTAATAAATAATGGCCTGTATAATTATCTGGCACGACACAAAATTATTGCAAAAGAGCAATATGGTTTCCAAAAAAATAAAACAACAGAATCTGCTTTGCTTATTATTAAGGAACAGCTAATTGACAATATAGAAAGAAGACTAGTAACAATAGGAATTTTTCTTGATTTAAAGAAAGCTTTCGACTCGGTAACACACGATATCCTTCTCCAAAAGCTGGAACGGTACGGGGTAAGAGGTCTTGCTCTTGAGCTTCTCACCAGTTATTTAAAAAATCGTTCTCAAATAACCCAAATAAACGCAGTATCATCAACACCAGGAGAAATTGTACTTGGTGTACCACAGGGTTCTATTTTAGGACCGATACTGTTCCTTCTGTATATTAACGACATAGTGAACATACCTCAGCCTAAGAATATTATTATTTACGCAGATGATACTAATGTGTTCTTTTCAGGAAATTCAATTCAATTCAATTCAAGGTTTATTTTACAGTTTACACTGGAAGGCTTTCAGGGCTAAAAGCTGCTCTGGGCAGCTTGACGTGGCCACTGAAACCTTCACTTGGCTTTTACAAAACGACAAACAGTGGAAACGCAATAAATAGATCACAAAAACAGTAGCAGATATAATACAATACAAGATATAACTTAAAAGCAGATGATTTGAATCACTGTTTATAATGAGAAATAGATTTTTAACATTGAAGAACCTATTCTGACAACACAAAATAGACTGAACGATGTCGTACTCTGATTAACATCACATAAAAAAAAACAAAAAAAACAAACAAACACAGGAAATCATCTGACACAGTAAGAGAAAAAAAAACGTTACATATTTACAAAATACTGCTGCAACTGTTTCGTTGTGAGAGGTTCTGGGTCCTGATGCTTGTTAAGAATGGAAGGAAGAGAGTAGTGCAGTGTTTGTAGCTTGTAGTTAGTGCGAAAATGAGGCACGAACCATGGTTCTGTGCTACGTGTACGCGCATCATTTACACCAGCTGTAAGACAAGCGGTATTTATTAAAAAGCCTTTTAGTGCTGTAGACGTGGAATGAAATGATGCTAGAATGCGATATGTGAGTTGGTGTTCAGTCTTTATTAGCCCGTATTTTTGAAATAAAGCATATGTGGACGCGGAATATGGAATGTTTGCGATTATGCGAACGATTTTCTTTTGCAGAACATTTATTCTATTCATATTTTGTTTAGTTGTTGTGAGCCAAACTAGGCTACAATAGTTAAGATATGAAGCGAACAACGCATAGTAAATTTGCAGTTTGATGTGGACCGGAAGAAACGATCTGCATCGAGACAATGCTCCAGTGACCGATGAAAGTTTTTTACATACCTGAGTTATGTGTAGGTCCCAAGTAAGGTTCGAGGAAAAGGTTACGCCTAGAATTTTATGATGTTCAACGATATCAATAACCTTTCCCTCAAATGTAATAGCGTGTTGTAGATAAAGGGGCTTATTTATTGATCTAAAAATTATTATCTTCGTCTTTTTTGCATTAATGGTAAGATAATTGGCTTGCGACCACGAGGACAGATTTGAAAGCACGCTATTGCATTTTGCACGCTATTGCAAATAATATGGCTATCTTAGAAAAAGAAGCAAACGTATGGCTACAAGAACTTTCTTCATGGCTGGAATCTAACCAATTGAAACTAAATGTTGAAAAGACTAAATATGTCGTATTTAGAGCCAAAAACAAGATCATTACTGAAAGTTTTCAACTGAAATTTCAAAATTCAACTCTACTTCGTGAAAATTCAATAAAATTTTTAGGAGTAATTTTCGAGCAGCACTGACTGTGGAATGACCATTCAGATTATTTACGCAGTAAAGTATCGCGGTCAGTGGGCATAATAAACAGACTACGAATGCTTGTACCTGTCAGATGCAAACTACAGCTATACTACTCTTTAGTTCACTCCTACATACAGTACGGCCTACTTGTGTGGGGAACAACAACACTTACTAATATAGCAAAATTATTTGCGCTGCAAAAAAGGGCTATCCGAGCTGTATTCAACCTTACACTCAGCCAAGACACGGGGGAGGTTTTTAGAAAACACAAGTTACTTAAAATACAAACAATGTATGGCAATAAACTGGCTATATACATAAAGAATCAAATAAAATACAGTAAAGAAACGTTTCAGAACACACATCTGCACATGCCTGGACTATATAACTTCGGAACAGCTAATTTCCATGTTTCAAAGTCTCGTACAAATTAGGGCCACCAAATGTTGACATTTATGATACCGCGAGTTCTAAATGCTTACGCCCCGCTACTTTCTATAGCAATGGAAAAACGAAGTGACCAAAGCTATAAAAGAGTCGTGCATGATATGCTACTTTCGTGACAGTGCTGTATAAGTAAACACCGTTGTATTTTTTTTTTGGTATCAAATCTGTATATTACTGCCAATTTAATTTTAACCCGCGTTTTTTCTGTTCGAAGTCGATTGCTGTCAAATGCTTTGAATGTGTGTTTTAATTTCTTGCTTGTTTTTGTATAGGAGGGCAGGCCTTAGTCAGGTGTTGTTTAACGCCTTTTGCCTGCTCGTCCTTGGTTTACGTATGCATTGTAAACCAAAAATAAACCAATAAAAAATATATGCCTATATTCTGTATAGTTCCGAGTCAAACAAAACAACACAGGAGTAGACCGGAAACTTCTACTTTAGAAGAATTGATGAAAACAGCTTATCAGAGTTCCGACGTCTTTGTGCTAGCACAGATTGGAGTAATATTTTAAGACAGGAGGATGCATGCCAATCGTACACAAATTTTATATCTACTATTCAAGAACACTATAATACTGCATTTCCGCAAGCAACGCACAGAACTCATAAAAAATCAAGAAAGCCGTGGATTTCAAAACAACTATATGACCGCATACAGGAAAAGAGCAGACTTTTTTCTCGTTTTGTGAGAACAAAAGACACTGGCATTCTCCGTCAATTCAAAACGTTCCGCAATAAGTTAGGCGCTGACATTAAAAAAGCAAGAAGTGATAATTACGTGAGAAAGCTCTCCATGTCCGATGGCTCGAAGGGAACATGAAATACACTTAACGATCTTCTAGGTAAAAACAGAACCAACACACCCGTCTCACTCCACATTCATGGTGCGAACTATGATGGCGCTGACCTAGCGAATGATTTTAATGGGCATTTGTTATCTGTCTTTCCGCCAAAATCAACTGATGGTCCACATCAAGATGCATCAAGATGTAATTTTCGTCCGTTTGTTTTCCCTATATTTAAAAATGCACGGATCATAGAAATGCACGTAAATCACCATGCCTCGTTGTGTTTTTCTTGTCTGTATAAATAGGACCATGGCCATACTTTCTTGTCACCCCCCCCCCCCCTTATGTAATGCCCAAACCGGGGCCCTTAAGGGATGATAAATGATGATGATGATCAGGATGCCTCCGTGTATATAACCAGTAAACAAAGTAATTCCATGTTTTTGTTACCACGCACTGACTCAGAAATAATGCCCATTATTCACTCCTTACGCAATAATAGTGCTCCAGGTGTCGATGGCATAGCTCCAGTCCCGATCAAGAAAGTAGCAGATGTCATTGCGATACCATTAGCACATATAGTCAACCTAATGTTCACGACAGGCACATTTCCACATCAGTTGAAATTAGCTCGTGTCACTGCCATTCATAAAGGGGGTGACATTAATGATTTAAATAATTATCGGCCGATCTCCATTCTTACAGTTTTCTCTAAGATTGCGGAACTTGCAATCAACACACGTCTTTCTCAATATCTCGAGAAAAACCATGTCATCTCCGAGCAACAGTACGGATTTCAAGAAAACAAAACTGAGGCCGCCTTACTGGAAATCAAAGAAAAGCTAATAGAAAACATAGAAAATAAACTGCTAACAGTTGGCATATTCCTTGATATGAGGAAAGCGTTTGACTCGGTTAACCATAAGATATTGCTTGAAAAAATGCAGTGTTATGGAATACGCGGCGTTCCTTTAACCTCATTTGCTGGCTACCTTGACAACCGATCTCAAACAACTATCATTAACGGTATTTCATCTGGGATCGGTCAGATTGTGTCTGGTGTGCCACAGGGCTCTGTTTTAGGACCAACGTTGTTCTTATTATATATTAATGATATCATGAACCTTCGTCCAGCAGACAACATTATAATCTATGGAGACGATACTAACGTATTATTTTCAGGGCAATATAGTAATATTTTGCAAGCAGCCTCCAATAGTTGGTTATCCCAATTGTCTGTTTGGTTAAAATCAAATAGGTTAGAACTTAATGTCAGGAAAACAAAGTACATACTGTTTAGAGCCAAAAATAAGGAAGTTCCGAACAACTTCCAAATTCACTTCGAACAAGCTCCGATAACTCGTGTCAGCTCTACAATGTTCCTTGGAGTCATTTTTGAAGAACGTTTATTCTGGACAGATCATGTAAACAACGTTTGCACTAAAATGGCTCGCTCTGTTGGTATCTTAAATAAATTTCGCACAATACTGCCTAGAAAATTCAAACTACAAGTTTATTTCTCTCTAGTCTTTTGGCATGTACAATATTGTTTGTTGATCTGGGGAACGACTACCTCAACCAATCTTGTAAAAGTACTGACTTTACAGAAAAGAGCTGTACGAGCGATTGATAATTTACATTACAGTGAGAGCACGGGTCCTTCTTTCCTCAACCATAGACTGCTAACCATCACGGCCGCTTACCACAAGAAGCTTGCTGTTTATGTCAGAAACCTTATGAAAGGAAACTGGCAGACTTTTGAGAGCACATATTTAATTGCCCAAACAGCATACAGTCTTAGGCACCCTCAACACCATGCATCAAAATCCCGTACAAATTATGGGTTCCAAAAACTAACTCACATAATTCCTCATACATTAAACACCTATCCATAATTAACAGAACTGTAGCTACAAAATATGTCCGAGGCCAGATTTAGAAAAACTGTTTATGAATATTTTTGTTATAGCTAGTTGTGGTGCGTTTTTACCTAATCAGTTTTTGTCTTTGTTATGTTTTGCTCTTAGTTTTGTTGTGCTTAGCTGTATGCATGACTGATCTCTGTTTCGTTGTCAGTACATCTGCTGCTTTTCTAGTTTTCTGTTACCGTATTTTCCGGTGTACAAGACGCACCTTTGTATAACACGCACCCGCCATATATGCAGGCTGTCATTGAAAAAATTGGTATATAAGACGCACCCGTGTATAAGACGCACCCAAGTTTACCCAGTTAGGCTAGTGAGGCTTAATTAAACACGCTTGCGCGACTATCGCGAAATGCACCGTACCTGTGAGCAATTCTTAAGCAACGCTAAGTGATCGAAAAAGGCAACACTCACGCCATACCCGTCCACGTTTTAGCACAAAAGAATAAAAAAGCGAAAGAACTCTCTTTACGTCCATAACAATTTATTTTTACATAAAACCTTCAAAGTCTTCATCTTTGCATGCGCTATCGAAAAGGCAACGCGGCTGCTGAAGCATTCTGTTCGCACTACGTACTTGCAAAGGGTGACTAAAAAAACACGTCGGCTTCTCTTGGCTTGTCTTGACAATGGCGAGAAGCGCGACTGTCGCCATCTTTTTGCAATTTCACATTACCTTTGCTTGGGGCCTCCGAAACGGCCGCGTGTTTAAGATCCCGGAAGTGGTCAACCCCGCCGTTTCATGATGAAGTTCACCTAAAAAAGTTGCGCACGGTGGTCCCCGTATTGAAGTATTAACCATGTTACAACCGCGTTATTAGTAGTAATATTTTTTCGGTGAAAAAAGCTTGAACATGAACCTGAGTAATTTCTGAACTCGCAAAAAAAAACCCGGAAAATTCGCATATAAGACGCAGCCTTGTATAGGACGCACCAGCAAGATTTTTCAAAAAGAAACCCGCGTCTTATACACCGGAGAATACGGTACTTATGGAAATTTTGTACCATTGCCAAGTGCCACTTTGATTGCTTTTTTTTTACATGGGGAGGGCAGGCCTCTGTCAGGCGCTACTAGGCGCCTTTAGCTTGCTCTCCCTTGTTTGCAGTCTCTGTACTGGCCAAACAAAACCAATAAATGAAATGAAATGAAATCAGTTTCTGCTTTAGCAATAACCTCTTGTATATCCAGACCAGAAACAAACACGCTGGTATCTTCAGCGTAAAGAACATAACAAGCATCTGAATTGGGTTGAACAATATCATTGACATATACATTGAAAAGAAATGGCCCCAAAAGACTGCCTTGTGGCACACCAGATGAAATGCTCTTAAAGGATGAAGTGTGGCCCCCAGTACTGACACACTGCATTCGATCACTCAAGTAAGAGTTAAACAACACCAAAGATACACCGCGGACACCATAAGCACTAAGTTTTTTCAACAGAATTTTGTGGTTTAGGAAGTCAAAGGCCTTGCTGTAATCTATAAAAATACCGAGCGTAAGCGTCTTATGGTTTATGGTTTATGGGGTTTAACGTCCCAAAGCGACTAAGGCTATGAGAGACGCCGTAGTGGAGGCCTCCGGAAATTTCGACCACCTGGGGTTCTTTAACATGCACTGACATCGCACAGTACACGGGCCTCTAGAATTTCTCCTCCAAAGAAATTCAACCGCCGCGGCCGGGATCGAACCCGCGTCTTTCGGGTCAGCGGCCGAGCACCATAACCACTGAGCCACCGCGGCGGCACGTAAGCGTCTTGCATTTAATATTTTTGGTGATGAGCTCTTTCATTTTTAGTAGCGCTGTTTCGGTTGATTTGCCTGTACGGAAACCATGTTGGTACTTTCGTAATATGTTATGCCCGGAGAAAAATTTTTCTATGCGCACTAATATTTTTTCTAGGCCCTTTGAAAACACGGGTATTATAGATACCGGCCTGTAGTTAGCCGCGTCGTTTTCTTTGCCGCCTTTAAAGATGACCGATACCTTTGCTTTTTTCATGCGACTTGGGAAAAAGCCAGTTGTGAGGATGAGGTTAAAAATATATGTTAAGTGAGGCGCAATAATGTCAATTACGAAGTTGACAGGCTTTATCTGAAGATCATCGACATCGACGGAGTTGGTGTTTCTCTGGTTTAGGAATATTGCGCTACAAATTTCGATTTCATCCGTTGGTTGCAGGAATACGGTGGCATTTTGTTTGTCAGTGGGCGTTGACCCTGTTTCGTCGCAGGTTGGTTTTATCATGTCTACAAAATGGGCATTGAAATGCTCAGCTACAGCCACAGCCGAAATACATTTGCCGTCTATTGACATTTCAGGGGGGCTGCACTTCCGACGTTTCCTTTGAAGAATTTCATTAATGACCTTCCACACTTCCTGAGGACCGGTTCTTGAAGCATCAGATATGAGGTTATTATAGTAAGCGATCTTAGCTCTTCTTAATTCTGCAGTCAATTTATTGCGGTACTTCTTGAAGTCTGTTAGTGCTGTCATTTCTCTCGTACGCAAGAAATCTTGGAAGAGTTTTTGTTTCCCCTTAATCGCCTTCAAATGATCGGGTGTTATCCATGGCTTCCTTATTTTGTTCTTTTTTCTTGCTTTCTTGTATGGAAGGCATTCGTTATAGAGAAAGCAGAACATGAGCAGGAATTTGTTGTAAGCTTCAGAGGCATTATTCTCGTTATAAATTGGAGACCAGTCGTTTTTGGTAGGCGGGCCCGAAAGGATTCCATATTACCATTCGATATATTCCTATGCAGGGGTACATCATTGCTTGTCTTTTCTCGTGGTCTATAGCTGGAGTACGCAATAAATATTGGACGGTGGTCGCTTAAGTAATAGCATATGGTGCCAGCTGTATGTGCGGCGATGTCTGAGTTGACAATGAAAAGATCAAGGACAGACTCGCCTGTGTCGGTTACCCGCGTTGGTGTATGATAACGGAATAAAAGCCAGAAGCCAGAAGTGTGTTATTGAACTGAACGGAATGCGTGTCATTTCCAGCTAAGTTAATATTGAAATCGCCTCCCAGAAGCAAACGGTATTGATGACAGGAAGCGTACTCCAACATTTCTTCGATGAAAGTCAAAAGATAGTTTTTGTTTCCGGAAGGAGGGCGATATACTACAGAAAACATATCTTTCCCACTACAAACACATGACGCCTCCAGATCAGCAGTAGTACACGTGAAACGGTGCTCCACTTCGCAGCACACGTCATCCCTGATATGCATCGCTACGCCGCCGCCCCGTCCCTCAGTTCTGTTTTGGTAGTAGTGTTTATAGCCTGCTAATGTTAGCGTCTGGCTTTCATCGTGATACCGTGTCTCCGTGATCATGATGACATGCATTCGGAAGCGGAATTCGTCGAGAAACGTAGTGAATTGTTCTAGCTTTGATGCCAAAGAACGTGCGTTGATATGGACAGCCGATGTTAATGCCTGGGTTGGTGCTTGATATCAGAAGGTGAGCAGAATTCTCGGTATAGCATGCGGTGTTCACGTGCTAGGCCGTGACGTCACGGCCTCCTGAACCGAGCACCCAACGGTAGTGGCACCGTTGCGCCTGGCACGAAGTGCACATGTGTCGTTCACGTGCTAAGCGCCCGAAGTCCACACGTGGTGTTCACGTACTTGGACGTAACGTCACGCGTTCACGTAGCCTGGAAAATACCAAAGAAACGCTAAACGTAAAGCATAACAAGACTTTGCCAGGCTAAACCATCGTGAAGCTACCGCTTCTGATTCGGTTTAACCAGAGCTAAAACATCGTTGATTTTTTTCTTGTTTTTTATTGTCCAGAGGCCACGAAGGGGCTTTCGTTCAGCCGTGCTTGAGGGGCACCCAGTGAACGCATTGCGGCTTGTATGACTTAGTAGCGTGTGTTTCTGGTGTGTTCTGACCTTATAGTTATGGAAAAAAAAAACACGAATAATGATGGCTAAATACGCGTTAGCAATTGCACGGAAGAAAAGGCGGTGTTATGTTGCTTCATTCTGTTGAAAGAAAGGTGTGTATATGTATGAAGTGGCGTAGTATTTCGTGCAGTGTAACCTAAATAGTGATTGATGATTGGTAATCGATAATTGTGACTGTAATCGACGGTGGTGATCGGTAATGTGGTTGTGAATTGGTAATCACTGGAAAATAAAGAAAAGAAAAGAAAGAGGGAAGGAATGAGAAGGCGCTATCGATATATCCTTACGAAGCGAAAGTTGACCTCACGACTTAAATAAATAATGGTGTACAAGAGAAGACAGGACGAACGCGCCCACACGGACAAGCCATGCGTCAAATGAAGCCTGGCCCTGTGCATGGGGAATGCTCAGTATTGTGAATGTAGTACCTCACCTCTTTGGTATCTTTGGTATTTGAATCAATAATGTTTTACAATCCTGCATTGTACCTTCGTTACAATATACCTTCGTTGTACCGCCGCGGTGGCTCAGTGGATACGGCGCTCGGCGGCTGTCCCGAAAGACGCTGGTTCGATCCCGGCCGCGGCGGCCGAATTTCGATGTAGGCGAAATTCTAGAGGCCCGTGTACCGTGCGTTGTCAGTGCACGTTAAAGAACCCCAGGTGGTCGAAATTTCCGGAGCCCTTCACTACGGCGTCCCTCAAAGCCTGAGTTGCTTTGGTACGTTAACCTTCAACAAACCAAACCAAACCTTTGTTACACCACTGATGTGTAAAGAGGTTGCCGAATAAACTTCGAGCGAAACAAAACTGCGCGAGGAAGACGGGACAAAAGAAAGCCACGAATACACACACACAAAGCGCAGACTTCCAACTGACTTTATTTTGTAAAAGCAGGTGCTTATAAAGGCAATCACAGCAAACTAGGAGACAAGCAGAAGCAAAGTGCGAACGGCAATCACAGAGTCAACAAGACCACGTGTGATTATGACGCCTGAAAAGTTCGGATGTGTCCATCTAAGAAATTGATTTCTTGACATGTAAGAGATAAAGAAGGGGCGCTAACACACTTATCACCCCTTTTAGAAATGAAATAGGCCTCGATAACTTCTCTTTCGGTTTTTGTTTTGGCCTTAGAAAGGAACTTTGTTTTTTCCAGGTAAGGAGAACAGTTTTTGGTGTCGCAGCTCTTACAGTGCAAGGGTAGATTGCTGCCAGTGCCACTGCTAAGGGATCGCCTGTGTTCTAAAGCGCGCTCATTAAAACAACGGCCAGTCTGGCCTATGTAGGAACGACCGCATGACAAAGGTATCTCGTAAACAACTTCGGAAACACATTTTGTAAACTTGTTCCGGTGGTTCTTCTTGCAAGTGGTGGGTTCCTTTCTTGTTCCAGCCAGTAGAGGGCACACTTTTTTCAGCTTGCAGGGAGCCGAAAAAAACAACGCGTATCCCATACCTTTCTGCTGCCTTCTTGATGTTATGGGAAAGGCAATGAAAATACGGCATGACAAATGGTGGCTTGGGATCCGAGCATTCTTTATCTTTTTCATGTGAAGATTTTGTTTGTTTGATCATTTTAGTTTGACAGAACTGGTTACAATACAAGACCGAATAACACACATTGGCATAAAGCCTTTGAAGCAGGCTTTCGCGGGTGCCAAGAAGTAGATGATGGGGATAGCCAGCGGAAAGAAGGCGCTGAACTTGACAGTGAAAACTGGATGACATGGTGTGGGTACAGGATTTCTGCAGGGCAGAGAGGCAGGCAGACATGATGATGCCACGTTTGACTAGCTTAGAATGAGCGCTTTTATAGGGTAGTATACTCTTGTTCGACCTTGGGCTATACGACCAGCAAACGTGGGCATCAGTGAAGTGCAGATTTAAGTCTAAAAACTGTATGCGGTTGTCCCTTGTCAGTTCATGAGTAAAAAGTAAGCCTTGCCCCTCAGAGGAGAAGGCGTTAAGAATGTTAGTGACAGCACTGTCAAGGTCATAGTTAGAAGAATTGTCTAGAATCACTAGAAAGTCATCGACATAACGAAACCCACGTGATACATGGTGGTTTAAAAGCTCTTTTTCTAAGCGTCTGTCTAAAAGAGCCATAAAAATGTCACACAGCACTGGAGCAACCGAAGACCCAATGCAAATTCCGGACTTTTGAACATAAAATCGTCCGTCGTAAAAAGTGGCTGTGGAACTCAGGTAAAACTGTAAAAGCTCTAAAAAATGGTCGGTACTGATGCCAGCCATATTGCGAAAAACTAATTCACCATGCTCTTGAATGCAATCCCTCACAGCAGTGTATAACAAATCATGCGGTACTGAATAGAAAAGATCTTGTACATCAACGGAAATAGCTGTGTAAGCGGAGGGCATTCCCTGTTCCAGCTCCAAGGACCTTGTGCTGGCTCTGGAACAGGGAATGCCCTCCGCTTACACAGCTATTTCCGTTGATGTACAAGATCTTTTCTATTCAGTACCGCATGAAGGGTTATACACTGCTGTGAGGGATTGCATTCAAGAGCATGGTGAATTAGTTTTTCTCAATATAGCTGGCATCAGTACCGAGCATTTTTTAGAGCTTTTACTGTTTTACCTGAGTTCCACAGCCACTTTTTACGACGGACGATTTTATGTTCAAAAGTCCGGAATTTGCATTGGGTCTTCGGTTGCTCCAGTGCTGTGTGACATTTTTATGGCTTTTTTAGACAGACGCTTAGAAAAAGAGCTTTTAAACCACCATGTATCACGTGGGTTTCGTTATGTCGATGACTTTCTAGTGATTCTAGACAATTCTTCTAACTATGACCTTGAGAGTGCTGTCACTAACATTCTTAACGCCTTCTCCTCTGAGGGGCAAGGCTTACTTTTTACTCATGAACTGACAAGGGACAACCGCATACAGTTTTTAGACTTAAATCTGCACTTCACTGATGCCCACGTTTGCTGGTCGTATAGCCCAAGGTCGAACAAGAGTCTACTACCCTATAAAAGCGCTCATTCTAAGCTAGTCAAACGTGGCATCATCATGTCTGCCTGCCTCTCTGCCCTGCAGAAATCCTGTACCCACACCATGTCATCCAGTTCTCACTGTCAAGTTCAGCGCCTTCTTTCCGCTGGCTATCCCCGTCATCTACTTCGTGGCACCTGCGAAAGCCTGCTTCAAAGGCTAAAATCTTCACATGAAAAAGATAAAGGATGCTCGGATCCCAAGCCACCATTTGTCATGCCGTATTTTCATTGCCTTTCCCATAACATCAAGAAGGTAGGAGAAAGGTATGGGATACGCGTTGTTTTTTTCGGCTCCCTGCAAGTTGAAAAAAGTGTGCCCTCTACTGGCTGGAACAAGAAAGGAACCCACCACTTGCAAGAAGAACCACCGGAACAAGTTTACAAAATGTGTTTCCGAAGTTGTTTACGAGATACCTTTGTCATGCGGCCGTTCCTACATAGGCCAGACTGGCCGTTGTTTTAATGAGCGTGCTTTAGAACACAGGCGATCCCTTAGCAGTGGCACTGGCAGCAATCTACCCTTGCACTGTAAGAGCTGCGACACCAAAAACTGTTCTCCTTACCTGGAAAAAACAAAGTTGCTTTCTAAGGCCAAAACAAAAACCGAAAGAGGTTATCGAGGCCTATTTCATTTCTAAAAGGGGATAAGTGTGTTAGCGCCCCTTCTTTATCTCTTACATGTCAAGAAATCAATTTCTTAGATGGACACATCCGAACTTTTCATGCTTCGTAATCACACGTGGTCTTGTTGACTCTGTCATTGCCGTTCGCACGTTGCTTCTGCTTGTCTCCTAGTTTGCTGTGATTGCCTTTATAAGCACCTTGCTTTTACAAAATAAAGTCAGTTGGAAGTCTGCGCTTTGTGTGTGTGTATTCATGCCTTTCTTTTATCCCGTCTTCTTCGCCCAGTTTTGTTTCGCTCTAACCATGAACCGACTAGCCCAACATCATGTCTTACTTCGAATAAACTTCATCTATGAGGGTTTTTTGAATGCGGTGTTGATTGCCTCAGGGCATAAAACGGTATGTAATGATAGATAAGGATGCCTAAATAAATCAGAAAAGGTTCGCTGATCTAATGAAATCGAGCAGTGAACGATGATACGGTCCCTGTGTCCAAGCGGTGTATGAAGCACTATTGTTCGGCGGAAAAGCCGTGGCCGACAGGTGCCGAGTTCTTGTCGGCTTCAACGCCGGACAAACCCACAGGAACGTTCCAATGCTTGAGTGGTCATGCTCCTTTATTTGCGATACATTCCGTCATGTCGGTGGCAGATGTTTGCTCACGGCTTTGAGCCGCCCCCCCCCCTCCCCCCCCCCCCCCCCCCCTCAAGACAATTCTCGCTGAATGCTCTCGCACGCACACGCCATACCCCTCTGTAAAATAGAACTTCTGGCTCGGCGAGTTGGTGCATAGCTTTTTAGGGATGGCGTTGCGCACAAGAAAAAACGTGCACAGGAAAGAGCAGAAGATGAGAGATAGAGCGCAAACTATCAACTGAACTGACTCCTTTCACAATACAATATATACGCAGTATCCACACTCCCAAAAAAGAGTGAGCGGAGAGAGGATAGAACAAAAAGAAGGGGATAACAACTCAAGCCTGCATAAGTCAGCAAAAGCCACGGATAAAATTCATTTTCCTGTCATATATGGCGATCGAGGTATCGCTAACACAATTTTCGTCTTTCTTTCAAGTGGAAATTGAGTAATTACTCCCTTATTACAAATTTACTCCACCCTGGGGGATTCCCCTAAACATTTGACCAACACTGTTCCCACTTCGAGTTATTGATCAATTCGCTCTCGCCCTACCATAAGCTTGCTGTCCCGGTTAGCTCAGTTGGTAGAGCGACTGCTCCGGTGAAGCGGTGGTCCCGGGTTACGAATTTTTCTTTAACTACGAAGTTTCTGAGAAAGCAGTATAGCTTTCCTTCGTAGCCGTATGGCTGCGCTTGGGTGGATGCCAATGAGTAATTACTCCCTTATTATAAAAGTTTCTAAAAGTTAGCGAGCTCTTTTGTTTCTACTCTTCCCAGAACCTTGATTTGTTTGAGCATCGGCTCGCAACCAGAGCATGAGAGGCAATTGGCAGGCAAGTTCGCCCATACTCTTTTTCGTACAGAAAGAGCATGCTCCCCTGAAAGCGCTAATTGGCGCAGCGTCCAGTTAGGCCGACATACACGCGTTCATACTTGAGCGAGATTTCATAGACCACACCGATGGCACATTTCACATACTGTTCAGCATGTTGCATTGGACAGAGGGCAAAACGCATCTCTAGAACACGCTCTCAGCGTGTTTCGGGGGTAACACGCGATAACTAGCGATTAGATTTGGTTAAAAATGGCCTGGATGTAAACATGGGCTGTTAAACTCATAGATTTTCATCGTCATTTTTTGCCTTCTACGTTGCAGCGGCTTTGGGAGCTCCGGAACACAGAGTTTGGTTGTTCTAGGCATGTATTTTGCCCTCTGTACATGCGCTTCGTGGGGCTCCTTCCTCAGTGATCCTTGCGCATAACCCAGCAAGCATTTCTGGGGCCAAAAAAAAAAAAAATAAACCACCGGAACACCATTTCTGTCTGCCACTTTCTTTTTTTTTAAATTGTGGGCGACTTTGTGCATGTATGGTACCACCGTCGGCTTTGTACTCCGCGTCCGCTCAAGTTCACAGCTGGCTTTCTTTATCTTCTGGAGAAAGTTCTCAGCAACCGCTGCGATGAGCAAGCAGGGAAATCCGGCTGAAAGCAGCCTAGTTTATTTATTTATTTATTACAGATACCTGCAGCGCCCAAGGGCATTATTGCAGGGGGGGAAACACAATAACGTCTGCTCATTTGGCCGAAAGATACGCGTAATAACAGAAATACAATCACACAACTAATAGATGAGGAAAAACATGCACTGAAGGAAGACAACCACGCTCCACAAATAAAATAACACTAATGAAATGAAAACGACACGCGCAAGACAATTGCGCGCCACGTCACACATCAGATAAAAATGCGCGGAATTGACCTTCCGTGCAGCACTCAGTGACGCCGGCTGGTAGCCTGTTCCACTCATTGATCGTCCGTGGAAAGAACGAGGTTTTGTAAACATCTGTGCGACACTTAATCTATCGGATCTTCCACTGATGTTCAACTCGTCGAGAAAAAAAAATGAGGTTGAAGCAGATACCGGTCTTTGTCAATGCTCAGCTTTCCAAAATAGATGCGATGCATGATTTGTAATCTCAAATGTTTTCTACGGTTAGCTAAAGATCCCCAGCCAAGGTGTTTTTTAAGAGACGTGACACTAGTGGAGAAGCTGTAATTATTGGACACAAATCTCGCAGCATTATTTTGGACGCGCTCGAGCATGCAACATAAGTAAGCAAACTGGGGGTCCCATACAGGACAGGCATATTCAAGAATTGGTCGGATGTAAGTGAAATACAGGAGTTGTTTGACATTAGACGTTGCTTTATTGAAATTACTTTTTAAGAAATTAAGCATTCTGCAGGCTTTGGATGTAGTGTACTCAACTTGCCTCGTCCATGTTAGGTTAGATGAAAAATAAACGCCGAGGTACTTGTATTCAAGTACTTTTTGCAAGGGAACATTATGTAGTGAGTAATTTGTTTGTAATGGGGAACGCTTTCGAGTGAAAGAGACAAATTGGAATTTTGTGGCATTCAAAGACATTTGCCATTTTGAGCACCAGGACTGGATGGAATCCAAGTTTCGCTGTAGTTTTAACGCATCAGAAGAATTTTCCACAACAGTGTAAACGACACAATCGTCAACATAGAGCCGAACTTTGCAGGTAAGATCCAAAACAATATCATTGATATAAATCAGAAAAAGAAGGGGTCCAAGAACAGACCCCTGCGGTACACCTAAGGAAACGTTTACATAAACTGAGTGCGAACCATTAATCAAAACACGCTGCATGCGGCCTTGAAGATACGAATGAAGCCAACCGATGACACTGGGGTGCAGACCAAGACAACTTAACTTATGTAACAATAGTGATCAGATAATGAAAGCTGGAATGCATTTCATGCTGAATAATAATTTTTTCAACAGCGCATGCTACACAAGGACACAAGACGAGGAAACACACACACGAGCGCTGACTGCAACTTTATTTGGGAAAAGGCGCCAACCTCTACATATATACCCTCAAGGAACCGCCCACTAGGGTAAAACCTAAAATCACTGCACGTGTCAAGCCACAAGCAAGAAAAAATATTCAAGTGTTAAGCATGCAGTACAAGGGTGACCAAGACCGCAAAAAGGAAGAAAGATTACAAGAAGCAGCGAGAAAAAAATGATTTCACTTGCTTTTTTTTGTGTAACAAACAGTGGGCAGAAATCGTTTTTAAAAGTGGTAAAAGCACAAATCGCGGTAACTAAGCATGATGATTACCGAGGCGAAAAACATCTGAAGTGCATGAGGGCCAACAACTAACACGGGTAAAAAAGTGGTGGCAAATGAGATGTAAAAAGTGCTAACACGAAGACTAAAAGAGATAAAACAGAGGTACAAAAAAGGGTAAAAGCAAAAGTAAAAACGAAAGAAAAACTACCGGAAAAAACCAGGTCAAAATCACATGAAACCAGACAGGAACGCTATCTCTTTGTTTGAAAGAGAAACAGAAGGTGTACTAACGCATTCACTCTTGAGATTACAAATCTTGGCTGCTTCTATTATTTCGCGAGTCAGCTGGTGGGGGCATTTCTTCAGAATGGTTGTTCTTTTGAACATAGGGGTGCATTGTTCATTAGAACCTGGTTTGTTAAGTTTGCAATTCTTACAGTGCACTGGCAAGTTCCTGAGTGATGAACTAAATAGATCCCTACGATGCTCCATTAATCTTTCATTAATACATCGGCCTGTTTGGCCGATGTACGCTTTCCCACAAGAAAGAGGGATCGAGTAGACTACACCCTCAGCACACGTGACCAAGGGCATGCGCAAGGGCTTGTGTAGCATGCGCTGTTGAAAAAATTATTATGAATAACCAACTAGCCCGTGAGCTCACCCCATTTCATGCTCGCGTGATTAGATTAAGGTTGTTTCTAAGCACGAGTTCGCAATTCCACTTTTCCCAGTCTTTGAATGTGCAGAATCAAATGGAAGTAGTGCTTTTTGTTCTCGAGGAGCATATTTCCAAAAGACATGATGATAGCCAACCTGCAATTTAATGTCTAAAAACTCAAATGAACTGTTAGTTGGGAGTTCGCGCTTGAAAGACAAGCCTTTGCCATATTGTCCAAAAAGTTAAAACACTGCACACTGAATCAGTGCAGTGCAGCTTTCTTTGTTTAAGAAACAATTAAAAATCGCCAACATATCTAAAACACTTCAGAATACCGTGGAGCTAAAAATATTGCGCAGAGGATGGGGGCGACACAGGAACCAATACAAATGCCTTGTCTTTGAATGTAAAAACTCTTTGAAAGAGATAGAGGTGGCTTGCAAATAAAATTCCCGCCGGGAAATGAAGCTATCTACTGGAACTCCAGCCGAGTTTTGAAACGCCATTTCCCCAGAACTCTCCATGCATTCTTTGACGGCTGTGAACAATTCATTATGAGGCACACAATAAAACAAATCTTCCACATCAATGGAAAAGGCGGCGCCAATATGAGCAGGGGAATCCAAGAACCTGTAAGACAGGTCTTCGGCTCCCGTACTCTCGGCGGCTGACGCTTAAGGAAGACGACGACGACCAGTGAAAACCGTGCCGATGCCATTAAGCCTGAGGACATCATCATCATCATCATCATCATCGATGCTCGTGCGTGTGCTGGACTGGTCACTGCCTCTGGTTCGTACCGGGTCTGTAACGCTAGTCGTTCGCGTCGCAGCGCCTTGAAAGACGTCCGGCACTACACTTGGTGGAGGTGCCAGCGATCCCCTCACCCTGGAGCTCCGCAGCCGTGCACTGCCTCCCATTTCCGCGATGCCTGAGACCGCCACCCAACCTGCATCACCGCTTCACTCGGCTGCCATCTGTTCCGGAACAGCGCGGCAGCGTGACCCGGCCTTTTTCAGTGGCGCGGATGACACAGATATGGGGAATTGGTTGGCCTGCTATGAATGAGTGAGTGTGTATAACAAGTGGGCGACAGCGTCAAACTCACCAACGTTATACTTTATTTGAGCGACGTCGCCAATCTCTGGTTCCACAACCACGAGGCCGACATCTCCAGCTGGGCGGATCTTAAAACCAGCCTCGCAGAGGTGTTTGGCCGTCCCGCTATGCGCAAGCTCCATGCCGAGCAACGCTTGCGCAGTCGTACACAGCAAAGCGGCGAAAACGTTTGCAAGCCACATCGAAGATGGCGTCGACCATTGCAAGCGCATCATCGCTTCCATGAGCGACGCCGACAAGATCAGAAATATTCTGAAAGGCATTGATGACGACGCCTTTCAGATGTTCGTCGTCAAAATTCCCCACTCTGTGTCGGATGTGATAAGCTACTGCCAAAGCTTCGATGAGCTGCGCAAACAGCGCCTTTCCACCCGCAAGACGCCACAATATCCAGTTTGGTTCTTCTTCCCGGGGACGGTGCTCTGGACCACCCGTCGCTCCTCCAGCACATTCAGCAGTTCTTCCGTGAGGAGGTCTCCCAGCCCACCTGCGTCGCCGCTCACTCCCAACCTCCAGCGTGTCATGCAGGTCGCCGAGGTACTGCCCCCTCCTCCTCCACCTCCTCAGCAGCCACTGATCGCGGCTCCTTTAACGTACGCCGATGCTGTGTCGCGACCGCGGCCCTCACCTGCTGCTCCTGTCTGCAGGCCTCCCCACCACCTGTTAGAACCCCAAAGACCTGCCCCTCCCACTTATCATCCGGTTCCCCGCCCACGCTCTCAGCCCCTCAACCCCTGGCGCACGCAAGACAATTTGCTACGCCTGAGGAGTCGCTGGCCACGTGGCTCGTTTGTGCCGCAGTCGCGACCATCGTCCGTACATTTATAAGCGTGAGCCGACCTGCGACCTTCCGGCGTCCTCGTCGCCTGTGTCACATTTCATTTCATTTCATTTCATTTATTTACCTTAAAGGCCCCTTTCGGGTTATTACATAAGGGGTGGGTTGATCAAAAATTGGTACATTTTTTCACGATGACATATGAAGTTCAATGTTGGCGTTGAAGAGTGACGGGCAGGTGATAGCAGCAGCGGAGTGGGAGAGGCCGTTCCAGTCTGACGCGGCTCGTGGAAAGAAGGAGGTGGAAAAGGTTACGGTACGGGCACGTGGACGAGTAACTTGAAGGGGGTGACCCTTCAAGAATGAGCCGCCTTCGGATCCCTCTTCTCCTAGTTATCAGTTACCGTTTCCGTTCACACCGCTCGCCGTCTCCTGGTCACTTTCCCGTTCTCCGATGCTCCGCCGCCCACCCGCCGCGCAAACGGAAAACTAACGGCCGCAGTTCTGCAGGCTAGAACTGCTCCGCCAGCGACTCGCTCAAGACCTGTTTCCATGCCCGCCAACATTATCACTGTGTTCGTTGAGGGAGTCGCCGTCGAAGCACTTGTTGACACTGGCGCAGCCGTTTCCGTTCTCAGTCACACACTCTATCGCACACTAAAAAAAGTGACGACGCCTCTTCCCGCCGTTTCTCTCCGTACCGCCAGCGCATAGGACATTCGACCATTACCCGCGTGCACCGCCCGCCTGCTTATCGAGTACGTTCCCTACACAATAGAGTTCATCGTCCTTGCCCGCTAATCTCACGAAGTCATCCTTGGTTGGGACTTCCTTTCCACACATTTATATTTATTTATTTATTTATACAAATACCTCACAGGTTCCACACTTGGAACATGTGTGAGGGGAGGGGTTACAATATTTAGCAGACAAAAGATGGTACAAAGTGGAAAGAACGAAAGTAAACAATATTAAATACATTGGACTGCAAACAATTATTACACCGTACTTGAAGAAAACCGTAATATATTGACAAACAGGAAAAAAACAGCAAACAAATAGCGGCACTGCATGGATTTGACTACACATACGAACACAATTTATGTACAATATCATGGATGCATGAAGGTGGTCAATTCGTTTTTGAACATTAATGGGTCACGTATGGTAGCAATGCAATCCGGAAGGCCATTCCAACACTTGATAGCACGTGGCAAAGCAGAAGAATTAAACGCGAGTGTTCGGCCGAATAGACGTTGGAAGCTAAGATTATTATGTAGGTGACGCGTGCCAACGTTCCGGCCGAGCCGAGTGAGACGCGTGCCGGCCGGCGTTCCCTGTGAGCTGCGTGAGACGCGTGATGAGGCGCCAAGTGACGTCAGGCGTGGCTCTACAAAAGCGAGCACCTGCATGAGCGCCGCGGGAGAACGCATCTCAGCTTTTGCCCAATAAAATACTACGCAGTGCTCTTGAGTTCAGCATTGAGTTCAGCAGTTTTTTTTGTATTTTTTGTTGACATTAGAAAAAAATAAACTTCTCTTTATACGCAGTGTTCTTATCGCTTCTTACTTTCCGGGACCCGCGAACACCACAGTAGGCGACGTGAAGTGCGCATTGGACGTGTGATGCATGGCAGCGTGGACGCGTGACATCACACTGTTGCTGACTGCGCCCGTGCTCAGCTTGAGTTATCGCCCTTCAGTGACGCTCCCTTGGACGTACCCGGAGCTGCTGCCGCTACTGTGGTCGTCTCAGTGGACACTAACGTACCGCCTTTTTCTTCAGTGCTGGTGCCTCTTTCTTGTGCTGCTCTCTCCGACGCAACTGTCACATATACGCCCCCGTTACGATGCGCTGACCAGAAATCTGTTTTGCTGCCTCATGCCGAGTTGACAACGCTATTTATGTGTCCAACACATTCTCCTGCCCTACCAATTTGCTCCGTGGCCAATCGCTTGGTAGTGTTGCCGTGCTCGATCCCGCCTCAGCATACCCCCTCGTCGATAGCACGGCCGGCCTTCACGTCAGCGCCATTACGCCTGTTCCCATCACCAATCCGTCTCCTCTCGATGTTTTTCCCCGTTCCGTCGACGCCGCCCTGACGCCTACCGAACGGGCACAACTTGTCGCCGTCCTGCACCATTTTGCAGCTTCGTTTGACTACCAGCAAACTTCAATGGACAGCGCAACCACCGTTACCCACTGTATTGACACTGGCGCACATGCCCCTTTGCGCCAACGTCCGTACCGCGTGTCAGCCGCCGAGCGCCGCATCATTGACGAACAGGTGACCGACATGCTCAAGCGCCACGTGATACAGCCGTCGCAAAGCCCGTGGGCATCGCCGGTGGTCCTTGTCAAGAAAAAAGACGGTTACATCCGGTTCTGCGTTGACTACCGCCGTCTGAACAAGATTACACGCAAGGACGTTTACCCTCTCCTTCGTATCGACGACGCTCTCGACTGCCTGCAGGGCGCTGAGTTCTTCTCTTCATTGGACTTGCGCTCTGGTTACTGGCAGGTGCCGATGGCAGAGGCCGATCGCCCAAAAATGCATTCGTCACACCCGACGGGCTATATGAATGTAATGTCATGCCCTTAGGCCTCTGCAATGTCCCCGCCACATTCGAGTGCATGATGGACAACCTACTCTGCGGGCTTAAGTGGCACATATGCCTTTGTTACCTATATGACGTTGTGATCTTTTCCCCGGATTTTTCGTCTCACCTCCAGCGCCTTGAGACTGTTCTTCGCTGCCTGGCCGACGCTGGCCTCCAACTCAATTTAAAAAAGTGCCGCTTCGGAGCTCGCAGCTCACCATTCTCGGACATGTCGTGTCCAAGGATGGCGTTCTCCCCGACCCGGCAAAGTTGCGAGCTGTAGCAGAATTTCTGAAACCTACTTCTGTAAAAGACCTCCGCAGCAGCTTCGTCGGCCTCGGCTCCTATTTTCCGCCGCTTTGTCCGCAACTTAGCCACTATCATCAACCCTCTGACCAAGCTCCTTTCCGGCCACCACCTTTCGGCCTGGTCGCCAGCCTGTGATGAAGCCTTTACGACACTCCGTCGCTTTATGACCACTGCGCCAATTCTGCGTCATTTCGACCCTCGTTCTTCGACGGAACTCTACACCGATGCCAGCGGCGTCGGCCTCGGTGCAGTCCTCGCGCAGCGCAAGCCTGGCTTTGACGAATATGCTGTAGCTTACGCCAGCCGGACACTGACAAAAGCTGAAGCCAACTATTCTGTCACCGAGGAGTGTTTAGCCATGCTGTGGGTGATCGTTAAATTCCACCCTTACTTGTACGGGCACCCTTTTGACGTTGTCACCAATCACCACACCCTCTGCTGGTCGTCGTCTTTGATAGATCCCTCTGGTCGACTGGCGCGCTGGGCTCTGCGGCTTCAAGAGTACGACATCCGCGTTGTCTAGCGTTCCGGCCGTAAACATGCCGATGCTGATGCCCTCTCACGTTCCCCTCTGCCGTCTGAGACAGCGCCTTCTATCTCCGCCCTGCATTCTTTGACGTTTGAGCCCGCTGATATGGCTTCCGAGCAACGCAGAGACCTGTGGATCGCTTGCCTCTTGGATTTCTTATCTGCCCAATTCTCTCGACCTCCTTCCGGGCTCTCCATCGTCAGTACCACCATTTCTCCATCAGAAACGAGCTTCTTTACCGCCGAAACTACCTTCCGGATGGTCGCAAGTGGTTGCTTGTCATTCCGACCCATCTGCGCTCCGTCTTTGCTTTCCCACCACGATGATCCCCATTGTGCCCATGCCGGCTTCTTGAAGACCATCACCAGTCTCCGACATCGGTACTACTGGCGTGGGATGTACCGTTATGTGCGCAAGTTCATTCAGTCCTGCACCGCATGCCAATGCCGAAAAAACCCACCTCGTCGACCCGCCGCTCCTCTGCACCCGCTGCCTTGTCCAGCGCAGCCCTTCGAGCGTGTTGGCATCGACCTCTACGACCCTCTTCCCAGCACACCAGCCGGCAACCACTGGATTACCGTCGCCATCGATCATCTTACCCGCTACGCCGAAACGTCGCCTTTACCATCTGCTCACGACATTGCATCCTTCATCCTCCATCGCACCATTCTTCGCCGTGGTGCTCCCAAAGAGTTGCGGAGTGACAGAGTTCCGGCCTTTTTATCTGAACTTATAGAAGCTCTTCTTAAGGAATGGAGCATCGTTCACCGCACCACCTCCGCCTACCATCCGCAGAAAAATGGCATAGTTGAGCGTTTTAACCGCACTCTTGGCGACATGCTGGCCATGTATGTAGCTTCCGATCACTGTAAATGGGAATGCGTTCTACCTTTCGTCACCTATGCTTATAACTCCGCTGCTCAAGCCACCACCGGATTCTCTCCATACTTTCTCCTCTACGGCCGTGAGCCTTCTTGCACAATGGACACTATTCTTCATTACCCCCCTGATGCTTCTGAATTTACGACTCTTTCTCAAGCCGCCACTTATGCTGAAGAATGCCGCCAGCTTGCTCGGTCTTTCACTTTATTATTCTTCTTTATTCTTTCACTTTATTATTCTTTCACTTTATACACCCAGCAGCAGCAGAAAAGCACCCGTGATTCCTCTGCGCTTGTTCCCACTTATCTTCCTGACTCTTTGGTCTGGCTCTGGGTGCCTTCCTCAAGTCCCGGCCTTTCCTCCAAACTTCTTAGCAAGTACCACGGCCCCTACCGTATTCTTAACCAGACTTCCCCCGTCAATTACCTCACCGAACCCCTTACTCCGTCCACTGAACTTCGTCGCCGAGGCCGTGAAATTGTACACACCGACCGCCTTAAACCATACTACGACACCGCCGTCGTCACATCACCCTAGGCCGCCAGGATGGCGCCTTTTCGCCCGGGGACAGTTGCAAGACAGGCCTTCGGCTCCCGAACTCTCGGCGTCTGGCGCTTAAGGAAGACGACGACGACCAGTGAACACCGTGCCGATGCTGCCCGAGGACATCATCATCATCATCATCGATGCTCGTGCGTGTGCTGGTCTGATCGCTGCCTCTGGTTCGTACCGGGTCTGTGCCGCCAGTTGTTCGCGTCGCAGCGCCTTGAAAGACGTTCTGCACTACAAACCTTACTAATTCACCGCAGTTTTTTGTCGCAAAAGGGTCTACCATCTGTGAAGCACAAAGATGTTTTTGCAGAAAGTGACTAATTAACAACTGCCAAGAACCCGTCTCGCCTAGAGTAGTTCTAATAGGCACAGAGTCCTTGTGCGTTCTTGCCGTGAAGAAAAGTGACAACGCTTTCTTTCTGCAGTTGGTAATCGAGCTTGCAAGCTTACACAATTCAAGATCCCTGCAAAGCGCTAAAGCCTTGCTTTTGATCCTAGTGGCACTTGGTTTGACGCGTACAAAGTTCTTAGTGATTGCTTGTGCCGCTTTCTCGTTGAAGGCATCTTCTTTTAGGAAAACGAATCCTCCATTTTTCCCAAAATTCCGAGTGGACGAGAACGAAATGAAGACTGGCAGAAAGAACATACACCACAAAGCGCCGTACTTCAACTGATTTATTTGCATGCAATGCGCCAACCTTTCTACAATGCATAACTGGCACTCGCAGAAAAAGTACAAATATCTTAAGAAACATCGCGGTGGTACGCCTGGCTACTCCCTGATAGCGGTGAAGGCCGACGTGCGAAGAACCAGGCCACATCAAAAACAAAAAGCAACAAAAACAAACAGTACCCAGAGAGAGTAAACATGTGTAAGGGTTCTTGCGATCCTTCTTGATTGTTTGTCTTATATTCATTCGCGTTCGCGGTGAATAAATCAGTTGGAAGTTGCGCCTGTCCCGTCTAGCTTTCTCTGTGTTGTCTGTTTCGGCGCTACAACCATTTTCTGGAAACATGCCCCAACTAGCCCCCCAACAAGTATTACTCTGTAAGGGCAACCTTTGCAACAGCCGTTACTGGGGCATTATGTCTAAGAATTGACCCTCCTTTCCACTTAACTGCACACAAGGAATGCTGACACAATTGTCTTTGAGTTTATGGAATTCACTAGCTTCGATAATCTCCCTTGTGGTTTTTTTCCCCACACCTGCGCAGAACTCTGGTCTGCTGAAAGATAGGCCCGTGTTTCTTGCACAGTTCGCAATCACGGCAGTGTATGGCCAGGTGTCGGGTGGCATTCTTGACGTCGCTGTTGTGCTCTCTGAGCCTCTCATTCAGGCACCGCCCAGTCTGGCCGATGAAGGCTCGACCGCAGGGCAAGGAGATGGAGTACACCACGTTTCCCGTACACGCAACAAACTGCCGCTGGTGTCTAGTGGTGCAGCTCCTACCCTGACAGCCGGTAGAGTTGACCTTCTTGCACAGCCTGGACAGCTTATTCGGTGCCTAAAATACCACTTCTACTCCGGCTCATTTGCCTATTTTCCTGAGGTTATGAGAGGGATGGCATGAAGGTACTGAATGACAGCCACTTTTTTGTTGCGACAAGTGTCCTCCGTTGTGTTGGAAGCTGGCTTCTTCAGTTGTCGGGCCATGCGTTCAGCCAGAGAAAATAAAAGCGTGCGGAGGTTGCCTGAACCGAGGAGCCGGGACACCTGGTGATAGAAGGCCATTTCAAGGCGGTGCTCCCACGAGTGTGGGAGGGTGTTATTTAAGCAAGACCGAATAATGCCTTGTTTGGCGAGCTTCCAATGCGCTGAAACGAAGGGCAATACGGGTTTGTTCCCTCTAGGCTCGTAGGCCCAACATGCATGAGTTGAAGAAAAGTATAGGCAAAATTGAGGCATCTTATAAAGTTGTGAACAGGAACCTCGTGGGTCAGAGTCACGGGTTCCAGACACTCATAAAAAAGAAACATGGTGTCCGAAATATATGAATCAGGGCACGTATTAGGAGCACTTGACACAACAAGATAGCATCAACATACTTAAACACCGCAATGATGTTCGACATCTGCGGCTGAGGTCTCGGTTGCGCTCCGCAAGAAAAATGTCACTCAGCACGGGCGCGACGCAAGAACCTATGCATATACCGCTCTTTTGGCTGATAATAGCATCTTCCCAAGTTGCAAAGGTGGACTTCAGGTAAGCTGATAGAATTTCTAGAAAGCTTTCAGAACTCAAGCTGGAGTCATTTTGGAATGAACTCAAGAGAGCTACTACAGGGGCTAGTTGGAAATGCATACTTGAAGGAATTGGTTAGCGCTAAAAAACACACGGAAAAGGGACGAACACACAGGACGAAGCGCTTCGTCCTGTGTGTTCGTCCCTTTTCCGTGTGTTTTTTAGCGCTAACCAATTCCTTCAAGGAATGAAATCACCCCATGGCTATCTATGCAGTTTTGTACGCTTCTCATGAGGTCGTTATGCGGGTTGGATAATACAAATCTTTGAGTGTATTGAAAAAGCTGACAAATCGGTGCCATGTCTGTCTTTGAAAAACGTAATCACGTTAAAAGGGTCGTCAATAGACACTTTTAGTTGCTGCATACGTAGCGACAATGCGTACGCAACGCCCACTACGTTCCGTACGCTGTAAAGGACACCCCCGTCACACTTATAGTTGGCCGTACCGCCGCAGAGCAGTGCGTAGCGCGTTGTGTTGTGTCGCCATCTAGTGACAAACACTGAAAGCGCTGTAGCGCTCGGCTCAACATTTTTCAGTTTCTGACAATATGAATAGTATATTACTGTTTTTAATGAAGGACAAAATGTATAATGTTTAATAAAGTGCAAAAGTAGGCACATGACTAAAAAAAATTATTCGACAGGTGCGGTTGCTATGACGATAAACGTACACAACCTTAGTTAGGCTTAAAAGGTCAAAAATCGCCTCATTATCTGAAAAACAAGGGGCATTTGTCCCTAATATTTTGGCGTGTGGGTGAGAGTAGACGAAATAAAAGCTAACAGCACAGTTTAGAGCGAGCCATCGCATTGAAGAAAGCAGCGGCGAAGTGAAATCGGTTCGAAGCGGGCGAGATGGTCGCCGCCATGTTCTCTACGCAGCACGTAGCGTCCCGCGTTGCGTACGCTACGTTATGCTTTACAGCGGGCGGGCGTACGCAACGCGCGGCTAGATACGTTGCGTTCTGCGCATGCGCATTCGTTACCCGCGGACGCAAGCTCACTGCGTACGTCCAACTAAAAGTGTCTAATAGTAAGATGGTTCAGCTTCCGCGGTAAAACCTTTGCCAGGCACTCTTGCCACGTTCCGTTCTCTGATACGATGGCGCGCAACGGACAATCTATTTTGTGAGTTTTTGCAGAGAAGAGGCTGAGCTTCTTCGCCTTGTCAAAAGACTTTGGCAGGCTATCAAGGTTGAAACTGCCGCATAACTGCTTAGCTGCGCTTTTCACACGTGACAATGACACAATAGACGATGGATGGATGGATGGATGGATGGATAGGAGCGCCCCCTTTGAAACGGGGTGGTGGCAATTGCCACCATGCTCAGCTTTTCTTTATTTATTATTTTTTTTGTTTACTGTGTTGGCAATTCTCATTAATATTCTCCATCAACTTTGCCTACGGTTTCCTACTATTCTAACTTTATGCCACATCTCTGCTTTTCAGCCACCAATCCTCCAATCGCTTTTTGCTGACTTCCACTGCAGATTTATTTACATGACCATTGTTATCTTTAAACCCTAGGGCCTCAGAAAGAGTGACTGTGCCTGCATCGACATCCGGATGGATACCATCACATTTGATTATGAGGTGTTCAATTGTTTCCACAGATCTACTACACACTGCACATGTGTCATCTTCTTCGTTAAATTTCTTTTTGTAGCTGCGCGTTCTAAGACACCCTGATCTAGCTTCAAAAAGTAGGGCACTGCCTCTTGAGTTATCATAGAAAAATTCTTTCCTGATCTGCCTTTTCCAGAATCGATATAGTTCTACACTATGTTTCTTTTCCATTGAATTCATCCAATTTTTAACTTCCGCGTTTTTAACCTGTCGTTTAATGCTCTTTCTTTCTCCGTCCTCATGACCGGCATACTTACTGGTTAGTTTTCTAGTTCTTTTCCGCCACTGTGAGTCAACGTTCTTTCTGTATAAATATTTAAATACCTTAGCTGCCCATCTGTTATCGTCCAATTTCCTCAGGCGTTCTTCATATAGTATTTTACTCTTAGCTTCCCGTGCCTCGAACGATGCCCAGCCCATATCCCCTTGTACTGCCTCGTTTGTGGTTTTGCCGTGGGCACCTAGTGCTAATCTTCCAACAGCTCTCTGATTTACGTCTAATCTCGACTGAACTTCTGCCCTTAAGCACAGAACCGCATTGCCGAAAGTAAGTCCCGGCACCATTATTCCTTTCCAAATACCTCTTAGTACTTCATATTTGTTGTACCCCCATAATGCCCTATGTTTCATTATCCCGGCGTCTCTTCGCCCTTTTGCCCTAAGAGCCTGTTCATGCTTTTCCGTGTATATCTGCCCTTCGTTTAGCCATATCCCGAGGTATTTGTATTCGGCCACTTTGGGTATTTCGTGGCCTTGTATTGTAAGCACCTGATCAGTTGTATCGTTAAAAATCATCACACCTGATTTAGTTGCGCTAAAACTGAATCCTAGAGTGTCTCCTTCGTCTCCACAGCAATTAACCAAAGTTTGTAAATCTTCCTGGCTATCTGGTAACAGTACAATATCGTCCGCATACATTAAACCCGGGAGTCGCTGCTCAACTACATTTCCGCCTAATCTGTACGATAGATTATACCCCAGATTACTTTCTGGTAAGGTAGTTTGCGATATGCGAAATGCGCAGCGCCATCTCTCGGCGCTCCGAGAACTAAGTCCTCCATGTTGGTTCGGTTCAGAAAACGAAACCGCTGCCCAGCGTTGGGTTAAAACGGCTGCGCTTCGTTTGAAAAGTAAAATGCCGATGCAGTGTTGCGCTACCCTCTCCACTGTGAAAAGACACTACGATGCGTGCCAGAACTAGGCGCGTTCCAGCTTTTCGCTTTTCTATTTTTTTTACTCCGTCCCAACGTTTTAGTGACACAAAACGCCATGCGAGGTATCATGTGTCCGCACACGGATCAGTGCGCAGCTTTCGCTTTCTGCGCTGATTTTTGACAAATCTCGCGAGGTGATTTGCGTTTAAATTAAAATATGGACCACAGCCTTTGTTGTCTCTGATCACAATTAGAAGCCGATTTCGTGCACTTATCAACTCTCCGGTCGGGCGTGAATATATATAGACGCATACTTGAACAACGTAATAGAGAAGGTAATTTTTTTGAGCGGGCCAATCGCTCGTGCCATGGCGAAATAAGTTCACTCGAAGAACCACATGCCAATTACTGCTTAGTTTGCTACGTGTTCAGTTAAGTTTTTCCCGTGTGCAATTAGTTTTAGAAGGGCGAGCAAACTCTCTGGACCATACGCATATGTTATGCGCGTTAAGGAGTCTTTGTGAAGCAATACACCCTACGTATAAAAACTGAGGTGCGAATGCTTTATTTCTTGAGGATTCCTATACCTTCAATATCTGCGGCGACGAAAATCTAAAAAAAAAAGAAGCGAATAATATAGCTACTTTATTATGAAGGAGGGACGCATTTCTAAGCTAGAAAGTACGTGCAACAGTGTTCTGAAAACGCTTCAGGCCATCAGATTTTATTATCGTTGTGGCAAGCTCCAGCAGCTTGCTTCACAACAAAGCCATTTGTCCAAGTTTGGGAGTAAGCTAATTAAGTTTCGGAAGCAACCGAACATGCTAATTTCGCCCCTGCACACACAGCTTGACCAGCGTATCGAGTCCGTGCATGCACCTACAGCTGTAGCTAATCAAGCCGCCACGGTGGCTCAGTCCTTATCTGAAAAAAAAAAAGCTGCGTCTTTGGTGACAATATTTTGAATTATATGTGCATGCCTAGTTTCATCTTGTTAATGTCGACTGACTGCGTCTTAAGCGGGACGCGGCTTCAACGAATTGTGGCGAAAATCAACCGACTCCGGGCTCTGAACCGGTGACGTTGAAAACCGCGGATGCGCATTGCACATTACAGTAAAGGAATCGAATTACGCTGCTGGTCGAGGGTCTTGTGTGATTATACTGCAATGCACGAAGCTCCTGGCGTCGGCACGAATGAAAGTTCGCACTGTCACAGAAGTTTGTGAACACACGTGCGCACTCACCGCAAAATAACCGCTCGCTACCCTACCAGATGAATTCGCGTCCACCTGGGAATAAAATAGCCATGATAATGCGTGTTGCTTGAACTGGTGCTTTAATGCGAGCATTAAAACGACAACAGCACACGGTCACGGTTCGACTTTCCAACCCACTTTCGAGTGCCGATTATTGCGATCATCAGCGCCAGACTTCAAGCGAAGCTGAGGACGCGGTAGGACTAAGCTGGCGCCTATTGAAAGCACCTACATTTGGTCAAAGATCAGCTGTGAAGACAACGCAGCAGCTGCAGCTTGCCTGTTGAAATTCCACTCGCAAGAAGCAAGTACGCATAGCAAACTATGCACCGGCTCGACGAGCTCGACCGCGCCAAGATGGAAACCGGAAGTCGTGGGCGCGGTGTTGCCAGACCGCCAAGCAATTTCGCGTGTCGTCTATTGCCCTCAAACAAAGAGGGTGGTTTTGTTGTCCTCTCAGATAACGAAAATAAAAAAAGTGTCACTGATACTGTGCTTTCCGTTTTCGACAGGCGGACAGGTGTGTCATTGTCACGCGTGAAAAGCGCAGCTAAGCAGTTGTGCGGCAGGTTCAACCTTGATAGCCTGGCAAAGTCTTTTGACAAGGAGAAGAAGCTCAGCCTAGACTGGCTTCGTTGACTGCCGGCGTGCACGACGGGGAAGCTGAGATTGCGCTTAAGATGAACTGTTCGTCAGTTCATGTGCAATACTGCTCCATGCTCCTTATCTAATAGATGTGTAAGGCGAGAGTGTAATCATGTATGTACGCACGCATGTGTTTGTGTGTATGTGTGGAGCACTACACCACTGGGGATGCCAGCGTCACGTTAACGAGAAATTGCAGGAATAAATATGAATATACCGCGGAAAATTGCATTGGTAGTCGGTCCATCTTGCGCAATACAAATTTATTCCTAGGATGTTTTTGTTTTCTTACCACAGCCAAGATTCAAAATATTGTGCTGATTCATCCCAGTAATTTCAACATGAATTCAACATGAAAGCGATGCAGAAATTTTATTGAGAACGTTCAACTGTAGCACGATGGCCACTTTTCCAATGAGTTTCAATTCGGCCTCAATAATTCACCAACACTAGGTCATCCTGGTCCCAACAAAAATTCAACAATGCATGTTGAGTCTGCTCATCAGAACTTCAACACTGTCTCAAGAAGAATTTTTGTAAGGGTGCCCGATCTGGATGTTGATGAAACTCCGGCCTCCACGATGTGTGAAGCACTAACAGCCGCTCAGCTCACCCGCGAACAACTCCAGAAAACGAGACGGGCGCGCTGGATCCAACTGACCTCAGCTGCACTTCCTGCAGATATCAGGGACTTCGGCTGGTTGCGAGGCTGGCGGGTCCTGCCCACAAGAGACCGCCTTGCGGCATGGGGCGTGGCGCCCTCCGCCCGATGCCCGCAATGCGGTCTCTTAGAAACATTGCGGCACGCAATGTTCGACTCTGTAGTGGCTCGCACCTTTTGGGTACTAGTGTCACGCATGTTTGTAACCCGCCTGGAAGCACGCACTAGCGCACTAGTTCGCTCGAACTGTTTACAAATGTGCTGTTGTGTGTCGGCATGTTCGTTTTGTGGCGGCAGCGCGGAGTGGCTTCCTTAAATGGCCGTCCGCAAAGAGCGATGCTTCCGATGTTGCAGCACCTCCGCACGCGCCTCTGTGAGCAAGCACGCGTGGACGCTCTGTCAATGAGCGAGGCTGAGTTTTTGCGCAAATGGTAGACATACTTCATCGTCCTGCGCGGCGGTCGAGTGTCGGCCTTATTACTGCCCTACTGACGTGCTCAGTGCAGCGTCACTGCGTATGTGCTTGAATGTCAAACGATTGAGTTCAGAAGTTTTGTTTCGCATTTTTGTTGCTTTCGAAAAAAATAAACTTCTCTTTCCACGCCTCTTCTGTTGCTGCAGGGTAGTCATAATTATCCAATTCTGGTTTGTAGATGGCTATGTGCCCTGCCGGCTCCGTATCCCACAAGTGTTGTGCCTCTGTGTCGAAGGCAGGTGTCGAGTGAGCTAGGTAACAAACGTTTCCGTTTTGTTTTGCACATAGGGTCTTGTACCTTGCTCTCTTATTATTGCTTTCGGGCGATGTTCAATCGAACCCCGCTCCGTTGAATACCGTTGAGCGTGAATTACGTCAAAGCTTACAAGAAGGCCAAACGGCAATTTTGAGCAAATTAGAGGCCATCGACTACAGACTAGTAAGGCATGAAGCAATGATGGCAGAAATTAATTCCAAACTACGTGTGACAGAAGGACAGATTGCAGTGCTCAATGATACAGTAAATGAACAAGACAGCACCGTTAGGAACATAACCAGAGCGGTTAAGGAACTGCACGACAGGTGTGTTGACTCGGAAAATAGAAGCCGCAGAAATTACCCAGTTTTTTATGGCGTCGAGAATAGCGATCAGAAACGTGGGAGCAGTCTGAACAATTGCTCAAAAATATTTGTAAAGATAATTTAGGCATTGACTTGCAGTCAGTGGAAAGAGCGCACCGTATAGGTCGTTATGACGAAATGAAGAAGCGGCCGATACGAAAAATCTAACGTTCTTTCTAATGCTAAGAAGTTCAAAGGTACTTCATACAGCATCGACCAAGATTACTTACCTGAAACGAGAAATATTCGTAAACGGCTTTGGGAGTATGCGAAGGATATAAAGTGGATGGGAAAACTTGAGTCAAACTATATAAGCATTGATAAAGTGGTTGTTAACGGCAAGACGTTTAGGTAGGACAAAGAAAAGGAAGTCGTTGAAATTGTGAAAAATAAATGACCCAAACATGGAAAAAAAGGGCGCGAAAATTTTGATCTGGCCACAGTAACAGTGAATTGCACAAGCGTCGTTAATAAAGTTGACGACCTTGCTGCTCTTATCGACTCAGTGAAGGCAGATATAGTCTTTGGGACTGAATCGTGGCTGGACCCTTCCATTAGCGATAGCGAAGTGTTTCCCGATGACTTCATTGCGTATCTTAAAGGCAGATCCCGTGTGGATGGCGGCGTTTTTCTTCTAGTTCGCCGCTTTTAAACTTAGGTGCACTATATATAGGTCATTACGCTGTGGAATCAGTATGGTGCAAGATTACCTTGCCAGAGAGTTCTTCATTTGCAGCCGGCGCCTTTTATCGGCCACCAAACCCGACCGTCGACATGCTTCAGATTTTGCATAATATCGTTTCCGAGGCCTCTTTTGATACTTTTTTTAGTGGCAGGTGACTTTAACTTGCCTGACCTAAAGTGGCGCGACGGCACCTGTGAGCACAAAGCTGGCGGAAGCTTAAAGCTGGAGATGAAAAGTATTACTGATTCTTTTGGACTAACGCAGTATGTCGTTGATCCAACTCGTGAAACTAACATATTAGATTTGACTTTATGTAACTCGCCAAATTTTGTCACTTTTGTACGTGTCATTCTGGGAATAAGCGACGATGAAGCTGTCGTCGAAGTATTAAAGCAAGAAGTAGTAGGCAAAGGAAAAAAGAAACCAGAAAAATGTACCTATATGAGCGACGGGGCTATGCCAGCATACGACTGAAAACAGCGCGAAAGAAGCAGCCCCAAGGCGAAACGAAGAAGGGACAGGAAAGAGCGCTTCTTCGTTTCGCCTTCGGGCTTCTTCTTTCGCGCTGTCTTCACTCGTATCACAATGAACCAACTAGCCCCAGCAAAAAGTTCTGCTTGACTATGCCAGCATACCAACGGAACTTTCTGTGCATGTGCTAGTTTTTGAATGCCTTTCTGATGACAGTGACGTTCAGGAATTGCGAAATAACTTTAAAGAAAAACTGAAGGAACACAACAATGCCTACAATCTAGCATCGAGCACAGTAAACTTAAAAAGCGTAACAAACCATGGATGAGAGCGCGTATCTCAAAAATAGTTCGGAAAAGAAGGCATATAATTTTAATATGCAAGAAAAGTAAGAGTAATTGTCACTTTGGTAATCTGCGTGCTATACACGCCACTTCAAGCAATATATACAGGAAGCTAAGGGGCGCTATTTTGAAAAACTTGGCAGTAAAATAAAAAATTTGCGGACGATTACGTTACTTCCTAATGCGAAATTTGAGCGCAGCTCATCAGCTGGTTAAGCTTTTCGGTAGATTGAGGCAAACAACTTGAGCAAGACATGTTTGTACAATTAGAGACAACTTGTTATTTTTCACACATATTCCTTGTTCAAGAAACACTCCACCAACAGTTCTCGATATTCATGAAGGAAGCTTTGTGGACGGAGATATAGATGGATATATGCTCGACTCGCTGCACCAATGCCTGGTTCTCAAAGACGGGGTCTGCGCAAGTATTTCGCGAGGTTTTCAAAGCTGTGGGAGCCGTTACGAGCGAGAGGAATGGGATGCTCTCCCGCGCAAGTGGTAACAAATTCCAGCTTGTCTTTTTATCTGCATTAAAGTCCCACCCACCCTGCCACCCTAGCAGGTGGGAGCGTTTCTGGCACAACGTTGTCAATGCCAAAGCATACAGCGCACATGTGTCACTGCCGCCACGTAGCTTAAAACACGATTGAGGTGTCCACTGTTCGAAGAGGGCACTTATGTGCCTTCCCTCTGGTTCAGGTGTCCACTGAGATGTGTGAGACAGATACTGCACATATCCTTTCCTCAAAAACCAATTTACAAATTGTACCCTCTGCTTTCCAAGCACCCGCTCTATAGGTTTCGCAGCGGTGTGCGACAGATACTGGGCATTTCCTTTCCTAAAAAAAATACCGAAGACACTTTGTGAATTCAAAAGTGTGCTTGGCGAAAGCCTTGTGGTCAATCCGCTGCCGCTTCCCCGAACCGCGTGGCGCGGAATCACTGGGTCGCTTCGGAGCCATGCGCCTCATTCACTCGACTGCAACGAGACGCCTGGCGAAGGAGCGGCGGTGTAGCCAAGGCGGATGTGCGATGGGGGCGAAGGCTGGGCCCAAAAATTACGAGCAACTTTAGCGGCTAAAGTGGTGAAAGGCGGAAGCCTGAGTGCTGTATTCTGCTACACGTTTGTTCACTTCACATTTTGTTGGTGCATTAATTAACTGCCAATTAATGACGCTTAAGCTTCGCCTTTAGGAGTGGAACGCGACAGCGTGTTGTAGCGCTGCCAGGGAGTCCACGGAATGCCACCACCCGTTCGGCGCGATGCGTTGCCCTTTTTGAGGAAAGGAAATGGGGCTGTAATTCTCTGTCGTTTCGGTGGACACCTGAGCCGCACGGTACAGGAAGGGAGGAAGTGTGAGTGAAAGAAGAAAGAGGGGCCGTAGTGAAGAAAATGAGAATTGTATTTGAGGAAAGGAAATTACGCATTAACTGTCTCACATGTCTCAGTGGACACTAGTCGAAAATTGTACTTGAGGAAAGGAAGTTGCGCAGTAACTGTCTCACATATTTCGGTGGACACCCGTCAAAATTCGCGCGTGGTGACGTCACGACAATTTGGACCAATCTGAAACGCGGACAAATACGCCTTGCTCGTCGGTAAATTGGTTTTTGAGGAAAGGAAATGTATCTGTCTCTCATATCTCAGTGGACACCTAAACCTCGCCGTAACGGTAAGGGAGGAAGATGGGAGTGAACGAAGACACCGTATTCACTAGACGCACCTTTGTTCATTCCAAACCATCGAGCTGGCATGGCGTAGTGGTAGCGTGCTTGACTCGCACTCCGGACACCGGGGTTCGATTCCCAAGCTCGGCGAATTTCTTACTCGGTTTTATTTATTTATCTGGTCTGACTAGAAAGGTTCATTGGTCTAATTGGTTAAGTAAGCAATTAACTAAACTCAGTCAAACTTAATTGGAGCATCACTATACGATCCCTTTAATTGGTTGCATGGTTAGTAGACTAAGTACAATTGGCCCCGTTCGAAATTTGCGCACTCCGACGTCACGACCGTTTCGACCAACTGAAAAGCGTGACATTTCTGTCGACAACTGCTGCTTACAACGATGAGGCATTAAAGGCTTCCGCCTTAAAAACGGTTTAGTGCGACTGTAGCACAGCCAGATACTGGGGGGCAAAACACCCATATAAACAAATATATAGGTGTAAATTAAAATGTTATGCAAAAAAATAAATATTTTAATGCCGTTTATAAAATAGGTAAATCATTTTAGCAAAACATTATGTCTTGTTTCAAAATTTTTTGAAACGCTCTTGTTGCGTCGCCTGTTTATGAGTGTGTGGTGTGTCTGGAGCGCGATTTGGCAGGCCTTGTTTCGGTTTGCGGCAGCGGCGGAGCTTACGAAGCGATTCTTTATCGCCAGCTGTCTGCAACGGCATGTCTGGGAAAGCATGTAAATGAAGCTCGCCGGTCTCAAAATGGCCCCTTTGAGAAGTCCTTGCTCGTCGCTTCTCTCTCGCTTCACTGCGAGGGTCGGAGCCGAGCATCGCGCGTGCCGCGACCGAATGACGTCACGAAAAGGAAACGACGCCTGTCTCTCATGTTTCGGAGGACACCCGAACCGCGCCGTAAGGGAAGGCAAATGAAATGAAAATTGGTTATTAAGGAAAGGAAATGCCTGTCTCCTATACCTTGGTCCACACCCGAAAGGAATGCACACTACAGTACGTCTCTAAAGCACCCTTTTAAGAAAGAACCGTGTTCACTAGAAGCGCCTTTTTAACCGCGCTGATTTCCGTCTCCTCCTCCGCCTCCGTGCAGGCAGTGTGTGGACAGCCGAACACATCCACCGTTCTCGTGGTGCTCCCAGTGCATTGGGCGCGAACTGCGACAGCCATGACGTCAAACCAAGCGTAATTGAAGCTTTTCGCTTGTATATCCAGGCTTAAACAGAGGTAAGCCACTCCCTATTTTTTTTTGTGCGTTGTATCAGTGAATAGTATCGCCTTTCAGGTCAGTAAGTGTGCTGTGTGAATGAGGTGTTTTTTTTTCGTTGTTGTAACCCCCCTGCTGTAGCGCTTTCGGCATAAGCGGGGTAAAAATTGAATAAAAAAAATATAAAGAACACTTTCTAACAGAAAAGGCCGAATAAAAAGAAAAGATAAAATGTAATACACAGCTAAATAACTTGGACACATGAAAAACAACAGTGATTAACATAACAACAGGGAAGAAGGATGGATAGCTGGGCGAGTTTGTAATAATACATTGTAACAGAGCAACGAGCATTGGTCTAGCGGAATCTTGATTCCGCTAGACCAATGCTCGTTGCTCTGTTTGTTCACGTGATTATGATGTATATATGTTTCACTTTTTTCAATAAAAAATTCAGTTTCGAGTCAGCGCTCGTCTTTGTGTCCTCTTGCTTCGTCTGTCGTCTTGTTCGCGCTGTTCCCTCCCACGACAACAGGGAAATAAGAAAAACACATACGCAGTGAATGTTAAAGCACAACAACAAAATAGTGCGAAATGTTCGTAGCTCATGTTATCAGCGCGTAATCAAACACTAGTAGCACTAGTAACCGCTGTAACCGACACTAATTATGCACGCAGTTGTTCAATGTGATTTCTTTCTGCTGTATTCTCCTTAAAAGTGTATAGTTAGTTCCTTCTAAAGCAGTGCACATGTGTATTGTGCATCCTATATGTTAACAATGCACTTACCAGTAAATTGTATGGCTTCACTGATTTGTTTTTCTTTCCTTTTTTCAAACCTTGTTTATTCTATACATCCCGCAACTCCTGTCTTGGCCCAGGCTGAGAGTATGAATAAGTAAAAAAAGTAAATAGATACAGTGGTATGCCATTGCCTAAACAAGCGAAACATTGATACAAATCGAAACAAAGGGGGCTAGTTGGTTGGACACCAGCGACGCAGCGCCGAGGACCAGACGAGCACACGGACACAGCGCTGTGTCGGTGTGCTCGTCTGGTCCTCGTGTTTCGCGCTGCGCGGATAATTCAAATCCAACTGCGTGTTACAGAAGCATCTAGCGCACATATTGGAAGTCATCGTCTTTACGCCTTTCACTAAAAGATGCCAGTCGCGTCCCCACTTATGCATTGGAGCAGCTCATCTCAAGAGACTTCATTGCAAGGACAGCTTAGTTTTCCATCGCCTTTGTTTAAGCCTGACCTGCTGCACTTTGTTCCTCACAGTGTGACCAGTGTAATTCTTCACGCGCGAAAAACGACCACAGCACAACGGACACTGACACCGCCGCCAACAAGCATGTTATCGGGTTTACTCGAACACAGCAGCTCGAAATTGAGATCTTATTGTCCACACATGCCTAGATAACTGGCGAGCAGTGGCAAAGTTCAACTGGCAGGCTGACAATCTCAACTTGCTGAAATTTGTGGACGATATAGCGATGTATTTTGTCTTCATCATTCGGTAAAAAATGACCACCCATCTAGGATCTTCGCCGCGGACGCTGTGCATCGGAGTGATGCAGTTGTGTGGAGCGACCATAACCTTCTGATGGCGGTCCACCGTGACGCAGTGGCTGCATCCGATAACAGGCCAATATTTTTAACACGGTTTAGCTAATGGAAAGGAAGCAAGTATTTCCCAACCACCGATGGACGCTAACGTTCCTTTGAAATATTCCCCGGGGAAGCAAACCTCGGAAACCAGCACCACAAGCGGCGCCAGGACAGCAGGGAGAATAATGCCGCTTAGCTTTTGAAGAGGTTCTTTCACGGCTAACTAAAGCGGAGCCTTTGTTAAAGTTCGTATATATTGTCACGTTATAGTGACGGCCGTCCAGCGGTCAGGAAGACACCAACAAGTCTTGTAAACGAAGCTCTTTATTTGCGCTGACTTGCGCCCTCAAAATAACTGAATCACTCGGTGGCGGCGTAAGCAACAAACGTGCTCGTCGGTCGTTGATCTACGAATGTCCGCCGCTCGCGGCATCGCTCAATTTAAAGGCGGCAAGGAAACTTCCAGATAACAGGACAAGATCATCTACAGTAATCTAGAAAAACCTAGATGCAGCCCTTCATGGCTGCGATCAATCGAGATTAGCTAGTCTGGTCGCTTCTCGCGCCACGAACAAAAGTGATAACAACCCTTTCCTGCAGCCTTGAGCGTGAACGAACAAACACTACAATGATACGTGGCATTACCCCCCTTCCAAAGAAGCATCGTCTCGATGCTTTAAAATGAAAATAAACACGGAGAATGAAACTTCGAGTCCTTCAGCGTTCATAATATGGCTTCAGGCGTACGACATGTACGACTTCCGGGCGTGGGCGGCGTCGCTGAGATGCTGTCGTGCCGTCGGGGATGACTTCATAGTCGAGGTCACCGATGCGACGGAGAACCCTGTACGGGCCAAAGTAGCGTCGCAGCAACTTTTCGCTCAATCCGCGGCGGCGAACTGGCGTCCATATCCAAACCCGATCACCTGGCTTGTAATGCGTGTCTCGTCGGCGCAGATTGTAGCGTCGGGGGTCGGTGTGCTGCTGGTCTTGAATGCGAAGCCGTGCAAGTCTTCGGGCTTCCTCGGCGCGATGAAGGTAGGCGGCGACGTCGAGGCTGTCTTCGTCGGAAACGTGCGGGAGCATTGCGTCGAGTGTTGTCGTGGGCTTCCTGCCGTATACCAGCTGGAATGGAGTAAACCTGGTTGTCTCCTGGGTGGCAGTATTATAGGCGAAGATCACGTAGGGCAGAATAGAGTCCCATGTCTTGTGTTCGGCGTCGATGTACATGGAGAGCATGTCTGCGATGGTCTTGTTCAGACGCTCTGTGAGTCCGTTGGTTTGCGGATGATAGGCAGTTGTCCTCCGATGGCTTGTCTGGCTGTACTTTAAAATGGCTTGCGTCAGTTCCGCTGTAAATGCTGTTCCTCTGTCTGTGATGAGTACTTCGGGTGCGCCGTGTCGGAGGAGAATTTGTTCGACAAAAAATTTTGCAACTTCTGTTGCGGTACCACTAGGCAACGCTTTTGCTTCGGCGTAGCGGGTCATGTAGTCGGTGGCCACGATGATCCACTTGTTACCTGATGATGAAGTAGGAAAGGGGCCGAGTAGGTCCATCCCGATTTGCTGAAAGGGCTTAGTTGGCGGTGGTATGGGGTTCAGGAGTCCGGCTGGCCTAGTTGGAGGCGTTTTGCGTCGTTGACACTCACGGCACGTTTTCACGCAATGGGAAACGTCGGTAGCTAGCCGCGGCCAATAGTACTTCTCCTGGATGCGGTGCAACGTGCGAGCAATCCCGAGATGCCCTGCAGTCGGCTCATCATGACATGCCTGCATAATTTCTTGCCTGAGATTTTTGGGCACGACAAGAAGATGCACTGTCCTGTTGGGCGCGAAGTTCTTCTTCAGAAGGACATTATTGTGAAGGACGAAGGACGACAGTTGGCGATTGAACCCTCGGGGAGGCGATGCGGTCTTGCCTTGCAGATAATCAACCAGGCTTTGCAACTCAGGATCCGAGCGCTGCTGCTGCGCGAAACTGCTCGCGCTTACCGGTCCTAAGAAAGCGTCGTCGTCTTCCTCTTCCGGTGCTGCGTCGACGGGGGCTCGCGACAAGCAGTCTGCGTCGGAATGCTTGCGGCCAGATTTGTAGACTACAGTTATGTCGAATTCTTGAAGGCGCAGGCTCCAACGAGCAAGGCGGCCGGAGGGATCTTTCAAATTGGCTAGCCAGCACAGAGCATGGTGATCGCTCACAACCTTGAATGGTCGTCCGTACAGGTAGGGGCGAAATTTCGACGTGGCCCAAATAATGGCGAGACATTCTTTCTCGGTGGTCGAGTAGTTGGCCTCGGCTTTCGACAGTGAACGGCTAGCGTACGCGATAACCTTCTCCTGTCTGCCATTTTTCTGAACGAGGACCGCTCCTAAGCCCACACTGCTTGCATCGGTATGAACGTCGGTTTCGGCGTTTTCATCAAAGTGCCCGAGCACAGGAGGGGACTGTAAGCGGCGCTTCAGTTCGTTGAAAGCTTCCTCTTGCGGCCTTTCCCATTTAAAAGGCACGTCAGCCTTGGTAAGTTGGGTCAAAGGTTCAGCGATGCGCGAAAAGGTCTTGACGAATCGCCGGTAATAAGCGCATAATCCAAGGAATCTGCGTATAGCCTTCTTGTCATTAGGCTGTGGAAACTCTGCGATCGCAGCCGTCTTCTTGGGGTCTGGGCGAACTCCATCCTTGCTTACGACGTGACCAAGGAACAGCAGCTCCTCGTAAGCGAAGTGGCACTTCTCTCGTTTCAGTGTCAGGCCTGAAGACTTGATCGTTTCCAGCACTATCAGAAGCCTTCTGAGGTGGTCTTCAAAGCTTGAGGAGAAGACAACAACGTCATCTAAGTAGACTAGGCAAATCTGCCATTTCAAGCCTGCGAGCACCGTATCCATTACTCGCTGGAACGTCGCTGGGGCAGAGCAGAGGCCGAATGGCATCACCTTGAACTCGAAGAGTCCGTCTGGCGTGATGAACGCAGTCTTCTCGCGATCTCTTTCGTCGACTTCAATTTGCCAGTAGCCGCTCTTCAGGTCCATCGATGAGAAGTACTTAGCGTTGCACAGCCGGTCCAGTGTATCGTCGATGCGGGGGAGGGGGTAGACATCCTTCTTCGTAATGTTGTTCAGGCGGCGGTAATCGACGCAAAAGCGAAGGGTGCCGTCTTTCTTTTTCACTAGGACGACCGGTGCTGCCCTGGGGCTCCTCGATGGCTGGATGACGTCGTCACGAAGCATTTCCTCAACTTGCTTGCGGATAGCTTGGCGTTCTAACGGCGATACGCGGTAGGGGCTCTGTCGCAGTGGTCGTGCGTGTTTGTCTGTGACAATACGGTGCTTGGCAAGCCGGGTTCGTCGCACATTCGATGCTGATGAGAAGCAATCGGTGTACCTTTGAAGAAGACTGTGTATTTGGTCTTGTCTGCTCCGGGGTAATGCCGGGTTGATGTCGAACGTGGGTTGATGGCCTTGTTCAGATAGTTCTGCAGGTTGGTCGGGTAGGGCAAATACGTCTCTGATGTCTGCCAGCTCGTCGAGGAAAGCGATCGCCGTACCTTTGTTTAGATGCCGGTATTCTTCGGTGAAGTTGGTTAGCAACACCTGGGCTCGGCCATTTCGGATTTCGGCGACTCCCCTCGCGACGCCCAATCCTCGATCCAGGAGTAACTGGGTGTTCCCCTCGATAACACCTTCGGCATTTTCGATGTCTCCAGTACCTATGCCGACGAGAACACTTGATCGGGGCGGCATGCGCAATGCTTCATCGAGGACGTTTAAGGCAACGTGATGAGTCGCGCTCGTCGCAACAGGTATGGCTTTTTCCGTGGAAAGCTTGATCGACTTAGATCGAAGGTCGATGATCGCCCGATGTTCGTTCAGGAAGTCCATTCCCAAAATCACGTCTCTCGAGCATTTCTGTAGGATCAGGAAGGTTGTCGCATAGGTTCTCCCATTTACAGTAACTCGCGGTGCAGCGTCCTGGCGGCGTAATCAGGTTGCCACCTGCGGTGCGGATCAGCGGGCCATCCCAGGTTGTTGTCACCTTCCTGAGTCGGACAGCGAGTGGCCCACTCTTGACGGAGTAGTCAGCTCCGGTGTCCACCAAGGCAGTAACCGCGTGATCGTCGATCATAACTTCAAGGTCACTTGTTCGCGTTTTCGCATTGCACGTTGTCTTCGGTGTACGATCTCGGCTTCGTCGAGTAGTGAGGCTGCGGTGGGCGTACTGTGACGTTACTTCACTGGGCAACGGTAAAAGCTTCAAGTATGGCCGCGTCGTCGTCGTCGGAGCTGTCGTCGTCGGTGTTGTCGTCGTCGGTGTTGTCGTCGTCGGTGTTGTCGTCGTCGGTGTTGTCGTCGTCTGTGTTGTCGTCGTCGGTGTTGTCGTCGGTGTTGTCGTCGTCGGTGTTGTCGTCATCGGTGTTGTCGTCGTAGTTGAGGCATGGTCTTGAGTACTCGTCGATGGAGGATCTTTATCATTGCGCTTAGAAGCAACCTCACCTCCAGAGGCTGCTTTATTTAGTTTAACCTTCGGGGGCTGGGGGAGCGTCCACGCACGGCGTAACCTCGGCTAGGAGAAACAAAGCGCGGGGACGATGGCGACGGGGAACGTGATAGGCGGCTCGGCGATGAGTATTCTTTCCGACGCAAAAACTCCTCGATTTCGGCTGGTCGCTGGCCGGGTCGGGGACGTGGAGCGTCGTAAGAGAACCCTCGGATGCCCAGTCTTCTGTATGGGCAGTGCCGGAGGACGTGACCGGCTTCGCCACAGTGGAAGCATAGTGGGCGGCGCTGGTCGGGAGTTCTCCACTCGTCGCATTTCCTCGGCTGCGCGCGTCGCTCGTAGGACGGGCGGGTTGGGGCGAGTGGGCGGCGGTCCAACGCAGCTGGCTGAGGGCGATAGGGGCTTGGGTCCCGTCGTCGAGGTGCAGGACGGCGCACAGCTGCGGCGTAAGTCATGGCTGGGGGCTGCATAGGCTGCATGGGTGTCGGTGTCGCACCCAAGGCCTGTTGAACCTCGTCCCGGATGACGTCAGTGAGCGGTGAAGGTTGCGGCTGCGTTCCCGTTGGCAGCAATCGTCGGAGCTCCTCTCGCACAACTTCACGTATAACCTCCCGCAGGTCATTGCTGTTAGCGGTGTCCAGGCAGCTTGCTGAGAAAACGCGCTGCTGGCGGTCATACTGGCGGGCTCGGGCATCAAGAGTTTTTTCCATCGTGGATGCTTCTTCTACAAATTCCGCGACAGTTTTCGGTGGGTTGCGGACGAGGCCGGCAAAGAGCTGTACTTTAACTCCTCGCATGAGCAGCTTTACTTTTTCTTCTTCCTTCATGTTTGCGTCGGTACGCCGGAAGAGACGCTTCATTTCCTTAGTGTACACAGCAAGGGTCTCGTTTGGGTGTTGTATGCGAGACTGTAGCAGCTGCTGGGCTCTCTCCTTTCGCACGACGTTCGTGAAGGTCTTTAGAAGCTGCTCCTTGAAGGTTTCCCAGTTCGTGAGGTTAGCTTCCTCATTCTCTAACCAGACTTTTGCTGGTCCCTCCAAGGCGAAGAACACGTACCTAAGTTTCGTGGCATCGTCCCAGTTGTTGAAGATCGCCACACGGTCGAACTGCTGCAGCCATTCTTCGGGGTCGGCGCCAGGCGAAGCGTCGAAGGTTGGTGGCACCCGGGGCTGCTGAAGAATGATTGGAGTCATCGTCTGGGGCAAGCTCATGGTAGATGTTGCTGCTGGCTTTCGCTTCCGGGTAGGGTCCGGCAGAATCCCGAACTCAGGTTCGTCCCCTTGCAGGCGTCGGCTTGCGCGGTGGACTGGACTCAGGTCCTGCGGTAGATGACTCAAAGGGCTGGCGTCTCGACTTGTAGGGGGTGTCGGAACATGGGAGGCTACCCAGCACCTCCACCAGATGTCACGTTATAGTGACGGCCGTCCAGCGGTCAGGAAGACACCAACAAGTCTTGTAAACGAAGCTCTTTATTTGGGCTGACTTGCGCCCTCAAAATAACTGAATCACTCGGTGGCGGCGTAAGCAACAAACGTGCTCGTCGGTCGTTGATCTACGAATGTCCGCCGCTCGCGGCATCGCTCAATTTAAAGGCGGCAAGGAAACTTCCAGATAACAGGACAAGATCATCTACAGTAATCTAGAAAAATCTAGATGCAGCCCTTCATGGCTGCGATCAATCGAGATTAGTCTGGTCGCTTCTCGCGCCACGAACAAAAGTGATAACAACCCTTTCCTGCAGCCTTGAGCGTGAACGAACAAACACTACAATGATACGTGGCAATATCGATTCATTTCGGCATACAAACCTTGTGCTCTGTACATACACTTATTACGAGCCGACCTATGAAAATAGTTTATATAACGCGCTAATACAAGGGAAGTAAAAATTCTGAGAGTGATAGCCGTGGGCCGGGTGCTAGGTGGCTGGTCAAAGTTGCCCGGATGGGCGCGACGTCGGAGAGCAGCGGATCGACAGCTGCGCTCGGTACGGGGCCCACGCGCTCACCTGCCCAAGCGAGCCGTAGTTGTACGAATGCAGCCCCCGGGAGAAGAACAGCGGGGCCTTGACCAGCTCCGCCGGCACAACGATCGTGTGCACGCTGTCCGAGTGCACTGCGTCGAGCTCCGCGGCGAGCCTCCGGCTGACCGCGAGGCGTGCCCGCTGCACGGCCGTGGAGGCCGCGAGCCAGGCTCGCAGAAAGGAGCCCCCGCTGCCCGCCACAGAGTCCCGAATGGCCGTGTAGGCCAGTGACCGGTTCTCCCTGCTGAAGCCCACCACGACGCGCAGGTCCAAAATGTTCCGGATGGCGGTCTGTAGACGGCGGCCTTCGAACCAGCCACTCCGCTGGACTTCTCTCGCCAGGGCTGCTCTCACGCGATCTGCCACGGCCACAGCGGCGCCCATGTCGGTCGCTGCACAGGTAGGTTGGGAATCGAGTAAAAAAAAAAGTGGCCAGACTCAATGGAGGAGCCAGTACAGTCGAGCCCACCAATAACAGGCGCAGTCAGCGAGGCAAGCTGGTGCATAGCTTCCAGAATTCAAGCGCGACAAATACAGCACACAGAAAGAAGAACGACGGGACATGCTCTACTTAAGCTACTTAAGAAACAGCTGCTGAAATTGCCTCGGAAGGAGGGTGAAAACAACAGATGGTTGCTCATGCGCGTTATGTCGAAGGCGGCACAAAGGGGACATAGAGGTGGGTCAGCGGAAACTGAAACATGGTTGGTTGGTTTATGGGGTTTAACGTCCCAAAGCGACTGAGGCTATGAGAGACGCCGTAGTGGAGGGCTCCGGAAATTTCGACCACCTGGGGTTCTTTAACGTGCACTGACATCGCACAGTGCACGGGCCTCGAATTTCTCCTCCAAAGAAATTCAGCCGCCGCGGACGGGATCGAACCCGCGTCTTTCGGGCCAGCAGCCGAGCACCATAGCCACTGAGCCACCGCGGTGGCCGAAACTGAAACTGAAGGATGAATAAAAGCACAATCTCGCGTTAATTGACAGAGGCGCACCAAATTAGAAAGAGTGGGAGTGCATGTACCCCTTGCATCATGGAGCATAAGTTTTACTGAAACATGCCTAACTAAAACTTATGCTTCATGATCCAAGGGATACATGCTCTCCCACTCTTTCTAATTTGGTGCGCCTCTGTCAATTAACTCGAGATTGTGCGTTTACTCTTCCTGACAATCCTGTCTTCTTGAAGCCTTAGTTCACGTCTTTTTTTCTTATTTCCCCCATTACTTGCAGTGAAGCGTCAGGTTCGAACCTGTTCCGTTCTTCAGTGAGAGTTTGCGCTGTCTGAAACGACCATTGGTACAACAGCCCGTTTGACCGATGTAAATATTTCCACTCGTCAGTGGCATGTTGTACTCAACATCGACCACACACTACACAAATGGGTTAACATGCTTTGTTCCACATACTTTTTTTCTCATCAATTCCCGAGCTAACCATGAGGATCGGATCTGCTGAAGAACGGAGGAGAGATTGTGTTAGAGAAGCTGGTCACACTGTATACACAATGGCTTATGACCTCGAGCATACCAGTGCGTAGGAAGAAAGGTAACATTATCTTAATCTATAAGAAAGGAGCCGGCATCAATCTGAAAAATGGCTGACTGGTCAGCTTACTGTCCGTTGCCTACAAGGTATTTAATAAGGCAATCACTAACAGAGTCAGGACTTCAGCTTTACTTTGTAGCCCTATAGCTGCGCTCAGGTGCGCGTCAATGAGTAATAATTCCCTTATTCCAAATCTACTCCACCTTGGGGGATTCCCCTAAATATTTGATCAACACTGTTACCACTTTGAGTTATTGATCAATTCGCTCTCGCCATACCATAAGCTTGCCGTCCCGGTTAGCTCAGTTGGTAGTGCGACTGATCCTGTGAAGCGGTGGTCTCGGATCCGAAACCCGGACCAGGACGAATTTTTCTTTAAATGCGAAGTTTCTGAGAAAGCTTTTTAGCTTTCCTTTGCAGCCGTATGGTCGCGCTCGGGTGGATGCCAATAGTAATTACTCCCTCATTACAAATCTACTCCACCTTGGGGGATTCCCCTAAGCATTTGACCATCACAGTTCCCACTTCGAGCTATTGATCAGTTCGTTCCCGTTCTGCCATAAGCTTGCCGTCCCGGTTAGCTGAACTGGTAGAGCCACTGCTCCTGTGAAGCGGTGGTTCCGGATTCGAAATCCGTACCAAGACGAATTCTTCTTTAACTACGGAGTTTTTGAGAAAGCTGTATAGCTTTCCTTTGTAGCCGTATGGCGGCGCTCGAGTGGTTATCCACGAGTAATTGCTGCCTTATCACAGAGTCAAGACAACAATAGGCTTCAATAAACCAAATCATCGGGCAAAATTTCGTAAAGGATAGTCGAAAACAGGCCATATCCACACTATCAATCAGGTCATAGAGAATTGCGCGCAATATAACCGAACCACATATGTAGCTTTCATAGACTATGAAAAAGCACATGACTCAGTGGTAACCTGAGCAGTCATGCAGCCATTGCGGAACCAGGGTGTAGAAGAGCGTTATACGAAAATACTGGAAGATATCTATAACGACCATAGGTGGGCATCCTCACGAGGCCGGGCCCTCATTACGGCATCCTCTCCGTCACCTGGCGAGCATTTCACTCGGATGAGGGAGGGTCGACGGATTCGTAAGGACGAAATGAACGGTCTGAGGGCGAGGGTGGGGGCCCCAACTGTATACTCGGGGCTAACGTTTCTTTTCTGTGCAACCCGTTGTGGATTCCCGCTTCTGCAGTCAGGAGGTAGACGAGGCGAACAAGGAGAGGCGGGGATCGCCTGCTCCGTGGCCGTGTCGTAAATAAAACAAACAGAAGCGTACACGAGCAGCTACAGCTGAGCTTCGAAGGGAAAGTTAAGAACGCAAGAAACGGCGAAGAAGCGGGAGCGAAAGCCATGAAACAGACGGAGCACTTGGGGTACGAAGGCTTACGGCGTCAGGAATAACCCAGCGAACGGACTGTGCTACATTGAGCGAAGGTGCTCCCGCTGATAAGGAAATGTGTACCGACGCGCACAGATCCCTGCAACGTCATGATAAGAAATTTGGCCATGTCTGCTCGAACCGACGCGCTTCAGGTGAAAGTGGATCACTGTACGGCTGTCCCGAGGTCCACCCTTGGCGGTGCGGATGAAGCATGTCGCGTTGTTACCATGTTTGCACCACGGCGGAGCCGCCGATGGTTATGCAGTACTTCTCGCCATTCGGTCATTCGAATGGGAGCTGTGTGTGCTGCTAGTACAAAACCTCGCATCAGTGTTACTGGAAGCAGATCTTATTCAAAGAAAATCGCCGTAACAACACTGCGAAAAAGCTTCGTGAAATTAGAGGCATCTTAGAGGAAATTTTCTGTTCTCGGAGAGAGAATATCTGTTATACGCTGTTGACAGAAACACGTTCATGAGGAAAAAATTGGCTGTGGTTTAGCTCTGGTTAAAACTGGAAGATTGCGAAAGCAGCGAAGAGAGAGAGAGGCGATGGAGAGCGCGCGGCAGCGGCGGCGGCCCCGGAACGCTAGCTATGCGCCGCTACTGCGCATGCGCAACTGGCGAGTGCGGCGGCGGCACCTCTGAGTCACCCGCGCAGCGACGGCGGCGACGCGCCAGCTGTGCACCGTGTGACGTCACTGCTCCTCGCGCATGCGCAGTATGGCTAGAGTGTCTAAAAGGGGTGTGAAGAACGCGGCGCGCTGCCCATATACTCCGTCTCACAAGATGTTTGCAGCACTACGAAAGGTAGAGCTCTCTCGTCCAAATCAGGATGGCGTGCACTGTATTAGTGTGTTCCTACGCGCCTGTGGCTCCATCCACCTGATGTCCAGGTCGCTCGATCCATGTGAATGGTTAGCTTCTTTCTACCTCTAGCAGGTGGCGCCTGATGTCTTTTTATTCTTTGTTTGTTTTTGGACAGGCAGACACGCCCATTCCAGACGCACTGGCCCCACTTTTTCTTTCTTTTTTTTTTGTCGCCACCTGTTTGTATCAGTTGCCCTGTTGTCACGTCACAGTTATTTTCTATGTTCCTGTCATGTGTATATGACTGGTGACTACACCTTTAAGCTGGTTCGTATGCATGCCGGGGCAGCCGAATGTCGATGTCGGCGAAATGCAAAACCACCCCATGCGCTGCGCAGAAGAAAGTCAACGCACAAGCGGTCAAAATTAATCCGGAGCCGTCCGCTACGGCGTCTGCCATACCTCATGACAGACGCTGCGACAGTACACCGACTTTCACGCGTACGTTAGCACTCTAATGGGGCTCATGTCATCGTCCCCATCACAACTCCGTTCAGCTCGGTTGATTGTGTCGTCCTCCAGGACGACAACAATAGGCGGTCCTTGGTCAGGAACATCGTCGATGACATGGTCCAGTTTCCTCATCCCATCTTCCTCACTAATAACATGCTGCACGTTATTCTTCCATTTCTCAGCACTGACTTGCATGATGCCTTGCCAAACCAGATGCTCCACGTCCTATAGCTTAAACGTCTTGTTTTGACTGGCGACGAAGCCCTTGACATCGCTCCAAGCAAGCTCTATCGGGTTCAGTGGGCAGTGGCAGGGTGGCAAGCGCACAATGAGACGGCCAGCAGCTTCGGCGATGCAGTCCACACGGTATCGGTCCCCTGGGTTCACGTTGTTGACGAGCTTCATGAGCTCAGCCTTCACCATGTTGCTACTCCACGCGACACCTTTTCGAGACAGCCAAGTCTGTATGTCCTTTTTTGAGGCTACTCATCCGCCGCACTTTATCCTACTTCATAGAATGATATGGTGCGTTGTCCATCACTGTAACGCTGCTGGCTTCTTCGGGGACAACATTTGGCCCGCCTTCAACGTCTGCGTTGTCCACTCGTAAAGCGTTCGCTAGCTCACCTGAGTGAGTTTTGCCGTCCTCTTGATGAGCGCATTCGTACTTGAACTGCCCCGTAATCGCCGCGAAGCACTTCAAGAAGCCAACTGCGATGGCCTGCTTGGAAAAAGAGCACACTGTCGGTGTAGGGCACACTGGCTACACAACCGACTCGGATGGCGCCATGTTGAAAAATGGAGACGCATCACTACCTCGCAGCAAGCCTCCGCAGAGCTTTGTTCTTACGGCCTTTGTCTGTTAATTTCACCAGTGATTGAAGCACTCTATGCCATCTAAATCTACCAGTCCAAATTGCTGTGCTTATTGTTTGATTAACAGTCCTACACTGCTCAAATATTCGAGGGACTATTTTTGGTGTTCCTGCAGCCCTGATTGGACAAGAGGGCTCTGCCTTCCGTAGTGCTGCAAACATCTTGTGAGATGGCTTGGCCCTGCCGCCAGGGCCAAACCGAGCGCTGCGGTAGGGGACACCGTCAGCATTCCGGAATTCCGGAGGATGGTGGTGGTGGTGGTGGAAAACATTTATTTACCCATACACTGCTGGAGGTTATGCATGAGCTGACCCAGAGGGGGCCAGCCCTTACAAGTACTAGGTTGAGGTCCCTAGTTCGGGACCCCAGTGGCGTCGGCCGCCGCCCGGGCTCGCGCGACCAAGGCCCGTTGGGCCTGCAGGTCGGAGCAGCCGAGCAGGGTCGCCTCCCAGTCCTCCCGGGTTGGGTCTCCTAGTCCCTCCTGTGCGCACGTCATCCCGTTTATTCAACTCCATGAGCATCCAATGTTTACACGGATCAAATAATGCCTTTAACAAATCTTTTTTGCCAGCCGCTATTCAAGGCTGGAATCGGCTTCCAGAATCGGTTGTCATTGAATGCGATCCAGTAAAGTTTAAAGAACGTCTGATGTGTTATCTTGCTGTATAAATTGTTTCATTTCCCTTTCGTGACTTTATTTCTCTTTATGCTTTTGTTGTGTGTGTGTTTTCTTGTTTGTTCTTTTTTTTTCTCCCCACCAATGTGAGTCATGATGAATGTACTACTCCCCCCCCCCCTTATGTAATACCCCCTCCCAGGGGCCTTTAAAGGTGCACTGAAGAGGATTCTGAACTTGTCTTTTTGCCGCGGGAACTCGATCTACACGTTCCTAGCATTCTTAGAAACTGCAACTTATTGCCCTGTATGGCGGATTTCCCTAATTAAATCGAATTAACGTCCGGCTCCCGCCCTTTTTTTGAATTCTGCCTCGTACGATGGGCGGAGTCGACCAACGCGTGAAGTTCCTTTCAGCCAGCTCCGTGGAGGCTTTGCTTTCGCTTTATTTTGTTTTTTAGGTTTCCATGAATAAATAGTTTCATTCGCAGATAATATAGCCGCAAAATAAGCCCGCAGAAATAAAAACACGCGCGGACTATTTGCTACTACGGACTATTACGTATTACTCCGCCGATGGCAGAGCGGCAAGCCGCCACGGGACTGGGTGAAAGGCACTCCACGCGTTGGTCGACTCCGCCCACCGTACGAGGCAGAATTAAAAAAAAAGGGTGGGAGCCGGACGTTAATTCGATTTAATTAGGGAAATTGGCCACACAGGGCAATAAGTCGCAGTTTCTAAGAATGCTAGGAACGTGTAGATCGAGTTCCCGCGGCAAAAAGACAAGTTCAGATTCCTCCTCAGTGCACCTTTAAGGGTCAAATAAATGATGGTTGGGGAGAGGGGGGATAGCAAGGTTGGAGGGGCAGGCCCACACCATGTGGTAGATGTCCGAGGACTTCTCCGCACAGTGCGGACAGCTGCCCGAGAATGAAGGGTCAAAGTGTTTGAGAGCTGCCAGGCACAACAAAGTATTATTATACAGGCGAAGCAGAAGCCGCTCCTCCGCCTTTGAGAGACCTTTACACGGGCGGGGATAAAGACCGTGGCCAGATTGATAAAGTAAAACAATGTCTTTGAAGGAGCAAGCGGGAGGGAATTCGAGTTCCTGATAGTCGTGGTCGGAGGGGAATGCCCGGTGAGAGAGCACGCGGGCGGCGGCGTCAGCTGTCTTATTTCCCTCAAGGCCCATGTGAGCAGGAGCCCAAACGATACGCCGGTGCGCCGGGTCCCCGGTGTAGACGCTGTTTGGGAGAATGCGGGAGGCTAGATACGGTACCCAGCCCTGCTCGACGTTCTGACATGTTTCTCGCGAGGCGGAAATAATTGTTTCTGAATTGGAATCAGATGCACCCAACGCAATGACGACCTCCTCCGCGTGTGTTATGTCACGGGCTCGGAAAGTAAGACCGTTCACAGTTTTGGATTGGTGGACGACTGCGACCGTATACCATCGCCCATGGTGGGGGCCGGAGGCATCAACGTAGAATACGCCGGGTGTCGATCGATAGTGGCGGGCCAGGGCTTCCGCCCGCGCCAGGCGCCGGCCATTATGGTCTTCACGGTTCATGTTTGCGGCATAGGGCGCACGTGGAGAGCGCATCTCCACTGGGATGGAATACGTACGCGCTCTTCCACAAGAGTGGTGTGTTGGATGTGCAGTCGGGCAAGGAGGCGGCGACCCGACGATGTCTTCGAGAGACGTGTGTATTGGTTGGTCAAGTGGGCTTCGCGGAGCTCCCGAAATGTGTTCACCCTGCCCAGCCCCAGGAGTCGCTTGTTGGAGGTGTTCACGGGGAGGCCCAGAGCCCGCTTAATAATTTTCCGGAGGATGACTTCGAGGGAATCCTCGTCTTGCTTCCGCGGGGGGGGGGGGGGGGGGGGTACGGAGTCGAATATAGAATTCGACTGGTTACAAATGCATGCGACAGCTGCAAGGAACCCCCCCCCCCGATTGTTAGAAACCCGGCGGACCAAGCGGCCCACCTGGTCGCTCACCTGACGGAGTTTGGCCAATGTTGTTTCTGACCATCTGTCTTGATGTATGAAGAGCTCCAGTACCTGGACTTCGATATTTTCAGGAATTGGACTTGTCACAAGAGACAATGAAGTTTTGGCTGTGCACATTGGTGAGGGGCGTATGCGCACAAATTCAGGCTTTTGGGTGGAGCATTGGAGGCCGCAGCGGCGAGCATAATGGTCCACTATGGTCGCCGCCTCCTGCAGGTTGGCCTCAGTGTCTCCAAGGGAACCCTGCGTGGCCCACAGGGTGATGTCATCGGCATACAGCGCATGCTGCACACCGGCGACAGCGCCCAGCTGGGCCGGTGGGCGCATCATAGCCGAATTGAATAAAAGAGGAGAGAGAGCACCGGGGTGTACCCCTGGTTTCTAAATGAAAAGGGCCGTGTTCCTTATCCTGGATTCCAATGTAAGATTGTCTGTCGGTTAAAAATTGCCGAATGTATTGAAAGGCATTTCTTCCGCAGTTAGTTTGAGAGAGGTGGGTGAGAATGATCTCGTGGGTAACGTTGTCGAATGCACCCTTCAAATCCAAGGCGAGTATGACCTTCTCATTGTGAGGGCATTCAACGGGGTCGAGGACATCCCGATTGAGTTGTAGCAGAACATCTTGTGAAATATCTGTGTGGGCGAAACCCGAAAATGGTGTCTGCGAAAAGGTGTTTGGATTCCATGAACTCGGACAACCTGTCACGTACCATCGTCTCCATGAGTTTTCCCACACAGGAAGTCAGAGAGATGGGGCGGAGGTTGTCCGTGCTGATGGCCTTGCCAGCTTTAGGAATGAAGGTGACCAGGGCGGTCTTCCAGTCGATGGGAAGTGGCACTTCCCCAAGCCAGATTGAGTTAATGTAATTCAATAAAGACAGGTATGCCGGGTCGGGGAGGTTGGCTAACAATTTGACTGTAATTTCGTCTACACCGGCACCGCTCCCGACCCCGAGCGGTGCCGCGTTTCATTTTTCCAGGGCCGCCCTCAGGTCGTGGAGCTGGAATGGTTGATCCAGATCAACGTTCTCAGAACCTGCATAAAGAGTACGCCGGCCTGCGGGGGTCCTTGGTGGTGGACAAGTACTGGTCCCGGAGCTTGTGCGCTAATTGAGTTGTGTTGCCCTGAAAGCTGTGTATTGCTCCTTGGAGGTGTTTTTGAGTTTACGTGCGTGTTTGCGTTGGGTCAATTAGGGCGCGAAAGAGCCGCCACGTGTTCCGCATACTCAGCCGCTCGTTGAGTGAGCTCGGCGATGCGAGTTTTATGTTTTCGGTTGTGCTTTTGCCGGTGCCACCGACGGATGAGGCAATGCCGGGCCTCCCAGAGGTGGAGCAGGTGGTTGTCCACATCCGAGACCGCCTCTGAGAGCTGAATTTGAGTTTCGGAGGAGCGAATGCCAACGCCCAAATGTTGTGACCAAGACTGGTAGCCTTGCTCATGTATTTGTGTGGTAGTGTTATAATTTTGCCTGAACTTGGTCCAATCTGTGAGTCGGGCTTGCGTTGTTGGTCGCGCAAAAGAATGGGTCCTAATCACAGTGTTCAGGAGGCAGTGGTCGCTGCCGAGGGTTTCCTCGGTGTTGACCCAGTCTGCATACTAAATGTTGCGGGTGGAGGCCAAGTCCGGACAGGTATCCCTAGTCACGGAGTTGCCGATACGAGTTGGGTGGGGTCGGTCAGTGTGAAGAGTGAGGCCCAGCGTTGACGCAAGCTCCGCCAGCTTGCGTCCTCGCTTCTCTTCACGGCAGTAACCCCACATCCGAGAGGGAGCGTTGAAATCGCCCACAATCAGGAAGGGGTCCCGACCCGCAACTCTCAGCGCGCGGCTAGAGGTCCGCGAATGATACATTCGGCAATTTCGGATTGCAGTATACATTGAGTATGTTTAGCGCTGGGTCCTGCTTGCGGAGTGGGAGGAGGGTCGCCATTACATAGGAGTATTCAAGTTGCATGTCTAAGTCGACCTGGTTGGCTGTATAATTTCTATAGACTAATAGACAAGACGAGGGGTCCTGCTGGAACGTCGTAGGTCAAACGATGACCGAAACTTATCTCGCAGGGCCGCAAGCTGGGTCTTATGCGGTGGCGAAAGATTCGCGTCGATTGGGCTCGCGAAGACGGCTTCGGGAGCGGGATCAGGAGACGGTGGCGAAGAAGCAAGTGAAGACACTTGCATGCGGCAGGGGTCATCCTCATGAGGGTCCCAGGCGACGACGGAGGCGAAAGGCTGGACACGTCCCAGGCGTTCACCGCGAAGAAGAGTCGAGGGGCACAGGAATGGATTCGTCAGGGGCAAGGCGCTGCAGCCGGCTGAGACGGTAAGGACGGCGAATGGCAGGTTTAGATAGTGCCGAGAAGTGATGGAGTCGGACGGGATGAAGATGAAAGGGCCGTTGGATGCACAGTCGCAATGAACAGAGACGAGCACAGCAGAGCACGGCGGGATCACGACGTCATCAGCCACAGTGAACTTGGAGCACGGGTTAGTGGAAGCGTTCACCGAGGCGTCGCCGAAGGGAAGAAGGGCGACTTCGGAACGAGTGCAGTCGATGACAGCTTCATGTTGGGAGAGGAAATCTCAGCCTAAGAGGACGTCGTGTGACGGCGATGCGAAGACGATGAATTCAACAACGTACAGAACGTCCTGAATAGTAACTCGAGCTTTACAGGCCCCAAAAGGCGCGATAATTTGCGAATTAGCGGCGCTAAGTACAAAACCAGATAGCGGAGTCATCACTTTTCGTAACTGGCGGCACAATTTTGCACTGAGTACAGATACAGCAGCACCGGTGTCAACAAGCGCGAAAGCATCGGCGCCCTCCACAGAAACGGTGATCAAATTGGCCGTAGAAAGTCGAGGTCTTGAGCTTGGCGACGAGCACGCAGTTCTTGCCTCCGGAACTGCGGGCACTAGTTTTCCGAAGGAGAAGAGTGACTACGGCACATCGGGGGAAACCGAGCGGCGACGCGGAGATGGAGAACGGCGGCGAATGGGGCTGTAATCAGAGGAACCAGTGGTCTCAGAAGGCGAAGTGCGGTGAAAAGGCTGGGGAGGGGCGTAGGCGTAACCTCGAGGGTCGGAATCGGCAGCAGGGGACAAAACTTGGCGGCGGCAGTGACGCATCACGTGGCCAGGAATGCCGCAGGCATAAAAAATGGGTAGGTTGTCCGGTGTCCGCCATGGACGGAAACGTTGCGGTGGTGGCCGGGCAGGACGAAATGGGCTCGACTGCGGTGGACGTTGGTACGAAACGAACGTGTCTGGGCGGGCACGCCTGACTGCTTCGGCGTAGGTAAGTGGCGCAGCGACGGGAGGCTGGGAGGAAACCGGTGGCAGGGCCTAGGACTCTTGCTCCCGGATCACGTGCTGACGAGTGGGAGTGAGGGTGGATGGACTCGAAACAGTAGGAAGAAGCGAAAGCTGCCGCGAAACCTCCTCACGGACAAACTGCTTGATCTGGAACAGTAGCGAGCTGTCCTCTGTCGCCACGCTGAGGCTAGTTACAGTGTCTGTCTGTGCAGAGGGCTGCCGAGTGAAAACGCGCTGTCGGCGGAGCTCGTCGTAGCTTTGGCAGTGGTCGAATATATCGGTGACAGATGTGACGTTCTTGCCCACAAGCATATTGAAAGCGTCGTCTTCGATTCCTTTCAGGACGTGTTTAGCTTTATCGGCCTCCGCCATGGACGCATTGACGCGCTTGCAGAGATTGACGACATCTTCTATGTAGCTGGTGTATGATTCACCACTCTGCTGTGCGCGAACGCGAAGACGCTTCTCGGCGCTAAGTTTGCGTACTGCCAGACGGCCGAAGATGTCGGAGAAGCTGGTTTTAAATTCGGTCCAGGCGGTGAAGTCCAATTCGTGGTTTTGGTACGAAAGTTTACAAGAACGTCAATTTGGGCTACATGGTGCATTATTTGAGACAGAAATGGTAATAGCGCTGCAATAAGACCTACACAAGAAAGACTGACACAGGATATGGGCTAACTTCATCTGATTTTATTTACTGCAATGCCAGCAAATATATAGAAAATTCAAGGCATGCGCAAGAAAATTCAAGGAAATTATAGAAAATTCAAGGCATGTTTTCTGCTCCACGAAAGCTTGGCCAGCTCTGTGCGCGCATTGGGAGCGATAAGAAGAGCTCCTGCACCAATAAAGCATGGCAAGCAGTACGTGAAGTGCTGCACAGGTGTGGTGTATGAAAAAAATCCAAGGGGCACTTGGCTCTCTAAATTGCTGCAAGGCGAAAGCGTTTCCTGGCGCACTGTTTGGTCTTATTTATTTTTATTTTTCACATTTCGTTTTCTTTTCTTTTTATTTTTGTTCCTCTTCTTATCTTTATTGTTTTTTATTTTTATTTTGTTTTTATTTTTACTTTCTTATTTTTATTTTTTATTTTTCCTTTCATTAACTTTCTTCCTTTTACTTTATTTATGAAACCCATGCATTCACTAGATGCGCCTTTATTCATGCTCGAACCTTGAGCCTTCGTGGCGGAGTGGCAGCGTTTCCGCTTCACAAAGGATGTGGTTCGATTCCCACCCTCGGCGCAGTTTCTTTTTAAGCAGTGACGCCCAAAGGCGGACAAATCTGCCGACGCGTCTGTCGACATCGCTGCCGACGCGTCTGTCGACACGGCTGCCGACGCGTCTGTCGACATGGCTGCCGACGCGTCTGTCGACACGGCTGCCGACGCGTCTGTCGACACCGCTGCCGACGCGTCTGTCGACACGGCTGCCGACAGCGTCTGCTAACGACAGTATGAGGCATTAAAGGCTTTCGCCTTAACCCTTTCAGTGCCAGGTTTTTTTACTCACATCTGCACACCCCCTGCCGGGTTTTTTTCGCATGTTAGTTTCCTGGAAATATTTTGCTAGTAACGGACTAAAATGCTCTGCAGGACATGTAGATATGTTTATTCAGGATAATCTTATAGATATTAGTTGTAATGAATCAAATCTTCCAGCACCAATCTGGCCAGTCGAATTTACTCCACTTACGCGGATTTTTCGCTGGCAGGGGGACTTCATCGCTGTCATCACTCGACAAGGCACTTTGGTGGGCTCCTTCCTCGTTCTCATTATCATTGGACTCCGAATTCACAAGCAATTTTGAATTTCTTCGTCCGTCAAAGCGCGGACGGGTGTGGCACATAGCCTCATGGCTGCTGTGCGCAGACCAAAACGAAGTGACTCGGATGTGAAAACATGCGCGCCATCTGTTGTTTAAAATTTATCCTACAAAATCTATGAATTTACAGAGTCTCTCCATAGATGGCGCTACATGTTTGCTTAGTTTTTTTTTACACAAGTATTATCGGGAGCGGCAGGGGGTGAGTTGAAAGGCCAAAACGAGTTAACTCGGGAGAGGCAGGGGGTGTGCATATGTGGTAGCCCGAGTTATCTCGGGAGTGGCAGATTAAGGGTTAATACCACTGACCTGCGGAAAAGCCTATGTGGGCCAAACGAGGAGGCGGCTGAGCACGCACGATCGCTAACCTAGGAGGCGCACACCTTTCGCAGCACTTAGGGTGCCTCGATGCGCGCGCCCTCTCCTCCGCTCTGTGCAGGGTGGGGACAACCGCATCGTCTGCTGTAGTGTCCGCCATATTTGAGCCCACTCGTTTCAAAACACTGGAGGTAAGCTTCTCTGCGCAGTGAAAGCCCCTTCACCATCGCGGCGAAACAGGTTCTGGAGGCAGAGATAGGGTGCAGCGCTGGGGACATCTATTGCAACCCCTTTCCTACAGGCTCCTGCCCTGTGTTGCTTTCACAATAAAGGGATTAGGGGCCGCACCCCCAAGCCATTACCGCAGGTTCAATGTACCCTCCCCGGGCTGCATTCCTGAAGGAAATTTGAAAAGCAGCTGCGCCAAGGTGCTCGCCTGGGCGTGCACACCATAACACATTGTTATAAAAGTCGTTCGCGCTGCACCCAACTCTTCTCCCTCGGACAGTTCGCGTCATCATCGTGAAGGTGTTTTTGTTATGCAGGAAAGCTGAATTACGGAGTTTTGTAAATTGTCTGGGGTTCAGTGCGCTGACTCGCAAAAACAGTGTTTACCTCGTTCGACGCAACGTATTTGTCAATATTAAACGCTGAGAATGATAAGGCTTAATAATGAGATATATTACCCCTACAGAATTAAGTGGACGCAATCTGTAGGCTCTTGGACAATCGTAGTCGTTAGGTCCTTGGCATCGCTTGTTTTAGGACACTTAATTTGCGCAGGTAAAAAAAAGAAGCAATGCTGTGGTACAGGAGTTTGCACTGTACCTGTAAATCCAATGCAGCTGCAGAATTCGTGAAGCCTTTTTCATGTAAGGTGGCCACTTTAACAAATCATGGAATAATTTCGGCACCTTCATACCTACACCGAAAACATTAAGTGAATGCGAACTTGAGTGTGAAAAATACTGTCATGAAAAGGCAAAAAAAAAACATATCTATCAACAGAGCATAAGTCGGCAAAATGCGCGTGTCTTATCGACTGAGGAAGTTGTTCTTATATAGTGTGAAGAATAAATGAGAAACGTAAATGAATAAATTTCACATACATAGGAGTTGTAATAATGCAGTGTATTTATGTTAGAAATTATTAAAGCTACTGTCAAAAAATAGGAGACAAGAGAACTATGGTGAATTTGGCATATATGCACAATATTTACAAATCCCTTCACGGCAGGCTGACGCCAGCACATGTTTTGCTTGCATGTCCATTGACTTTTTTTTTCTTCCAGTTGTCGCAGGTGTATTCGCAGCATGGGCGTCCGGAGGGGGGGGCAAGGGGGGGCGGCTGCACCCCCCTGGAAAATCACTCACTCGAACCGTGAGTGATGGCCGCACGTCAGGGGCGGCGGTGCGCTCAGCCAAAAGAGTAAAAGCGGCCCTGCTTCCACGCTTTGGGTCACATCTGCAAAGTGCCGCGTCCGGGGACGCGTCGTTGCAGACATACAGCGGCACCGGCGAGCATGTGTTTCGAGCCGTCTTGAGATGTGTGCCTGTTTCTTTGATCTCTGGAGAGATAGCGACACGGAGGCAGACAGTGCACACCCCGGCCACCGATGAATTCTTCAGGAGGGAGGGACAAATCAGCCGTGTCCATCCCCGCTTTGTCGGACTGCTCAGGGGCAAGCGGGCGATGAGTTGGCGCCGCCGCCGCTCGCTGTCTCCTCCGATCCACGGGAGAGCGCAGTTCGGTACAAGCGCCGCTTTCAGAATTTTCGGCAAAGGGGATTAGCTGCTTTTGTTCACGGCGACGCAGTCTCCAGAGGCGCCCCCACACCAGCGTTCCTTGCGTCTTCTCCGGAAACAGCGCCTTTGGTCAAGGCAGCCCGATGGCGCCTGCCTGGCTCGCCTGTCACCTCTGGCTGGGCCTCAAATCCCAACAGCGCCCATGTACTGTGCGATGTCAGTGCATGGTAAAGAGACCGTCCGTCCCTCATAGCCTGAGTCGTTTTGGGGCTCTGAACCTCATAAAAACACACAAAACAAATTTTCCGACCGGAGTGGCGAGTGTCCCTTCCCCTCGGAAGTCGCGCGGCGTTCCTTGCGTGTGCGCGCCTCTTTGTTTGTGCTTCGGTGTTTTTAGTGGCCGGTTGTCAACGAAGCTGAGAACAACCAAGACAGCGGACGAGAAAACGACGAGCGGCGGGTAGTGTGTGTGCAAATACTCGACTGTGCGGTTGCGCGAGCAAGATGGAGCGAGGTGTATGAAGCTGCGAGCGTGCATTTATCTTGTAAATAAGTTTTCGCTGCATACATAGTCATTTTTTGTTTTCAACGTACGCATTCAACCGTTTTTCCAATCAATGTGTATATATTTTTAACACTGCCAACCCCGAGGAACTCCATAGCCAGCTTTGTCTCGCGCGGTCCCGAATGATGGATATTCGACGCTTCTTCAAGCGTCAGCGGTTGTCTGACGAAGCATTATCCAAATGCGCCCCTGCAGATTCTGGTGTGACATGTGACAACGGTGTAGCATTTGAACAGAGTGATGCAAGCTTTTATCACCGGACAGTAGCTGATGTCGTCGACTCCATGGAAGGGACTCTGTCAACAGTGAGTTCAGGTGATGCAGCAGGCCGAGATGATTCCATTTCTCCTTTCTTGGGATTCAAGTCCGGATTTGACCAGAGCGATGCAACCTTTCATCACCGGACAGTAGCCGGCGTCGTCGTCTCCATGGAAGGAACTCCACCAGCGAGCTCCGGTCACGCAGTAAGCCGAAACGATTCCCTTTGTCCTTGCTTGGGATCGAAGTCCGGAGACAACATCAAGAAAACAAATAACTTGCCTCAAGAATATGACTTAGGAGAGTTTCTAGGCAAAGCTAAACTCACTGGCATACCGGACTTTTTGAAGTTACGTCTTCTTACTAAGCCATGGTCGCCAAATGTCACATATGATTTTAAGAAGGATGTAACACCTGGAAAGAGGCCTTTTCGACATCAGTGGCTGGGAGATTACGCCCCCTGGCTTGCGTACTCAGCGACAGCGAAAGGCGCCTTTTGTCGTTTTTGCGTCATTTTTCCTCCGCGTGTTCACCGGGGTACTCAAGGTAGTTTTATCGTGCGCGCTTTCAGTAACTACAGAAAAATGCACGAGGCGTGCAGGGATCACGTAAAATCCCAATGGCACCAGGAGGCAATGACGGCCTCACAGAACTTTATGGATGTGATGAAAGGCAAGCAGCTACCCGTTGTACAGCAGCTGAACAGAGCACTGCACGCGCAAGTTGAAAGGAACCGTGAGAAACTATTTCCAATAGTTTCCACCATTGTCTTTTGCGCGACGCATGACTTGCCGATTCGCGGCAAGCAGTCCGATAGTGGAGTCTTCAATGATCTGCTTGACTTTCGTGTAGAAGCTGGAGATACTCTACTTCAGGAGCACTTCGCTTCTTCTGCTGGCAATGCCAAGTACACTTCTGTCCGCGTCCAGAACGAGATCATCACAATCTGTGGCGACATCCTGAGAGAGCAGATAGTTACCGAAACTAACAAAGCGTTTGCTTTTTCCGTTCTTGCTGACGAAACTGCAGATATTTCAGGAAAAGAGCAGATGTCTATAGGCGTTCGCTTTATTGACAAGGCGGAAGTCGAAGTGTGCGTTCGAGAGCAGTTTTTGGGATTTGTAGAGCTGGAGCAATTAAACTCCGCTTGCATCGCCGCGGCAATCTTGAAGCTTTTGACGAATGTCGGACTGATTCTTTCGAACCTCGTTGGACAGGGGTACGATGGATGCTCTACAATGGCTGGAAAAGAAGCTGGAGTGAACAAAATTATACAAAAACAGTTCCCGAAGGCACTATTTTTCCACTGTGCAAGTCACAAACTAAATCTCGTCATCAACGATTTGAACGACGTCTCTGAAATTCGAAACACAATTGGGATAATCAAACAAACCATAAACTTCTTCCGCGAGAACGTGCTCCGGAGAAAATTGGTGCCCAACATTCCGATGCTGTGTGAGACAAGATGGTCTGCAAAGTACAAGTCTATTAGGATCTTCTCTCAGCATTACGTGGCCATAGTCGAAGCACTCGAGCAGCTCGCGTCCACGGAATCATGCTCGAACGCTGCAACTAGACAACGAGCTCACATCCTCTACTGCGCAACAACAAGCTCATCTTTCATCGTCTGCTTGCATATTGTAGCGAAGTACAGCGCTCGGCTCGAACCAGCTACGAACATTCTGCAAGGTATATCCATGGACTTCCATTCTGTGCATGGCCACATCACTGAGCTACAACGTATTTTTCGCGGCCACCGGACAAACGCTGTAGAGGAGTTCTCTAACATCATGAATGCAGCAAGGGAGGCAGCCAATCACTTAAATGTGGTGATATCTGTACCAAGACAAGTCTCTCGTCAGGCCCACCGAGACAACTACGGGATTCAGTCGCCAGAGGAATACTACCGTGTGGCAATATATGTGCCGTACTTGGACTCCCTCACTGCTTCTTTAGCTCGGCGCTTTTCTGAAAGCAATGAGAGGAGCTTCAAACTTCTCCAGCTGCATCCATCAAAAATGAAGCACTTGAGCCGTGTTGAGTTCGCTGTTCTCGCCGAAGAACTCCAGTGCTTTTACGGCATCGACAACTTCAAGGAAGAGGCCATCTCTTGGTACGAGATGTGGTGCAACAAAACTGGGGACCCATCAGAAATAACTTACTGCGAGCTTCTACATCAGGCCAAGACATTCTTCCCTGGTGTTGCAAAAGCCATTGAGGTGGCTCTGGCTTTGCCAGTTACTACCTGTACGGTCGAGCGCTCCTTCAGTACAATGAGGAGAGTGAAAACGTGGCTACGCTCAACGATGACAAACGACAGACTGGACGGCCTTTGTATGATGAGTGTGCACCGAGAGCGTGTAATGAAGCACAGAAATTAATTTATCACCAGTGTCATCACGCAATTCGCCCAGAAAAATCCGAGGCGTCTACAGTTTCTGTTCAAGGAAGACTGACTGAGTGACTGTCGTTGCGTGTTTGTGAACATATTGTGCTGTGTGCTGGTCATCAATCCGGGTGTGTCGAGAACCCGTATGCAGCAAGACTGAGCACTCTTCTCCACGAAGTGATAGTATCTTTTTGCATTTTTATTAATTTTAATTGTTTCTTCGTTGATAAACTCCAATGTATCTCTCCTAGCCTCGCTTTAATTTGCTGTTTGTAATTTTTATTTCATGCGTGTATTTTACTTATTTATTTTATTTGTATATAAATAAATAAATTTACTCCGCAAATAGTGCCTTTTTGCTACGAACATACCCCCCCCCCTCCGGCGCCAACAACCAATGGGGCCCCCCCTGCAAAAAATTCTGCGGACGCCCTTGATTCGCAGCCTAGTTCATCATCATCATTTATTTGACCCTTAAAGGCCCCTGGGGGGGTATTACATTAGGGGGGGGGGAGTAGTACATTCAACATGACTCACATTGGTGGGGAGAAAAAAAAGAACTAAAAAAGAACAAAAAAACACACAACAAAAGCATGAAGAGAAATAAAGTCACGAAAGGGAAATGAAACAATTTATACAGCAAGATAACACATCAGACGTTCTTTAAACCTTACTGGATCGCGTTCAATGACAACCGATTCTGGAAGCCGATTCCAGTCTCGAATAGCCGCTGGCAAAAAAGAGTTGTTAAAGGCATTAGTTGATCCGAGTAAACATTGGATGCTCATGGAGTTGAATAAACGGGATGACGTGCGCACAGGAGGGACTAGAAGGTACTCGCGTAGGTTAGGAAAATTGTGATATAATTTGTGCAATAAACATAAGCGAGAAACTTTGCGTCTAAGGGCTAGTGGGCTGATAGCTATGGATGACTTGATAGCGGTAATGCTGTAGTGAATATCGTAATCTGAAGTATTAAAGCGCGCCGCACGATTCTGAATGGATTCAATGGTGCTAATTAAGTAAGCCTGGTGAGGAGACCAAATTGCTGATGCGTACTCAAGCTTAGTGCGAATGAAAGTCTCGTATGCTAGTTTACGGATTGATTGCGGAGACAGTGAAAGTGACCTTCTAAAAAAAAAAAACCCAGCGATTTCGAGCATAGGTCGAGTATAACAACTTTTGAATGATTTCGTTGTGAACCTGGCATGTTTCAACATTAAACTGCACCATTTGTCTTAGGTATGTTATCACAGCCTGCAAAGGAGATTTCATAGTTAGAATGCTTTCCGCCCATTCTGTGAGGCCTTTAAAATGCTCTTCGCACGATTTCAGCACTTCCATAACTTCAGCACTGGGGTAATGCAGGTTGTCGCCATTCTCGATGTACTCCTTCAGCCTTGCGAGATATGCATATTCAGCGTCACTAGAACCAAGCAGAGCAGCTTTGCACTGCTCGCAATTATTTATGGCTTTCAGAACACCTTTAACGAGGAATCCGGCAATATGGAACAGGATGCTGCATTCAGTCGATGTTCAGGTTCAGTGAAAAGAATCTCCGAGTCATCGATTTCCTGTGTCTCGGCTTCAGCGAGCTCACGTTTTCCGTTTGACAGAAGGTCAACCAGATACTCGGAATCGTCAACAGTGTAGCTGGTGGTAGTCGGCGTGTGAAAAAATTGGCTTATGCACACAAGTTTCAGAGCGCATTTCATATCATAGGCGTCTAGGACAGGCTTCCTGAGACGAACCACAAAGAAAAGATTCTCAAGGCAATCTTGCAGCAGCCTGCTGGTGAGAAAGAAGCCGCACCCCTCCGAGTTCAGCAGAATGTCTCGCAGGCGAAGCACGACCGTTGTGGAGGCCCGCCTGCGATGGCTTCCACTGAGACGTGCTGCCCATGCTCATCCCTTGAAAGGTGTTTAGAGTTTCCAGAGCTCTATGATGCTTCGCCACATCTTGCACACTTAGGGCAACAGATAGATGACGCGACGACATTAATGTGTACCATTTTGATACGAGCTCTAAAAACCAAGCCGTTGTTTCTGCCTCTATGTCCAGCACTTTTTAAGGCGAAAGCCTTTAATGTCTCAGCGTTGTAAGCAGCAGTTGTCGACAGAAATGTCACGCTTTTCAGTTGGTCGAAATGGTCGTGACGTCACAGTGCGCCAAATTCAAACGGGGCCAATTGTACTTTGGCTAGTAACCATGCAACCAATTGAAGGGATCATACAGTGATGCTCCAAGTAAGTGGGACTGAGCTTAGTTAATTACTTAATTACCCAATTAGCCTAATTAACTTTTCTAGTCAGGCCATATACATAAATAAAACCGAGTAAGAAATTGGTCGAGCTCGGGAATCGAACCCCGGTCTTCGGAGTGCGAGACGAGCATGCTATCCACTCCGCCATGCCAGCTCGATCGTTTGGAATGAACAAAGGCGCGTCTAGTGAATACGGTGTCTTCGCTCACTGCCATCCTCCTCCCTTCCCTTCCGGCGAGGTTTAGCTGTCCACCGAGATATGAGAGAGAAATACATTTCCTTTCCTCAAAAACCAACTTTACCGACGAGCGAGGCGTAGAACCGAATGGGCGATGGCGTTCTATGGACTCCCTGGCAGCGTTGCAAGACGCTCTCCCGTTCCACTCTTAGAGGCGAAGCTTAACATCTTAGCCACACATCAGTGACCGCACTTTAGGTCAAAAAAAATTAGGAGTCACTTTGGCGACTAAAGTGGTGCAAGGCGAAAGCCTGAGTACAGCATTCTGCCACGAATGTGGTTGTGAATGATGATTCAAGTGCTACCAGCGAATGACGCGTCCATTGGCTGTCTGCGTGTGTTACTGATGTGTGGTTAACATGTTAAGCTTCGCCTGTAAGAGTGGAACGCGACAGCGTCTTGCAACGCTGCCAGGGAGTCCACAGAACGCCATCGCCAATTCGGCTGTACGCCTTGCTGGACGGTAAATTTATTTTTTGAGGAAAGGAAATGTATCTCTCTCGCATATCTGGGTGGACACCTGCACCTCGCCGTAAGGGAAAGGGGGAAGATGGGAGTGAACGAAGACGCCGTATTAGCTAGACGCGCCTTTGTTCATTCCAAACCATTCAGCTGGCATTACGGAGTGGCTAGCGTGCACGTATCGCACTCCGGAGACCCTGGTTCGATTCCCCAACTCGACCAATTTCGTTGTCGGTTTTATTGATTTATGCGGTCTAACTAGAAAGGTTAATTAGGCTATTTCATATTTATATCATTGTATTTCTATCCATCGTGTTCTGTCATTCACCTGTCAAATGTTGGAACTGTCTAGGATGTTCGACACAACGTATATGAAACGAGCAACGTCAAAACTGACTGGGGAAGTGCGTGGTGGTGGAGCGAACGCGGCTTCGTACTTATCTGTTTTTTCAGCAGCGTCTCCTTCCGCGGACGCTGTTGTCGCTGCGACCCGCATCTTTCTTTTCTTTTCCTCTGTGTTCTGACCACGACCTACTGTATAATGGGCGACCTGCGCATCGCGCCACCCTCTACGGGAGCGCGCGGCCGAAGAAATACCACGTGACCTCTGAGTAGGGACCAAGCCAGCCGGTAGGTGCCGCTAAAACTCACCCCCTCAGCAGCGTTGCACGCGCTTCGGCTGTGCCTGCAAGCGACCGGCGCCGGCGGCGCGGAGTTCCGCGGAATAGTTTGCGAAGCCATTATTTGGCATGAGAGATGGTTGCGGCAAGGTAAAGCCGCAGGCCAGTGAAATGAGAGTGGCAGTGTTGAGGGAAAGAGCTCCGGGGCTGGGGGGCGGCGGCGACGGCGGGAGGTCAGCCGCCGTCGTTCTTTCGACGGACGCGATTGCGACGACCAGTGGCGACGGCACTCGCCTTTTCTTGACATGTTTACGCAAAAGGCGTACTGGCGCTAAAAAACGAAGACAACACACACAACAGGACAGGACTGGCGCCAGTCCTGTCCTGTTGTGTGTGTTGTCTTCGTTTTTTTGGCGCCAGTCCTGTCCTGTTGTGTGTGTTGTCTTCGTTTTTTAGCGCCAGTACGCCTTTTGCGTAAACATGTCAAGCTACAACCAACTAGCTCAAATCAAAGTATTGCTGGATCGCCTTTTCTGCTCTTTAACCGCGTTTTCACTGTTTTTAGTTGGCGGGCGATAGCAGCACAGTTAGAGTAGATTGGCAGTCTCCCTTCTCGACTCCCGTGCACGTTCATTCCTCGGTGTTACGTATTTGGCGGGCAGGCTGTCGAGTGCAATACGTGAGCTCGGCCTCTTCCCCCTTGTTTTTTGTCGTGCGCTTAAGCTTTTGAACACAAACTTTAGTGATGAGTCTTTTGAAAGGGCGAGATTGTCAACTTTAATGCATGCAATATTTGTGGAAATTTTCAGGGTGAGCTGAGCTGCGAGTGTTCTGTTCATGCAGATTTAACAAATGATTCCAAAAGCATGTGCTCAAAAATAAGTGCCAGTGGTGCTTTATTGCGCCATCACAGAAATAAGTGCTATACTTTCAGTACTTTTCGAGGTTTCTTGTTCAATAATTTTCTTTTTGCATTGCGCTCAGTCAGCTGGCCAGTGAAGTTAGTGAGAAAGGGCCTCATGAATTTGTGACACACGAGCTTCACAAGCCTCATTCTATGGCCCACACTGTCATCCATGGAGCACTGAAACAGTGGATTTTTTTGCAGCTGACGGTAGCACCGCAGCTGCGGACCGTTTTAGTGGCTGCTGTCCTTCCACGGAAGGAAATCCCTGTTGACGTCCGCCCGCTCGACTTGCAGAGCGGCACGCAACAGTAGACCATACCGCGGGAAGATGTCGCAAACGCGGAGGCATTCGCCGCCACCCAAAGGCACACGGCACACCAAAGCTTCCTCCGGTTAAGTGACAACCTGCCTACTTAAAAAGAACTCTTCGGCACCCAGCTTAGCGGCCGCTCAGCACGTAAATCGAGGGTCCACGCGTGGTAGGTCGCAGTGCTCCGCAGCCGGTCGCCGTCTCGTCGGTTTCGTTAGTTTCGTCGTGGGGGTAGGGTGCCGTGGGGGTGAGTTACAGCGCCACTCTCGGCGGTGGCGGCTTAGAGAACTAAAAAATACAGCACAAGCAAAAGCAAAACTTCGGCGCTGGGGCGGCGGCGGACGCGCAGGTCGCCCATTATACAGTAGGTCGTGGTTCTGACCTCTTCATTCTCCTCTATCTTAATTAGGCTAATTGATTAATTAAGCAATTAACTAAACTCAATCCCACTTAGTTGGAGCATCACTATACGATCCCTTTGATTGGTTGCATGGTTACTAGCCAAAGTACAATTGGCCCCATTTGAAATTCGCGCACTGTGACGTCACGAGCATTTCGACCAATCGAAAAGCGTGACATTTTCTGTCGACAACTCCTGCTTACAACGATGAGGCATTAAAGGCTTCCGCCTTAAAAGTGCACCACCCACTCCCTGAATTTTGACGGGTGTCCACCGAGATATGTGAGACAGTTACTGCGTAATTTTCTTTCCTCAAATACAATTTTCATTTTCTTCATTACGGGCCATCTTTGTCTTTCTTCTTTCACTCCCACTTCCTCCCTTCCTCTACGGTGCGGTTCAGGTGTCCACCGAGATGACAGAGAATTACTGCGCCATTTCCTTTCCTCAAAAACCGTTCAAACGGCAAGGCATCGCGCCGAACGGGTGGTGGCGTTCCGTGGACTCCCTGGCAGCGCTACAACACGCTGTCGCGTTCCACTCCTAAAGGCGAAGCGAAGCTTAAGCGTCATTAAGTAGCAGTTAATTAGTGCTCAGGCATTAATAAGTAATTAACCATTAATTAGCGATTTGTCATCACTTAATAATTAGTACCCAATTACATGTGACGCCACCAGTGCCACAGAAGCAGTGAAAGTGGTGCTTAAAACGCTTCCGCCTCTACGCACTTTAGACAGTCAAAGTGCCCCCTGAATTTTTCCTTGATGAGGTATCGGATTGCACTGGGAGCTTCTCTGAAAAATTGTACGGCAAGTCCGACTGATTTTCGCAAAATACCCAGATGAGACATGTGCTTCAGAGAGCTTCGGTGCGAGCTTCAGCTCCCTTTCCTTGTCAAACTGCAGCACAGCATGTACATGATCAAGTTTCACTTCACGTGAGGGAAGATCGCACTGGCTGGTTGTTGCTTCACTTAATGTGAATACATGAGAGGTTATCAACTGACCTTTAATATTCTTCAAAACATGAGCAGCGTCTGCGTTAAAGAACAATTCCATTTCAGTAAGTGGTATTGAGCAGGTTGTCTTCGAATTTCGGTGGCTAGAAAAGCCGAGCTCACGCCACATCGCTCGATGTGAGGCGCCCATGTCGGACGTTACAACCCGAACTCTGAGGGAAATATCGGCGCAGAGTTGGACAACTTGCAGAACAATGTCCTTGAGCGTGCGGCCGTCCACATGGCTTCCAGTGAAGTGATAAGCATTAACCTGCTTCCATCGCTGGTTGAGACCTCAAACCATAAACACAAGAGCGTGATTAGCAGGCTCATCTGGCTTTTGTGGCAATGTCACTCCCCCATACACAATGTCTTCAGCGCGGTCAAGCTGAAACCCTCGGACAATCTCCATCTCATCGAGAAAGAGGACACAGTCTCTCTCTACATCTTCCATGCCTTGTGCCTTCGCTTGGATTGGAGAAGTTCAACAACGTCTGTTAGAATTCCTGGTGAGAACTTGAGCCATTGGAGGCGACGAGCCAGAGTTCTTTCTGCCGGAAGTGGGTAGCCGAGCTGTCTGAGAGTTCTGTAGCCCGACTTCCCGCAAGAAAACTTCAATTGAAGCCCCTGTTTAATAGTCTGCGGCGACCACATGCTTCCCTTGTTGCTTTCTCGGGAAAGTGCCCGAACTTGATCATTATTTAAAAATTTTATCCTTTTTTCAAAGTGCTCTACAGCGCTTTTTAGCTTTCGCACCTTCTTTCTAAGAGTTAATAGTCAAGTTGGCTTTTTTATGCAAGTTGTATATAGCTCTTTCTCACATCTTCCAGTTGTTTTCTCAGTTGAGCGAAACACCTGCTCGAGGAATGTACATCGCAGCTTTCATTTTGCTCTGTTTGTCCATCGCTAGGCTGATAGACAGCCTCTTCACTTAAGTTCGTTCCCTCAGGCGCTTTTCCGGAGCTACTTGGCTGTGAAGGATGACCTGATGCCGAAGGCTCATCGCAATCCGCAAAAACGCCAGGTCCTTGTTCCTGCACTGTTGAGTTTGATGTTGTTGATAGAGCGGGTGTGCCTCTCTTCTTTGGAGCTTTTATTTGGTGGTGAACCATAGCTGCGCAACCAACAGGAAATGTAAGAGTAAAAATGAGTGAAGTTTGTCAGAATTGCTCATTGTCGGCACTTATTTCATAGCTGTGCAAACGATAATCTTGAAGCGAACAGTTTAAGCTAGAAATGTTTGCACTTAGAAGTCCAGTTTTTTAGCGCTATTATTCTAACTCATGAGTCACAACAGTGATGCACATCATATTTGCCATCAATAATGAAAATATAGTGCAGCTTACGTCTGAACGAAAAGATGGCTGGAACAGCGTTTGCCTTTAGCAGGTTCCTTCCATCCGCGCGGTGATTCGCGTAGCAGTTGTCTTCGAAATGGGCCTGCATAAAAAAAATTAATTCAGTCGTCCAGTATGTAGTACAAACAGAAAGAAATCCCCCCTTTCAAAGATACACAAGCTCTGGCACTGCTTCAGCGATGTTAAGCAGTCGCGCACACTCGGCAGCTGCACTTATCAAATCCTAAAAGTCAGGCTTATAATGGCTGTGCATAGGAGAAATAGCCGGCACTGCACAATAACTGCGCCAACGTTAGAAATGCCAGATAGCTAGAAGCAACAAGCTTGAAGTCTAGCGAAGCTATATACGGAAGATCACATTGACGGGAGTTTTACCGAAAGTAACTAATTCCCGGCTTCGCCACACACCCTTGGAACGAATAAAAACTCTAAAAAACTACTGTCAACGTTTCTGACTCGTGTCTCTTGATGCGCGAGCTTTTAGGACCATTTGAAAAATTAATAAAGAACCTCCCGGCTCTAAGCTAGCCGATTACAAGCAAGCACTCTGTTATTGCATAAATGCCGGGCGCGACTGTGTATAACTAATGTTACTGTCAGTGGTGGTTATTAGCCTTTGCACAGAAATACAAAATGCATGTCCGCACCTGCGAGTCATGAAAATGATTCTCCGCCACTCATCTGCTGTACCATTTCGCCTTATATCATAAAAGATGCAGTCACGCAGCGTGCGTAGCTACAGCCTTTCCAGGAACACTATAGCACAACTTCTAGCACACATATTAAATGCAAACCTGCAGCGACAAGCATAACTACAAAAACTCTCAAGCGTTCAAATAATCACTGTACTTACACTGCATATGCGCGAAGAGTTTGCAGGCTGTCATTTGTCCCGCTTTATCTTCACCGTCCAGAGGAGCCTTCTTTCAGGGTCTCTTGGGAATGAAAGCGTCCTCCAGCCATTTCTTGAGTGGTCTGAGCACAGTGGCACGCAACAGCCAGGCATCTTGCCAGTTTTGCAGCCGAAGAAATCTGCGACCGGGCGGACGCGGGACCGACCCGTGGGGAAGCGAGGAGTGGGCTAAGAGGGCTTTCCTAAGAGGATGCAAATCACCCGCGTTGTTCCCGTCTTCAAGCAAGGTGATAAAACTGCACTGAATAATTATCGGCCTATATTGATACAGCTCAGAAGTGGACGAAGAAGAAGTGCTTCGCCATCTCGCTGGTGACGAGGAAGAAGAAGTGGTTCGTCTTCTTGCTGGTGACCGCTCGGCAGACTGGAGCAGTTCTTGTGTCTCTGTGTGCTGTGTAATATTCGTGACAAATCTGGTGGAGGTGCTGGGTACGCTTCCAGACCCGCGTAGGCTACCGACCAATACGGATCTCACCCCAGTTCACCAGCGCCGCGGCCGCCGCCTCCGTGGAGCGTCCCCTGAATTTGGACTCCTTCCGGCTGCAACCAGGGCGACGCAACCCCGGCCTTCGGAGGCACCAGCTGCCATGGCAACTGAGACCACGCTCCCGGCGCACATCCTCTGTCATCAGCCACGAACACCCCCGTCGTTTCATGGCGACGTGTTCGAGGACGCCGAGGATTGGCTCGAGATATTCGAACGGGTTGCCCGTTACAACGGCTGGAGTGACAACCGTAAGCTCCACAATGTCTATTTTGCACTTGAAGAGTCGGCTCGGACATGGTTCGAAAACCATGAAGCTTCGTTTACGTCCTGGGAAGCTTTCTGCCGCAATCTTAAAGCCACTTTTCCGAATGCAGACCGTCGAGAGCGAGCAGAAGCTGCGTTACACTCGCGCAACCAGCGCCACAACGAGAGTGTACGCATGTACTACGAGGACAAGACTCGCCTTTTTAAGCGCGCGGATCCCAACATGATAGAAGACAAGAAGCTTCGCCACCTCATGCGGGGTGTCAAGCAAGAGCTCTTCGCAGGACTCGTGCGCAGCCCACCAAGCACTGTGGCAGAGTTCCTCACCGAGGCGGCAACTATGGAGAAGACGCTGGAACAGCGAGCCCGCCAGTACAATCGCGACGTCAACACCTTCGGGCCTGATCCCATCTCCATGCCTCCCGGTATCGACGCGGCCTTTCTACGCGAGCTGGTCCGATCCGTCGTCAGAGAGGAACTGCAGGCCTTCCGTACGCCGTCCGAGACGCCATCTTTCACGCCACTGAGCGAAGTGATCCGGGACGAGGTGCGCCTGGCAGCACAACAGCACCAGATTTCCGAGGTTCCTCGCCAGCCTGATGCAAGGCCCACGTATGCGTCCGTCCTGCGCCAGGCCCCTGGGTACGACGTCACTGCCGCGACTCCAGCAGTGCTCTCGTCGAGCTCCCCTCGTGGTGACGCTCCGCCAGCCTATCAGCGGCCGCGAAAGAGTGAAGTGTGGCGTGCCCCGGATCGTCGGCCCCTCTGCTATCACTGTGGCGAGGCGGGTCACCTCTACAGGGCGTGCCCATACCGTCGCGTGGGCCTGCGTGGTTTCGCACCGGACGACCCGTGCCCTCAGAACGGGGAACGACCGCAGGAGATAGCATTCCATCTGTCGTCGCGCCAGAACCGCATCACGTCAGGCCACCAGGATGCTCGATCACCGTCGCCGCGACGCTACCGTTCTCCAAGCCCCCGTCAAGCCGCAGGCTACTCCGGACGCCGTTCTCCCAGTCCACGCCGGGAAAACTGATTCCAGCGGCCTCTGGAGGCAAGGCCGCTGATGCCGGGACTTGTGAAGATCCTCCTGCGCCACTACCACGCGACGATGTTTCTCCGGGAGCGAGTAGCGACAGCATCCGACGCGCTACCTCCGATTTGTGCGTCAAAATTGACGGAATCGACGTGACCGCTTTGCTGGATACTGGTGCCGACTATTCTGTCATGTGCCTGGCCCTTGCCGTACAACTGAAGAAAGTATTGACGGGGTGGTCGGGGCCTAGCATTCGCACTGCTGGGGGTCACCTGATTATCCCTGCCGGCAGGTGCACAGCCCGTGTCGATATCCGTGGTTTTGTGTACGTCGGCGAGTTTGTAGTCCTCCGTGAGTGTTCGAGGGACTTGATCCTCGGTCTTGACTTTCTCCACACGAACGGTGCTGTCATTGACCTCCACGAATCACGGGTCACGTTCTCGACGAAACGGGCCGTGGCACGCACTGACACAGACGATTCACGGTTCACTGCTCTGCGACTTGTTGACGACGACGTAATGGTGCCACCCCGGTCCAGTGTGCTAGTTCTCGTGAGGAATGATTTATTCCACGACTACGAAGGTGTCGCTGATAGCCACGTACCCCTGCTGCTCGAGAAAGGAGTAGCCATCGCTCGCGGGCTCGTCCAACTACAAGACGGTTGTGCTAGTGTGCTCCTTACAAATTTTGCCAACGAGTTGCAGCACCTCGCCAAGGGCACGGCTGTCGCCTTCCTGCATGACTTCGCTGTGGTGCCTCAAGTGTGCGCCCTGGAGACAAGCCCTGAAGACCAGGCCCCACCATGCTCTGTCCTTCCGTCCGTCAGAATCAATCCCGATTTGGCGCCTGAGCAGAAGGCTCTTCTCTCGGCGCTTCTAACCGACTTCGCGGGTTGTTTTGCCACAAGCTCCAGGGTCGGTCGTACGCCTGTCGCAAAGCATCGCATTATCACCGACGAGACTACACCACCCGTATGCCAGCGCCCATACCGCGTTTCTTCGACGGAACGCGAAGCCATTAAAAGGCAAGTGGACGAAATGCTCGCCGACGATGTCATTCAACCGTCGACAAGTCCATGGGCGTCACCGGTAGTCCTCGTGAAAAAGAAAGACAGCACCCTGAGATTTTGTGTCGATTACCGCAAACTGAACAACGTGACGAAAAAGGACGTTTACCCCGCACCTCCACCAGATTTGTCACGAATATTACACAGCACACAGAGACACAAGAACTGCTCCAGTCTGCCGAGCGGTCACCAGCAAGAAGACGAACCACTTCTTCTTCCTCGTCACCAGCGAGATGGCGAAGCACTTCTTCTTCGTCCACTTCTGAGCTGTATCAATATCACTAGTTCCAGTATTTTCTGAGGGCATTGAGAAGATAATGCATGAGCGATTACTCTCATTCTTCAACCGCCACCATTTGATTGCAGACTTTCAACATGGTTTTAGAAAGCATCGCTCTACGGAAACAGCCCTCCGGAGCCAAAAAGAAATAATTTTAGACGCGTTCAGGTGTAAGCATATGACATTAGGCATATATATAGACTTCTTAAGGCTAGACTTCTCTATATAGACTTCTCTAGACTTCTCTAAGATTTAATTAATCATTCCATCCTTCTGAACAAATTAGAAATGTATGGTGTGCGTGGAATCGCCCACTCGCTTTTGTCATCTTATCTGTCCCACAGGTCACAGTTTGTAGATGCCAATAACGCAATATCTTCACGGAAGGCAGTTACCACTGGTGTGCCGCAAGGAAGCATTTTGGGCCCACTTTTATTCTTAATTTACATAAATGACATTGCAAGCTGCACAGATAATGCTACAGTCGTTTCGTATGCCGATGACAGAACCATTTTTATTACAGGCAACGTGGAAACAGATTTAGAAATAAAGGCTAATAAGACGCTGTCTGACTTAGAACGCTGGTCCGCGATAAACTACTTAAAAATCAACCCGAAGAAAACAAAAGTAATCTTGCACACGCCTAGAGGTAAGATGTTGACAACTAATATGAATTTGTGTCTGGGCAGTGAGCAGTTAGGGATAGTGGACTCCGTTAACATCCTTGGGGTGCATTTTTCAAAGCACCTTACCTGGAATGAGCATGTTGATCACCTACAATCAAAATTGTCATCTGCCATTGGTGTCATTGCTCGTCTGCGTCGCATTCTCCCGACCAAGGTAAAATTAATGTTGTACAATGCACTTGTGGTATCTGTCATGCCGTATTGCATCGTGGTGTGGGGCAGAACTGGCGTGACAAACTTGCAGAAACTACATTTGCTACAAAAAAGAGCTGTACGTTACATAGCTGATGTCCATTATACATACTCCACAAAACCACTTTTTCCAAAATATGAAATTCTTCCTGTGTTTTGTTTTTATAATTATAAGTTGATGTGCTACAACGATTTTGTAAAGTTTGGCATTGATTACATAATTCATCTGGTAAAACTTCAAGAAAACACAAATATTCGTCATACCCGACATAAAGAAATGTGGTTTGTACACACCCCGAGAACCTCATATGATGAACAATCTCTGTCTTATACATTACCTTCGCTGTTAAACTTACTAGACCGACAAAATTTTGATCCCTCCAGAAACCGAAACTGTCGCATTAAACGTTTTTGTCAACTTCTTCATTTGCAAGACTAAACCATGCCTTCCTATTCGCCTAATTTTGTTCACCACTGTTGCTTATGTGTGTTGATTTATCTGTATTACCTTTTGTTGCTTCTCTGATTGATTGCCGTCTTGTTTCATTCTGTATTACCCGTTGCTTTGTGATATTTTTTCATTTTTGTGTAAGACTGGCCGTCATCCTGCTGTCATGCCAACTAACAAGGGGTCGGGACCTCGTCAAGCTGTTCGAGCTTTTAGTCCCGTACTCCTCCTTTTCTAAGGAAATAAAATGATTGATTGATTGATTGAAAAAAAAAATATGGCTGCCCTCCTCCGCGGCGGCGGCACTGACCCTTTCAAAGGAAGTCTCCACCCTGCACGGAGCGGCGGAGAGGGCGCGCGCATCGAGGCACCCTAGCAGCACTGCGCTGAGTGCTTCGTGTGTAATCGTGCGGCAGAACATGGGCCGGGGCAAAAAAGATGCCAGCAATGCAAGAAGTGTGAGCCACGGCTTCGGGAGATAAAGATTCTGGGCAGAAGTGGAGATATGAAGGCGCGGGAGCTTTGCAAGCAGTCCACATTAGGAAGAAGGGATTAGATTGCGTGAGTGATACCTCGGTCCGCCTTTTCTGAGATATCTTGAACGGTTTTGTTGATGCCTGTTGTACCGTTGTTTTTTGCGCATGCCTTGAATTTTCTATATATTTGCTGGCTTTGCAGTAAATAAAATCAGATGAAGTTAGCGCATGTCCTGTGTCAGTCTTTCTTGTGTACGTCTTATTGCAGCGCTATTGCCATTTCTGTCTCAAATTGGTACCAAAGGTGGGCGACGCCGGTTGGGTAGAAGATGACGTTGGTGGGTTTCGTAGTATCGTCCCAACGGTTATTATCGCTCACCCTGTCGTAAGAGGACAACCAATCCTCCACGTCGTGATCGTCCGTGCCGGTGAAGACGGCAGGGTCTCGCTGGCGGAGCGCACCATGGCAAACAACGGGTGCCGGCGAGGAGCCGGCTGGCTGGTTGGCGTTGGCAGGCATACGGGTAGTGATGGTACGGCTATGTAGTTCCAGGACGGAATCGCGCACCTCCACCAAGATGTAACGGCCTTTATTGGCAAGAGATGACTGGTTGTGAAGGCCGGTTAGAGCGGGCAAGGGCAGGTCCGGTCCCAGAACAGTTGATGCTCTCGCCTCGCGTCGCGCGTCGGCTCTGCTATGTTGGGTATGGGGGGAGTTCGGGGTCGTTGCTAGCTCGCTGCTGCTGCTGCTCCATACGCTCCTGGTGCTGTGCCTCTCGTTCCTCTCTTTCCGCTTCCTCAGCTCTTTTACACTCCTGTTCTTATGCCCACCTGTGCATATTATCCCAAGCAATTTCAAAATCATCTTCTTCTTCCGTTTCAAAACTTTTGATTGCCTGGATAATATCCGAATCTTTCGCTCTTTCCTCCACATCCACACTTAACTCATCGCACAAGAACAACAGTTCTGTCCTCAACAACCTCGTCAGGTCCACGGTCGCTGCTTTTAAATATTGGCTTTGCTCGCTCATGGTGATTCTGAGCAACTACCCCTGTGCTACAGACAAACACCCGATCAACCAGCAGTTCAAATTATTAACCCAGAATTTGAAGCCTGGAGGATCCAAAGCAATAACCAAACACTCACCCGAAGATGCAGCACCATGTCACCCGGTTCATCACACCGCTGCCAACCAGTTGTTGGCAGCGCCAACAGCTGCTTCAGCTGCCGATCGTCTGCTTCTCGCCTCGCGCCGCGCATCGGTTCTGTTGCTCCGACTGCTAAGCATCTTCCTCTTTACACGTATAATTTGTTAGTACGGCGCCTTTCCCTGGCTCTTGGAGGGCAACCACGGCTGGCAAATGCTCAAGGTTGAAAGGAAAAGTCGGAGGTCGGCCCGCTTGGAACGGGACCGGAGCCTCCGACAGTTTGTTTGTTTATTGGTTTCTTTCCAATACAAGGAAAAAGCGAAGGGAGAGCTAAAGGCTACTAGCTTGACGAGGCCCTCCCTCCGCATACAGTTTCGACAACATTCGAAAAAAAAATTAAGAAAACAGCACACACATTTGTAGTTGCTCTCTATACAGTTCTATGCCATGGAGGATCCAGTACATATGTGTATACCCTGAGGAAGGACGGTCCTCCGTTCGAAACTGTCGGTACTAAATGAAGATAATTGCAATGTTGTGACCCCTTCTTCTACAAGTATTCCTGGCCCATTGAACGACAAGACCTGCTGCAACTACTTCACTGCACACAAATATATACAACAGATTTCTTCCCGTAGATGTGAAAAAAAGGGGAAAAAAAACATATGAACACAAATGCAAAGGTCAGTCATCGTGGCGAACATATGTTCATATGAAAAGGAGGAAAAACACAGAAAAAGGCGACATCCAACACACAATAAAAGAGCACTGTTTTACAAACAAACGCTACAAATGGCTTTAAGAGAGAAGTCACTGGTAGCGAATTTCTTTCTCTATAACCATTCCTTTGACCGTTTTTTTCTTAATCGATTTGTTGAGGTCGACATCATCTGGAAGTTTATTTAGAAGCACCGGAATTTGGTAATTTAAATGCTGTTTTCCATAATTCGTGCGTGTTCGAGGCTTTCTGCGCTCTCGCCTTCGGAGGGCGAGCGTGTGTGTTCCAGCGGGGTTGCTAAATGCGTGTAGTTTATGTTTTTGTACATACTGTAATAACTTGAAGCAATAAATTTCATCAGCTCTTAGCAGAGAATACTTTACAAACAGTGGACCTGTTGGTAAGTCTTGTGGGTGTCCTGCATATCTTTCAAGTAACCGAAGTACACGCTTCTGTAACTTTAGTATTCGGAGGTAGTTTCTGTTACAGGTTGTACCCCAAACCAAAATGCAGTAGGAAAGTCTGGAATAAAAGAAAGTATAATAAAGAGAAATTTTAAGCCACAAAGGTATAAGTGAACTTATTCTACACAAGCAGCCGAGCGATCTACTGAGCTCCAGAGCAAGATTATCAATGTGGGTGTTCCAAGACAAGTTGTTTTGGAACCATACTCCCAGAAATTTTTGCTTCCCCTCTTGTTTTAACTGAGTGCCCCGAAAGGTAATATGAATATCATTCTTCATGGGCTTGTTAATTGGAGCGAATATAATATATTTGATTTTATTAGTATTCAACTGCAACCTGTTGGCATGTAACCAGTCAGAAAGTGACTCCATATATTTATTAACAATCTCCTGAAGCTCTGTAAGGGTACGTGCAGTGAAGAAAATATTCGTGTGATCTGCGTACATTATTAGTTTAGGAGAATTATAGATGCTACAGAGATCACTAATATAGACTAAGAATAATAGCCGTCCAAGAATAGAGCCTTGAGGGACACCTTGTTTAATTACTATTTTTGTAGTCGTTCCTTGGTGGACACTTACATATTGAAGCCTGTTGCTTAAGTAACTCTCTATCAGTTGAAGGACGACGCCGCGAACACCGTACCTTTTTAGTTTAATTAATAGCACATCGTGACACACTGAGTCAAAAGCTTTCCGTAGATCTACGAACAGTCCTAGCGTGTAAAGCCTGTGCTCAAAGTTATGTATAATATCATGCTTGATACTGAGAAGCGCGTCCTCGGTAGATTTGCCTTTTTGAAATCCGAACTGCATGCCACTTATTACCCCATATTTCGCAAAGAATTTTTCTAGTCTGATATTTATGACCCCTTCAAATACTTTCGATAGAACAGGCAGGACCGAGATTGGCCTATAGTTGCTTATGTCTCCTACAGCGCCACCCTTGTGAATAGAACAGATGCGAGCTATCTTGAGCGAGTCAGGGAAGATTCCAGTCTCAAACATTTTATTTATTATTTCTGCTAGGATGGGGGATAAGATTTCAGACTCATGTTTAATTGGCATTGCTTTAATTTCATCAAAACCAGAAGCAACGTCATTTCTAATCCCATTGATAAGTTTGTTGATTTCGTGAGGAGTCACTGGTGCGAGAACCATGGAGTTCGCTATCCTCACGCTGTTATCAACCACGTTTTGCTCTTCTTCATCATTTTCCTGCTCGTACACTGCGCTCGTAGCAAAATAGGCATTGAGGGCGGTGGCTGCTTCAAGACCGGTTAGCGCGCCTGTGGGTGTGACTATTTTAAGTATGGTACATTGTTCTTTCTTCCCAGTTAGATTTTTTACTTCATTCCATATTTTCCTGGGATCCTTTCCTATTTTGGCAAAAACCTGTTCATAACATTCTGCCTTAGCATTTTTAATTTCACTGCTCAGTTTATTTCTATACTGTTTGAAAGTGATGAGAGCATCTTCTTCTCGCGTTTTTAAAAACATATGAAACAAACGGTTCTTTTTTGTTATTTTCTTTAATAAGGAGTTGTTAATCTAGGGCTTCCGTGTTCTCTTACATCTTGGCCTACTCAGTTGCGTTGGAAACGCCTGATTGTAGCATGCAATAAGTTTATCAAGAAAAATATTGTACGCCTTACTAGGGTCGTCTTCTTGTAATACGCATGCCCACTGAGTAATCGTAATGGGGGAAGCCGATTTGGAAAGGGGGGAGCGCCTACACCGGGGGTGTCCCGCCATGCTCAGATTTAGAGGTGAGAGGTGGAAGTGAGGCTGCCCCGAGCCAGATACCAGGGGCTGAAGCTCAGCACCTAGAGGGGGGCAGCTGTCTTCGTCATCGTCAAGGTCATTTACTCGACGGGACAATCTGGAGGGCCGAGAGGACCGGTTCTGCGAGAAAGGCGGGTGTTAGTCGCGACGTGTTGAGCTATCATAGAGCGGATGGCCTCCATGACTCTAGCGATGAGGCGTTCCATCGCTGTCTCCAACAGGGTGTCAAATTTGGCATTAAGACGGGCTTCGAGTTCGGCAAGGGAAGGTTCCAGAGCCGGCGTCGGCACCATCTCGCTCTCCATAGCGTCCGTGTCGGAGTTACTAGGGGGAGGGGGAATTGTGTTAGCCTCTAAGGCTTCAATTTTTGCAAGTAGCATCTCGTTTTGTGCCCGGAGAGAAGCTACAAAGTTGTGGACCTCAGCGTCAGCCGCCGAGCGAGGGGCAGGGGGGAGGGGGGGGGGGGGGAGGAGGAGGCAACCCTGCCTGAACCGCTCACCTGTTTGCCATTTTTGACGGCGTTGGCGGCCCAGGAACCGGTCGCGCCATTGCTGCCTTGGGAGCGGGCTTGCTTCTCCTGGCCGCCGTGTGGCGGCGGTGGTGGCACCTGACAGCTCTTGGCGTCCTTCCCGCTGGTAGGCGTCTGCCGTTTTGAAGCATCGCTGCCGATGCTGCTTGGGTGACGCGGCTGCCTGCCCGTCCCGCTGGATCTCCCGCCCTTAGGGGCGGCTGGCTTGATATGGCGGTATTTTGCAGTGCAGTCCCGCGAGTTCGTGGCATGGCCACCAACACACACCGCACATTTTGGCATACACTCGTGAGGGGCCCGCACCCCCTCTTTTATGGGTGCCTGCTGTCCACACAGGCCACACTTGTGATGGGTTGGGTTGGGGCATGAGTCCGCCCGATGGCCTACAGTTCCGCACAAGCTGCAGGCCGGAATAGTGCGCAAATATGGCTGCACTGTGACAATCTCTGGGTTGTAGTGCACGTGTCGAGGCCTCACCGTGCCGGCAAAGGTGAGCCTGGCCTTGTTTGAGGAGCCGAATTTGCGGATATCTAGTAAAGTGCCGCTCCCCCACTGCACGCAAGGTTGGAGAGACTCAGACGTCTCTTGGTTGGCCACCGTAATGACCGCATAGCAGACGTCCTCTTCATGTTCTTTCAGATGGCCGGCGAGAGGCACATCTCCTTTGGCCGATTTGATGCAAATCTCGCCTAGCAGACGGTCTGCGACGTGAGCGTTCCGGGTGGTAGCTAGGATCAAATTTTGCGCCTTCCTTTGAAGAAAATAGCGCCAGAGCATGCAAACCACGAAAAGACAAGGACGTCCTTGTCTTTTCGTGGTTTGCATGCCCTGGCACTATTTTCTTCAAATCAAGTATGCACCAACTCGCCCGAGAAGAAGTGTTAATTGCGCCTTGCATAGGAGGAGGCTCAACTCGGCCGCGTTAGCCGCGCCGAGGAAAGCGCCGAACGCTGCACCGAGTTCGCCGTATTGTAAGGCGTCCCGGATGGCCAATGATTGCCGGGGCTTGATGACGATGACAAAGTCGTCTTCGTTGAATTTTGGCAGGGGCTTGGGCCTCCACTTGGTCACGGGTTTGCGACCAGCTTGGCGGGTAGCAGCAGCCTTATCGGTGGTTGGCGTGGCGTTCGCCGCTATCTTGGGCTCTCGTCTGGAGCGGCGCTCAAGCAGACGCAGATTTTCATTCCGGATCGGGTCAGCGGGTGCCGATTTGGGTTCCGCAGTGACGGGAACGGTCGACCAAGACATGGCGTCCGGGTCATAGCCGCGTTGCAGAAGCGTTTCTGCCGTCTTGCCGAAAGCGGCTCCTTTGCAGCCGAACGCCGGCGCAGCTGTTAGGCTTAGCGTCGGCGCGGGAGCCGGGAAGGAAAACCCGCTCTGAAATTTGTAAAATTGGGCCCACCTGGAAGAAATTTTTGTCCACGGATGCAGATGAACTTGCCAAATCCAAAGGGAGCAAAATGGATGGGGTCCGATGACTTGAGCCGTGGCTCCTGCCAAAAAAATCTCTGCCTCTCCCGTAACCGAGAGTAGAGTAAGCATGAAATGTTTACGGGCATAATGCGAAGCGCACGCGGACACGACGATACGCAGGCCTGACAAGAATGTGTATGTAGCGCGTTCAAAACTGTCCGAAGTGCGTAGAGGCGAAAGCGTTTTCAGCACCACTTTGCGTATGTGACACTGGTGATGTTACCACTGGATTACGTCACGCATAATTCATGACGAAGTAATGACAAATTACTTATTAGTGTGTAATGACTGATTAATGACTAAATACTAATAAACTGCTCATTAATGACGCTTAAGCTTCGCCTTTAGGAGTGGAACGCGACAGCGTGTTGTAGCGCTGCCAGGCAGTCCGCGGAACGCCACCACCCGTTCGGCGTGATGCTTCGTCTTTTGAACGCGACGCTTTTTGAGGAAAGGAAATTACGCAGTAATTCTCTGCCATCTCGGTGGACACCCGAGCCGCACCTTACAGGGAGGTAGGAACGCCACCACCCGTCCGGCGCGATGCGTTGCCCTTTGAACGAAACGCTTTTTGAGGAAAGGAAATGGCGCAGTAATTCTCTGTCATCTCGGTGGACACCCGAATCGCACCATACAGGAAGGGAGGAACGCCACCACCCGTTCGGCGCGAAGCTACCGGCGCTTGTATGCCGGTCGTGTAGGAGGGCTCAGAGAGTCTCGTTAAATCTCGTACGGTGCCCGGATGTGGCATGTATGTGCTTTTTGAACGCGTTATTAGAAATCGGAAATTATAATTCCGTGCATTATAAAACGCCAGCTCGACTGATATCTTGATAAAGATTGAGAAGGCACTCGGAGCAGTTATTTTTTGTGACTCGTTTGGAGACCAACCGGCGCTTGCATGCCGGTCGCGTAGGAGGGCTTAGAGAGTCTCGTTAAATCTCGTTAAGTCTCGTACGGTGCCCGGATGTTCTCGTTTCAGAGCCCGGATGTTGGCTCTCGGTCTCGGCGTGACGTCACCACACTGCCGACAACGGGAGCTAAAAGCATTTCATGCTTAAAATGACGGAGCCGAAGCGCCGCACGTCTGGCAAACGCCGGCTGCGGCGTCGCCGAACCATTCCGGAGGAGGCAGCAGGGTGAAGGTTGTCACCGCGTGGTTTTTCATGTTCTCAAATTTTGTGACTTGTGCTGGGTGTGATACTGAACTTGCCTGTAGATAAATCGTGACTATGTTATTTTCCTGTTGTCTTGTTCGGCATATGATAATATACTGGCGTATAAAAGAAGCTGTTTACCGCAATAAACTCCGTTGGTAGCTGGGTGTGATACTGAACTTGCCTGTAGATAAATCGTGACTATGTTATTTTCCTGTTGTCTTGTTCGGCATATGATAATATACTGGCGTATAAAAGAAGCTGTTTACCGCAATAAACTCTGTTGGTAGTTGGAGCTTTTACTGTCTGTTTCTTTCTCTCTTTTCCTGTGTGTGTGCCTTTTTGCGCCGTTAAAAATATTGTAATATTAAGAAACTTGAAAGAATTAAAAAAAAGCGGTAAGATTTATTATTGCGAAAGCAACACTACGATAGTCGCTGAGCCATTTCACGGAGCTCTGAAAAGGCCAAGCTGCGCATGCGCAAGGAGCGGGTGACGTCACACGGCGCACAGCTGGCTCGCCGGGACCATGGCCAGAGCCGCCGCCGCGAGGCCATCGCCTCGCTACAGTCTCTCTCTCTCTCTTGCTCTCTGATGCGTAGTATTGAAAGCGCATCGCCATCTGCGTGGTTTGTGGTGTATATGAAATTGGCAGTGGCTTAGCTCTGCTATACGTAGCGTGAGGTGACGGTGAGCTGTCCCCATCTCGGTGGACACTTGAACCAGAGGGAAGGCGCATAACTGCCCTCTTGGGACAGTCGACACCTCAACCATGCTTTAAGCGAAGTGGCGGTAGTGAGTGTGCGCTGCATGCGTTGGCATTGACAAAGTTGTGCCAGAAACGCGGCGCTGAAGCCATAGGTCGTCGGCGTTCGTTATGTTCGTTGGCGTTGAACGCTTTACAACTCCGATCATTTTAAGAAAAGGAAGTGGGCGTAATAGCCGCCTGATTCGGTGGCCGTCTGAATCGTGCTTATAGGTACGCGGGGAGATGAGAGAGGAATGTGAGCTGCAGGCATTGACAAAGTTGTGCCAGAAACGCGGCGCTGAAGCCATAGGCCGTCGGCGTTCGTTATGTTCGTTGGCGTTGAACGCTTTACAACTCCGATCATTTTAAGGAAAGGAAGTGGGCATAATGGCCGCGCTGATTCGGTGGCCGTCTGAATCGTGCTTATAGGTACGCGGGGCGATGAGAGAGGGATGTGAGCTGCAGGCATTGACAAAGTTGTGCCAGAAACGCGGCGCTGAAGCCATAGGCCGTCGGCGTTCATTGTGTTCTTTGGCGTTGAACGCTTTACAACTCCGATCATTTTAAGGAAAGGAAGTGGGCATAATGGCCGCCTGATTCGGTGGCCGTCTGAATCGTGCTTATAGGTACGCGGGGCGATGAGAGAGGGATGTGAGCTGCAGGCATTGACAAATTTGTGCCAGAAACGCGGCGCTGAAGCCATAGGCCGTCGGCGTTCGTTATGTTCGTTGGCGTTGAACGCTTTACAACTCCGATCATTTTAAGGAAAGGAAGTGGGCATAATGGCCGCGCTGATTCGGTGGCCGTCTGAATCGTGCTTATAGGTACGCGGGGCGATGAGAGAGGGATGTGAGCTGCAGGCATTGACAAAGTTGTGCCAGAAACGCGGCGCTGAAGCCATAGGCCGTCGGCGTTCATTGTGTTCTTTGGCGTTGAACGCTTTACAACTCCGATCATTTTAAGGAAAGGAAGTGGGCATAATGGCCGCCTGATTCGGTGGCCGTCTGAATCGTGCTTATAGGTACGCGGGGCGATGAGAGAGGGATGTGAGCTGCAGGCATTGACAAATTTGTGCCAGAAACGCGGCGCTGAAGCCATAGGCCGTCGGCGTTCATTGTGTTCTTTGGCGTTGAACGCTTTACAACTCCGATCATTTTAAGGAAAGGAAGTGGGCATAATGGCCGCCTGATTCGGTGGCCGTCTGAATCGTGCTTATAGGTACGCGGGGTGATGGGAGAGGGATGTGAGCTGCAGGCATTGACAAAGTTGTGCCAGAAACGCGGCGCTGAAGCCATAGGCCGTCGGCGTTCATTGTGTTCTTTGGCGTTGAACGCTTTACAACTCCGATCATTTTAAGGAAAGGAAGTGGGCATAATGGCCGCGCTGATTCGGTGGCCGTCTGAATCGTGCTTATAGGTACGCGGGGAGATGAGAGAGGAATGTGAGCTGCAGGCATTGACAAAGTTGTGCCAGAAACGCGGCGCTGAAGCCATAGGCCGTCGGCGTTCATTGTGTTCTTTGGCGTTGAACGCTTTACAACTCCGATCATTTTAAGGAAAGGAAGTGGGCATAATGGCCGCCTGATTCGGTGGCCGTCTGAATCGTGCTTATAGGTACGCGGGGTGATGGGAGAGGGATGTGAGCTGCAGGCATTGACAAAGTTGTGCCAGAAACGCGGCGCTGAAGCCATAGGCCGTCGGCGTTCATTGTGTTCTTTGGCGTTGAACGCTTTACAACTCCGATCATTTTAAGGAAAGGAAGTGGGCATAATGGCCGCCTGATTCGGTGGCCGTCTGAATCGTGCTTATAGGTACGCGGGGTGATGGGAGAGGGATGTGAGCTGCAGGCATTGACAAAGTTGTGCCAGAAACGCGGCGCTGAAGCCATAGGCCGTCGGCGTTCATTGTGTTCTTTGGCGTTGAACGCTTTACAACTCCGATCATTTTAAGGAAAGGAAGTGGGCATAATGGCCGCCTGATTCGGTGGCCGTCTGAATCGTGCTTATAGGTACGCGGGGAGATGAGAGAGGAATGTGAGCTGCAGGCATTGACAAAGTTGTGCCAGAAACGCGGCGCTGAAGCCATAGGCCGTCGGCGTTCGTTATGTTCGTTGGCGTTGAACGCTTTACAACTCCGATCATTTTAAGGAAAGGAAGTGGGCATAATGGCCGCGCTGATTCGGTGGCCGTCTGAATCGTGCTTATAGGTACGCGTGGTGATGGGAGAGGGATGTGAGCTGCAGGCATTGACAAAGTTGTGCCAGAAACGCGGCGCTGAAGCCATAGGCCGTCGGCGTTCATTGTGTTCTTTGGCGTTGAACGCTTTACAACTCCGATCATTTTAAGGAAAGGAAGTGGGCATAATGGCCGCGCTGATTCGGTGGCCGTCTGAATCGTGCTTATAGGTACGCGGGGCGATGAGAGAGGGATGTGAGCTGCAGGCATTGACAAAGTTGTGCCAGAAACGCGGCGCTGAAGCCATAGGCCGTCGGCGTTCATTGTGTTCTTTGGCGTTGAACGCTTTACAACTCCGATCATTTTAAGGAAAGGAAGTGGGCATAATGGCCGCCTGATTCGGTGGCCGTCTGAATCGTGCTTATAGGTACGCGGGGCGATGAGAGAGGGATGTGAGCTGCAGGCATTGACAAAGTTGTGCCAGAAACGCGGCGCTGAAGCCATAGGCCGTCGGCGTTCATTGTGTTCTTTGGCGTTGAACGCTTTACAACTCCGATCATTTTAAGGAAAGGAAGTGGGCATAATGGCCGCCTGATTCTGTGGCCGTCTGAATCGCGCTTATAGGTACGCGGGGCGATGAGAGAGGAATGTGAGCTGCAGGCATTGACAAAGTTGTGCCAGAAACGCCGTGCTGAAGCCATAGGCCGTCGGCGTTCGTTGTGTTCGTTGGCGTTGAACGCTTTACAACTCCGATCATTTTAAGGAAAGGAAGTGGGCATAATGGCCTCCTGATTCGGTGGCCGTCTGAATCGTGCTTATAGGTACGCGGGGTGATGGGAGAGGGATGTGAGCTGCAGGCATTGACAAAGTTGTGCCAGAAACGCGGCGCTGAAGCCATAGGCCGTCGGCGTTCGTTGTGTTCGTTGGCGTTGAACGCTTTACAACTCCGATCATTTTAAGGAAAGGAAGTGGGCATAATGGCCGCCTGATTCGGTGGCCGTCTGAATCGTGCTTATAGGTACGCGGGGCGATGAGAGAGGTATGTGAGCTGCAGGCATTGACAAAGTTGTGCCAGAAACGCGGCGCTGAAGCCATAGGCCGTCGGCGTTCATTGTGTTCTTTGGCGTTGAACGCTTTACAACTCCGATCATTTTAAGGAAAGGAAGTGGGCATAATGGCCGCCTGATTCGGTGGCCGTCTGAATCGTGCTTATAGGTACGCGGGGTGATGGGAGAGGGATGTGAGCTGCAGGCATTGACAAAGTTGTGCCAGAAACGCGGCGCTGAAGCCATAGGCCGTCGGCGTTCATTGTGTTCTTTGGCGTTGAACGCTTTACAACTCCGATCATTTTAAGGAAAGGAAGTGGGCATATTGGCCGCCTGAGTCGGTGGCCGTCTGAATCGTGCTTATAGGTACGCGGGGTGATGGGATAGGGATGTGAGCTGCAGGCATTGACAAAGTTGTGCCAGAAACGCGGCGCTGAAGCCATAGGCCGTCGGCGTTCATTGTGTTCTTTGGCGTTGAACGCTTTACAACTCCGATCATTTTAAGGAAAGGAAGTGGGCATAATGGCCGCCTGATTCGGTGGCCGTCTGAATCGTGCTTATAGGTACGCGGGGCGATGAGAGAGGTATGTGAGCTGCAGGCATTGACAAAGTTGTGCCAGAAACGCGGCGCTGAAGCCATAGGCCGTCGGCGTTCAGTGTTCTTTGGCGTTGAACGCTTTACAACTCCGATCATTTTAAGGAAAGGAAGTGGGCATAATGGCCGCCTGATTCGGTGGCCGTCTGAATCGTGCTTATAGGTACGCGGGGTGATGGGAGAGGGATGTGAGCTGCAGGCATTGACAAAGTTGTGCCAGAAACGCGGCGCTGAAGCCATAGGCCGTCGGCGTTCATTGTGTTCTTTGGCGTTGAACGCTTTACAACTCCGATCATTTTAAGGAAAGGAAGTGGGCATAATGGCCGCCTGATTCGGTGGCCGTCTGAATCGTGCTTATAGGTACGCGGGGCGATGAGAGAGGTATGTGAGCTGCAGGCATTGACAAAGTTGTGCCAGAAACGCGGCGCTGAAGCCATAGGCCGTCGGCGTTCATTGTGTTCTTTGGCGTTGAACGCTTTACAACTCCGATCATTTTAAGGAAAGGAAGTGGGCATAATGGCCGCCTGATTCGGTGGCCGTCTGAATCGTGCTTATAGGTACGCGGGGTGATGGGAGAGGGATGTGAGCTGCAGGCATTGACAAAGTTGTGCCAGAAACGCGGCGCTGAAGCCATAGGCCGTCGGGGTTCATTGTGTTCTTTGGCGTTGAACGCTTTACAACTCCGATCATTTTAAGGAAAGGAAGTGGGCATAATGGCCGCCTGATTCGGTGGCCGTCTGAATCGTGCTTATAGGTACGCGGGGTGATGGGAGAGGGATGTGAGCTGCAGGCATTGACAAAGTTGTGCCAGAAACGCGGCGCTGAAGCCATAGGCCGTCGGCGTTCATTGTGTTCTTTGGCGTTGAACGCTTTACAACTCCGATCATTTTAAGGAAAGGAAGTGGGCATAATGGCCGCGCTGATTCGGTGGCCGTCTGAATCGTGCTTATAGGTACGCGGGGCGATGAGAGAGGTATGTGAGCTGCAGGCATTGACAAAGTTGTGCCAGAAACGCGGCGCTGAAGCCATAGGCCGTCGGCGTTCGTTGTGTTCGTTGGCGTTGAACGCTTTACAACTCCGATCATTTTAAGGAAAGGAAGTGGGCATAATGGCCGCCTGATTCGGTGGCCGTCTGAATCGTGCTTATAGGTACGCGGGGTGATGGGAGAGGGATGTGAGCTTCAGGCATTGACAAAGTTGTGCCAGAAACGCGGCGCTGAAGCCATAGGCCGTCGGCGTTCATTGTGTTCTTTGGCGTTGAACGCTTTACAACTCCGATCATTTTAAGGAAAGGAAGTGGGCATAATGGCCGCCTGATTCGGTGGCCGTCTGAATCGTGCTTATAGGTACGCGGGGTGATGGGAGAGGGATGTGAGCTGCAGGCATTGACAAAGTTGTGCCAGAAACGCGGCGCTGAAGCCATAGGCCGTCGGCGTTCATTGTGTTCGTTGGCGTTGAACGCTTTACAACTCCGATCATTTTAAGGAAAGGAAGTGGGCATAATGGCCGCGCTGATTCGGTGGCCGTCTGAATCGTGCTTATAGGTACGCGGGGTGATGGGAGAGGGATGTGAGCTGCAGGCATTGACAAAGTTGTGCCAGAAACGCGGCGCTGAAGCCATAGGCCGTCGGCGTTCATTGTGTTCTTTGGCGTTGAACGCTTTACAACTCCGATCATTTTAAGGAAAGGAAGTGGGCATAATGGCCGCCTGATTCGGTGGCCGTCTGAATCGTGCTTATAGGTACGCGGGGCGATGAGAGAGGTATGTGAGCTGCAGGCATTGACAAAGTTGTGCCAGAAACGCGGCGCTGAAGCCATAGGCCGTCGGCGTTCATTGTGTTCTTTGGCGTTGAACGCTTTACAACTCCGACCATTTTAAGGAAAGGAAGTGGGCATAATGGCCGCCTGATTCGGTGGCCGTCTGAATCGTGCTTATAGGTACGAGGGGTGATGGGAGAGGGATGTGAGCTGCAGGCATTGACAAAGTTGTGCCAGAAACGCGGCGCTGAAGCCATAGGCCGTCGGCGTTCATTGTGTTCTTTGGCGTTGAACGCTTTACAACTCCGATCATTTTAAGGAAAGGAAGTGGGCATAATGGCCGCCTGATTCGGTGGCCGTCTGAATCGTGCTTATAGGTACGCGGGGTGATGGGAGAGGGATGTGAGCTGCAGGCATTGACAAAGTTGTGCCAGAAACGCGGCGCTGAAGCCATAGGCCGTCGGCGTTCATTGTGTTCTTTGGCGTTGAACGCTTTACAACTCCGATCATTTTAAGGAAAGGAAGTGGGCATAATGGCCGCGCTGATTCGGTGGCCGTCTGAATCGTGCTTATAGGTACGCGGGGCGATGAGAGAGGTATGTGAGCTGCAGGCATTGACAAAGTTGTGCCAGAAACGCGGCGCTGAAGCCATAGGCCGTCGGCGTTCGTTGTGTTCGTTGGCGTTGAACGCTTTACAACTCCGATCATTTTAAGGAAAGGAAGTGGGCATAATGGCCGCCTGATTCGGTGGCCGTCTGAATCGTGCTTATAGGTACGCGGGGTGATGGGAGAGGGATGTGAGCTGCAGGCATTGACAAAGTTGTGCCAGAAACGCGGCGCTGAAGCCATAGGCCGTCGGCGTTCATTGTGTTCTTTGGCGTTGAACGCTTTACAACTCCGATCATTTTAAGGAAAGGAAGTGGGCATAATGGCCGCCTGATTCGGTGGCCGTCTGAATCGTGCTTATAGGTACGCGGGGTGATGGGAGAGGGATGTGAGCTGCAGGCATTGACAAAGTTGTGCCAGAAACGCGGCGCTGAAGCCATAGGCCGTCGGCGTTCATTGTGTTCTTTGGCGTTGAACGCTTTACAACTCCGATCATTTTAAGGAAAGGAAGTGGGCATAATGGCCGCCTGATTCGGTGGCCGTCTGAATCGTGCTTATAGGTACGCGGGGCGATGAGAGAGGTATGTGAGCTGCAGGCATTGACAAAGTTGTGCCAGAAACGCGGCGCTGAAGCCATAGGCCGTCGGCGTTCATTGTGTTCTTTGGCGTTGAACGCTTTACAACTCCGATCATTTTAAGGAAAGGAAGTGGGCATAATGGCCGCCTGATTCGGTGGCCGTCTGAATCGTGCTTATAGGTACGCGGGGTGATGGGAGAGGGATGTGAGCTGCAGGCATTGACAAAGTTGTGCCAGAAACGCGGCGCTGAAGCCATAGGCCGTCGGCGTTCATTGTGTTCTTTGGCGTTGAACGCTTTACAACTCCGATCATTTTAAGGAAAGGAAGTGGGCATAATGGCCGCCTGATTCGGTGGCCGTCTGAATCGTGCTTATAGGTACGCGGGGTGATGGGAGAGGGATGTGAGCTGCAGGCATTGACAAAGTTGTGCCAGAAACGCGGCGCTAAAGCCATAGGCCGTCGGCGTTCATTGTGTTCTTTGGCGTTGTCGTTCTCAACGTTTTACCCTCCTATCATTTTAAGGAAAGGAAGGTGAGCGCGCCCGGCGAGACACGCCAACTGTGCGTAGTGACGTCATCTGCTCCTCGCGCATGCGCAGTGAGGTTGTGCAAGAGCACGAGAAATGGCGGTACTGTGGGCAATGTAGCTCACGCATTAAAGTTGGAGCTCTCGAAGCCCGATGCCGCTTACGACGCTTTCTTTTCATGCTTTGTATCTGCCTATAACAGATGTTTTCCCGTCAAGCCCCGAAAAAAGAACAAAAAAGTACGAAAGCCCTGGATTTCTCGTGAACTGTTTCAAAGAATCAAACAGAAAAAACAGACTTTTCAAACATTCTTGCAAACAAAAGATGAAAGTGACTTTCACGCATTCAAGAAAGTAAGAAATCTGCTAAATTCAGACATAGAAAAAGCAAATCTCGAATACTATACACATAAATTTACACAGCTGAACGGTAATACACGACTGATATGTCAAACTATGAGAGAGTTAATCTATAAGAATGCAGAAACAAAAAACCGAACTTTCGGAATGGCGATCTATCTGAAGCAGAGGTTGCAAACCTGTTTAATGACCATTTTCTTGCTGCTGGTGCTCCTTTAGCTGACGCAACAAATGCACCTTCTTCTACACCTTGGGAAAATTATGTCAATGCAAGCAATTCGAATACAATATTTTTGTCCCGCACTGATTTTAGCGAGGTGCAAGATGTAATTATGTCTCTAAGAGACGGTTGTGCATCTCGCACTGATGAGATGAGACCAAAACCACAGAAGGCTGTGAGTGAAATAGTTAGTACTCCTATTGCACTCATCTGCAATCTTATAATGGAAAAGGGAGTTTTCCCAGCCAAAATGAAGCTTGCTCGTGTTACGGCTGTACATAAGGGAGGCTCTTACGATGACGCGAACAATTACAGGATCTCTGTGCTTTCGGTATTTTCCAAAATAGCTGAGCATATTGTAAACATAAGACTTGGATTTTTAACCTCGCTAAATATTATCGTAAAGCCACAGTTCGGCTTCCAGAAAAACAAATCGCCAGAAACAGCACTACTTGGAATAAAAGATGAAATTCTGCACAATATCGAAAACAAGGGATTAACTCTGGGCATATTCCTCGATTTTAGAAAAGCGTTCGATAGTGTGCAACATGATATACCATTAAAAAAGCTTGAGCCTTAAGGTGTCAGGGGTATAGCTGGGACTCTCCTCATGAGTTATTTAACTTCACATGAACAGCATACTGTTATCAATTGTCTATGTTCAGAGACAAACACTGTTGTATGGTGTACCATAGGGGTGCATCCTAGGGCAGTCTTATTTCTCATCTATATTAATGATATTGTAAATATACCGGGTGCCTCGAATTTGGTTTTTATATGGGGACGACACCAATGTGTTTTTTTCGGGTAGGGATTTAGATGCGCTGTTCAGGGAGGCAAACAATTGGATGTTGGGCTTCACCTCATGGCTGGGAAGTAACGGGCTCGCATTAAACATAAACAAAACAAAGTATGTCTTTCGCTCCAAAGGTACGGAAATGCACACAATTCCATGTTTAAAATTTAATGGCCTGGACATACAATAGTCTTCTACGACCAGATTCCTAGGTGTCAGATTCCACGAAAATCTCTCCTGGAATGCTCACATCCACACACTTAGAACTGATCTCTCTCGTGCCTTAGGCATCTTAAACAGACTGAGGTGTTACCTGACAGCTTCTATCACACGACTGGTGTACTACTCTCTTATACATTCACGTTTTAGCTATTGCTCTGTTGTGTGGCAAACCACGAAGAAAACAAATTTAGATTGCCTACTATCAATACAAAAAAGAGCAATACCCGCTATCGGTAACTTGGAGCTGTCCTCTAGTTGTGCGCCCTACTATAAATCGTGTGGAATACTCCAAATGCCTCAGTTCTACAAATACAGTTTAAGCCTGGAAGTTTACCGCCAATACCGGTTGGTTAAATCTACCTTTAAAACAAAATACCAGGAAAAAAGAAGTGTGTACTATTTAAGGAAGAACATCATAGTCAAGCCCCGAGCTCATAGTCAAGCCCCAAGATGGACTTCAAAGATTAAGCTGTCAAATAGCAGATTTATTAAACAGCTATCCCGTCATTCATGACCTACTAACCGAAAATCTTTCATTAAACAAGTTTAAGAAAACATTGATGGGATTATCCTTAAAGGAAGACTAGTGTTTCATGTTTTCAAGTTTTTCTTCTTGTTTTCAATTTTATGTTTCATGTGCTTCAAGTTCGATAGTTTACATGTACTTTATGTTTGAAAGTGTTTTGTTAACATGCATTGCTAGTAAGTTGCTGCCCTTATTCTTGTACTCCGTTCCTGTACATATTCTTGCACTGTAAAAAAAATATAATACGGGGGTTGGGGGATACAGTTTCATCTAAGACATTTCTCTGCATGTAAACTCTGTTGTAAACTCTGCATGAGTGTCAAACCGCTGCTTGCCACAGGGTGGCGTGACCTCGTCAGGCACTTTTCCGCCTTTTGTCACGTCCCCAAGACAATAGGCTAGTATTATTGTATTGAATAAAAATAATTGATTGATTGATTGATTAATTGATATATATGGCTACGCGAAGATGTTGCTTTTCCAATCCTCTAGGTTTAACCAGAGCTAAACCACAGCCAATTTTTTATTCTAAATTCTGACTGATTCTCCATCAGAGCTAATGAAATCTTTCTGTATCCAACCTCTAGAGGCAAGAAGAAAAAATATTCGACGTCAATTTCGTTCTTTGCTCATAAATAACTTGGCGTTTGATCCTGCACCCTAGTTATCATTTTTAGCTGCACGCATCACATTTCCCCATCATCGAGGCTCACTTACCTCGTACTTTGCTAGAACTGACACATTCAAATTCTCCTTTTTCCAGCGTACCATAAGCGAGTGGAATTCACCGACACAATGACTGTCAGCGCACAGTCATTGTGCGTGCTTTTTTTTTCGTTGTATTTTCTAATTGTTGTCTTCGATCTGTAATATCCACATCTGTATTCGTTCTCCTTAGATACGTAACATGATCTGCAGTATGAAAAAAAAAACAAAAATTATAAGCCTGGCAGGAAAGTATTACAGGAGTTGCCGGGAAGTCGCCGACAAGATCGACTTGCCTATGCAGATGAGATGAGCTAGACGCACCTCCAAGCGTTGGGATGGAAGCATGGGCTCGATCGACGTCGACCCGGCTGATACCGTCAACGGGGTCGCGGCGACTGCAGCAGTTTCACCCCGAAGGCATATAACCGGACGCCGCCTTATCAAAGCGGTCGATACCGCACCGGCTGAAGAAGCAGGTATCGCACTATCGATATCCAAGAAAAGCGAGGCAACGGTTATGTGCGACTGAATAGCAGCGGTACGCAATTACCTGAGGGGCCGCTCGGGCGCTCCGTGTTGGAAAATTTTGGAAACGTCCAACCCCTCGAATGTCCAGATCTTCTGGGCGTCAGGGCACCTCTCAGGCAGCCAACGGAGCTGCTCGAGCTCTCCTCTCTCTCTGACAGCATTAACAACCCTTACTAAGCTTTGCAGAAACTGCGGAGTGCTGAAGCAACATAAGAAGAAAATATCCACTTCCTCACAAAACCCTTAGTAAATTTGAAGAGCACTTAATCAGGAGACTGCCAACTAACACCGTGCCCAGTCTCTACTTACTAGACAGTTTTAGCTGTGCGTCCCCCAAAGCCGTGCATACGCTACGGGCGCACCTTACGCGCACTGCCCCCAGTCCTGGCAGCGACAATTTTAGTTGGGAGTGGCGAAATACAATGTATTTCGTCTGCACTAACGAAGTCCTGTCACCACGCTATGCTCGCTGGCTTCTTGTCCCAGGTCTCAAGGCTGGAAAAGGCAGGCTTCCCTGATTCCCTCATTCTTGCGGTGACGCAGTCCTTGTTCAAAAAATTGAAGGGCAGCAAGCGGAGCAATGCGAAAGACCCAACGAAGTGTTCAAGGCCGGAGGTAGTGCCATACATGCAGAGAACTTCCCACAACGTTAAGAAAGTGGCCAAGAAGTACGGAGTAGAAGTAGTTTTTTCTCCTCCGCGAAAGCTGTCCGGCCTGCGTGCACGCATAAGAAGAAAAGAAAAACGGCAAGAGTGTGGCGTAAAACACCGTAAGCCCCACGTAACCTGCAAAAAAGGAGTTGTATATGAGTTCCCGCTCACTTGCGGGGAGATTTACGTTGGGCAAAGTGGACGTTTCCTCAACCAGCGCCTTCCGGAGCACAAGAACTCTTTAAAGAAGAGAGGCCGCCGTGGTGGCTCAGTGGCTATGGTGCTCGGCTGCTGGCCCGAAAGACGCGGGTTCGATCCCGGTCGCGGCGGCTGAATTTCTTTGGAGGAGAAATTCGAGGCCCGTGTACTGTGCGATGTCAGTGCACGTTAAAGAACCCCAGGTGGTCGAAATTTCCGCAGCCCTCCACTACGGCGTCTCTCATAGCCTTAGTCGCTTTGGGACGTTAAACCCCATAAACCAAACCAAACCATCTTTAAAGAAGACGGGCTCCAATCTCCTGGACCATTGCCAAATATGCACTAAGAAGAATAAGGTCGCCTGTTATCCCCGCTTATCGGACTGTAAAGTATTGTTGAGAAGCTGCGATCAGATTGAACGGGGACTGGTGGAAGCCTATTACGTTCGAAAAAAAAAGGAGATAACTGCATCAGTGATTCATCTGTGATACTTCGCCGATCTGAAATGGTTTTCTTAGATAGATTTCTGTAATCGCCTGCCTTTGGATTTCTTTTGGTGTTCTCTGGTACCACGTGCTTGTGATTCCCACGGTGGCGCTTGGGTAAAGCGAAGGTATATTAACGGTCTACGTCGATAGTAAGCGCTCGTCCCTGTCTACTTCCATGTCCGTGTCTTTTATTGCGCCCCTGTGTCGTCCTGAAAAGGCTTGCGTAGCGCCCGGGAACATAACATACTGTTGCGCCATCTAGCGACAACAAGTCGAAGCCCCTGAACTGTGTGCTGAAGAAACTTTTTCCTCTTTTATGGCAGTGGCGTTTGCATTCGAAGGCTTTGTTTTTTGTAAATTTAAATCATTGAATCAAATGAAAACAAATTCTAGTGCAAAGTTGGAGAAGTACTTTACCGGAGGGGGGGGGGGGGGAGGGGATTGTTGCCATGACGACCGTGTACGCCATAGATAGTTAGGCTTAACATCAAGGAATTTTTGAATTTATCTAAAAACGATGACTATTTGTCACCTATACCATTACAGAGGGGTGAGAATGCGCAAAATAAAAGTGAATACAACCGTTCAGAGCGAGCTATCGCGTCGAAAAATGCAGCGGCGATGCAGTATTTCGTCCGAAGCGGGAAAGCAGGGCGCCGCCATGTTGCCAACGCAAGCGACGCAAAGTCCGCGTACGTTAAGCCCTTGCGGACGCACAGCTTAAACTGTCTAATGAGTAAATGGTACCCAGGCACACAGGTTTCGTCCTGTGGAGTAGTTGGCACATTCTTTCGCACAGTTTGCGAATGTCACGACCCATACTTGGGCTGCAATCCCGATCCGGCGTGTGAGCGCGGGAGGCAACCCTTCATAGCCACAGTCCCATCAACCAGAAATCGTCGGTCGAGAGGGGCCGGTTATGGTGGCGACCAATAGGTTCTCCCGTTGACCCACCCAGTATTTATGCTCTTGGTAAATGTTTGTTCCTCCTCCCCTTGGACGAGATAGTGACGCGCTTTTTACGTCAATCGGGCTAGTGGTCGCGGTGGTGGGGTATGCATCTTGATCAAAAGTAGTTTCACATGCGAGTTGCTAGAAACTTTCTGTGTAAGCACAAGTGACTATGAATTCCTCTTGAAGCAGCGCGAAACACAGGACGTAGTGGAAGAACGAGAGACGACAGGAGCGCTATCTGCTTTAAGATGAATCCGTTCCAACTTGCCCAGTTTTCTGTTCTCGTTATGAATTCCTGTCGTTGAAATTACAAAATACTCTACTTGCAATTTGTTATCGACCTTCGAATGGAATGATGACCCCATATTTAGTATACTTCTTTTCATTTGAAAATAATTATCACTTAGACGTTACATTTGGTGGTGACGTAAATATAAACATGTTAAGCAGTGATTCCGCAAAAGTTAAACTGGATGTTCTGTTGAGGGCGAATGGCCTTGGAAATGCCATTAATCTTTCAACAAGAGTTACTCTGAATACGTCGACATTAATTGATGTTTTTGTTACAAATATAACACTGGAGAGGACCAAAGCAGGTGTTCTAACGGCTCAGTTGAGTGACCACAGGCCTATTTTTTTGTGCTGTAGCAAAACGTTCCCCACAAAGAAAAATTCGCCCGCATATTTAATACGAAGGGTTACACCGCAGAATCTTTCCTAACTTCTATAAAAGATTTCAACAACATAATGGGATAACGTGTATAAGAAAACAGATGCATGCGCAGCTTATGAGGAACTGTGTAATATTTTTAAACCCATATATGCATGCTGTTTCTCTTTTGTACAGCCGAAGAAAAACACAAAAATACGTAGACCATTGATAACCCCTGACCTGGCAGCGAAAATACAGGAGAAAAATGCATTGTTTAGCAGGTTTATTAAGAGCAAAGACCCAGAAGATTTGAAGAAATTTAGAACTTACCGCAATCGTTTAGATAAAGACGTGAAACGAGCACGGAAACAGCATTTTAATAACTTATTCACCTCACTTTCTGGACGGTCTAATGCGCTATGGAGTAACCTACACTCACTGTTAAACTACAACGTTAGGAATGAGTCACTTCGCGAAATTAAAAACAATGGCACCAAGTTGTGAGGCAAAGCGTTAGCTGATGCTTTTGATAATCATATCGTGAACACTGCTGGCAAAATTACAGTGCATAATAATCTAGAAAATGTTTATTGCAATAGCAGCTCAGTTTTTCTTGATCCTGTTAGCGACGCCGAGGTAACAGAAGTAATAGGTAGCTTAAATAATAGCCGCGCTATTGATACTGATGGGTTGCAAGTAAAGCCCTTGAAACATGTCATCTCTTTTCTTGCACCACGCATAAGTTATGTCTTCAATTTATACCTTGCACAAGCGGTATTTCCACACCAAATGCAGGTTGCTCGTGTGAAGGTACTGTATAAGAAAGGTGACAAGAATAATATGGGAAATTACCGACCAGTTTCCATATTACCTGTCCCATCAAGGGAAGAAATCATTCTCAAGCGATTTTCAAAATTTGAACAGAAACATAATATAATAGTTGATTGCCAGTATGGTTTCCGTAAAGGCCTTAGCACTGAATCGGCACTTCTTGCACATCGCACCCTATATTCTTCCACCCGCACGCATATCTCACCGCACCAGCCATCGCCTACAAGTTGCCCGTCCACGATCACGCACCGTCACTTTTTCTAATTCCTTCTTTCCTCGTGCAGCCGCAGACTGGGACGGCCTTCCGAACAACGTTGCCATCATCACTTGCCCAAGTCTTTTCACCGATAACGTGAACTGATAACGTTTTACTCTTGCCGCCCCTTATGTAACACCCCTTTTAAGCGGCCTTTAAGGTAATAAAATTAAATGAAAAAGAGTACATTTTAGACCATATTGAAAAAGGAAACGCCACACTAGGCATATCTATAGACTTTTCAAGGGCCTTTGACCTTATCAATCATGATTTGCTGCTTAAGAAGCTAGAAAGGTATGGGTTTCGGGGCGCAGCTTCCTCGCTAATCCAGTCATACTTAAAAAACAGAAAGCAAATAGTAGACATAGAAGGGTTTTACTCAAATTCTCTAGCAGTTCCTTGTGGCGTGCCGCAAGGCAGCATTTTGGGGGCTTTCCGTTTTAATCCCTACATAAATGACATTGTCAGTACAGCTCCAGCAGTGAAATTTGTCACCTACGCAGATGATACAAGTGTATTTTTGTCATCAAGGAAACCCACCAAGTGATTCTGCATGCTAACGAGACTCTCGCTAAGCTAGAAAAATGGACAGAAGAAAACCTTTTAAAGATAAATGTAAAGAAAACAAGGACCATTTTATTTCACGCCAGACAGAGAAGCATAGCAATAAATGAAAGTGTCTTACTAAATTCAACCCCCAGCTGAAATAGTACCTTGTATTAAATCATTAGGTATGGTTTTTCACGAGACCTTGTCTTGGGATGAGCATATCAATTATTTAGCAAAGAAACTCTCGCAAGTAGTTGGACTGATATACCGAAACAAAAGTATTCTACCCTATAATATAATGATGTTACTGTATAATGCCTTATTTTGTTCAAGACTTAACTACTGCCACTTAGTTTCGGGCTCTACAACACAAGGAAATCTTCATAAAATTCGTATTCTGCATAAACGGTTCCTACCTGCCATTGCAGACGTTCCTATGTGCTATCCCTCTGAACCCTTATTTGCAGCATATAATGTATTACCTGTTACTAAGACATATGACTATCGCCTCAGCAAACAATATAAAAAGGAGGTGAAGAATAATACCTGTCTTTTTAAGCCACCTAGCAAACGTAAACACTCACTCCACTACATATAACACGCGAAAGTTTGAGCGGTGGCAAGTTGACACGTGCAGGACTACGTATGGTTTGCAAATGCTGAAAAACCGGCTTCCAAGATTGTTAAACGCACTGCATAAGGACAATATAGAAACCGAGAGCATTACTCTCAAGAAATTTACTCTCACTTTAGTAATTAAAAAAAAACTTAATACCGCTAGTTCTGGTTGTAGTTTCATTTCCGGCGATAAACATTGTCGGAATTTTATGCTCTCTTTCCTACTGATGCTTTGTATAGGTTATCTGTTTCACTGTAATAAATTTTGTTTTGTTGATTGTGAATGCTGACTTTTATTTGTTTTTTCCGATGTATGGTGGAATCTCTATGCATGTAACTTGTAGTTCTTGACCTATAACGCGGTTTTCTGAAACGTTGAATGCCGTCGTTTTATGTTTCTCCCCTCTATGCGCTCAAAATAACTAGTGCGAATTTTTGTGTTTAGTTATATATTTTGCTGACCACTGTGTGATGTTGCCAGAGCGGGGGCCGGTGGTCTTGTCAAGCTGATATTGTGACAGCTTTTTCCGCAGGCCTCCGGCATCATGTATGCATGATGTGAATAAATAAATAAATCAATAAAAATAAATAAGTAAATAAATCAAAATTAAAATAAAGTTATTATTATTATCTTGACCTTTCGCTGGTGTGATAAGGTTTTCATAAGCGCACAGGTTTGTTGGACCCCGTTACATCCAATGAACCCCAGTTACTATTTGCCGCCAGTCCTGTCTACTTTTCTTCCTCGTCGTGTTCCAGGCGCGGTTCTTTTTACCCTTTAACATGCCTTAATTCAGCTATTCGCCAGTGGATGAACGTGGAAATACTTTCCATATTCCAATCAAAAGAGCTTAGTATAATAGGGTGATGAAAAATCCAATTATTACAAGAAGAAAACAATATTATACGCAATATGTCGCTCTCTGCGATACAGAGGAGAAAAAAAAATAGTGTTGTAAAAACCTAGTTTAAAAAGCACGAGGCAACTCGAAACAAATACGGCGGATAATCACTTCCATTACTGAATGGCGTCACCGCTACGTTGACACGGCTACAAATACGGCATCAATGCAGCGCTTCGCTTCACATGACAGCAGAGGTGTGAGTAGCACGTACGGCACAGCGCTGCGCTGCCTTTCTGTATTTGCTACAGGTTGGTGGTGATACTGCCATGTCTTTGTAACTGTCTGTACTTCAAGTCTGCCACACCGCCGCTGCCTATAGCTGAGTGTTAGCCTTGTGTTTTTTTTTATTTCCTTGATCACACAAGGAATACCGAAAATGAGGAGAAAAGTGGCTACTGCCCTAGACGACCTAAAAAAGAAATTAAAGCAGAATTTAAGGCTTTTAAGGATTCTTTGGAGTGCGATATTCGCAGTTAAATCCGTAAAATAAAGTCCAGTCTTACTTTCACCAATCACAGCTATGAGGTGATGAAGGCTGATCGGAAGAGCTTTAGATGAGGACAAATCACTCAAAACGGAACGTGGCAGTCTGGAACAACAATGTGAGTCGTTTGCTGCCGAGGCAAAAATTCATGAACAGCGGATAGTGCAATCAGAGCAGTAATCGCGGAACGAAAATCTTGAAATCAAAGGCATACCCATGAATGCTACCAAAAGACTGAAGGAAGTCATCGTAAATGTTGGCGAAAACGTTTGGTTTGGTTTATGAGGGCTTAACGTCCCAAAGCGACTCCGGCTATGAGGGACGCCGTTGTAAAGGGCTCCAAAAATTTTGGCCGCCTAGGGTTCTTTAACGTGCACTGACATGGCACATTGCACGGGCCTCTAGAATTTCGCCTGCTTTGAAATTTGACCGCCATGGCCGGGATCGAACCCGCGTCTTTCGGGTCAGCATGCGAACGCTATAACGATTGAGCCAGAAATATTTTCATAACTGATGTTTGGAGTGGCGAACGGCGGTGGCCATGTGTTTCGGCTTGGGCGTGCGGTCCCAGCGCTGCCCCGGCTACGGGGCTGGTTACGATGGACAACGGCGACGCCGCGAAACGCGGCGACGGGCGCCGAAAAGCGGCGCAACTGTCGCTCAGTTCACCTCTCGAAGGGGGCGAGATGTGGTTCTCGAGAAAAACGGACAGCGCGGTTCTCTTCCAGAGATGGCTTTCAGGCATCTAGCTCAGTTTTTATCAATGAGCATTAGTGGATCAAACGACTACTTGGCAAAGCCATCGGCAAAAAAAAAAAGAGAGCAGGCCAATTGGAAGTTCGTTTGGTTGCTCAATCGCCATATCTATGCGCACGTGTGTGAAAGAGGCTTGTTGATTTCCGAAATAGGCAACGAATTGCATGAAAAGTTTTAAACTTAACATCCGCTCTGTAAACAACAAAAGTGAATAAGTACAATCGATGTTTGAAGATTTCATGTTTTCCTTCGATGCCATTATGGTCACGGAAACGTGGTATCATGATGAATCCAGAAGTTACCTACATCTCGAGGATTACGATCACTTTGTCTTTAATACGTCCGGTCGAAGGGGGGCTCAATACAAGTTTTGAAGACGCGAAACTTAGCAGTAAACCAACAAAATCCACTCCAGACTGCGAGATACTAACAGTTGAGGGCGCAATATGTATGTTTAGCGTGTTTCATCGCCTACTCACTGGGAATTGCGATGAACCGCTGCCTATTTTGGAAAGTATTTTAGACCATGCGTCAGTGGATGAAAACACTTTCTTTCTGGTGGCGTCAATGTTGATATGATCAGTGCATCTACTGCAAGAGAATAAATTTTGACAATACCAGACATTTACGATTTTTGAAGCCTTGTTCAGGTATCAAGGCGTATAACCTGCTCGACTGCCACACCAATTGACCTGATCATCAGCAACGATGACACACGCGACTCAAGTGCTGGAAAAACTTTTTGCAATGTGGGCGGCCACCTTCCCTTGTTTGCGTTCGTTCCTGCGCACAATCCTTATCATATCGCAGAAGGGACGCGGGCATGTTACAGGCGAATTTACAGCACTGCTCTTGACCGTTTCCACACCGCAATAAGTGAAATAACGTGGAATGATGTTCTTTCATTAAACAATCTTTACGGGGAATAGACACCTTAATAACGAAAACCAAAACAGTTTATGACAACTGCTTCCCACTGGTATTTTCACGTTAACGCAAAGCTATGAAAGCCTGGATCTCAAGGGAATTACTGCTCAAAATAAAGAGAAAACAAGAGCTCTATGGACAGTTTTTTGAAATCCCGGTATCTCGCTGAACTGGAAGAGTATAAAAAATTTTGCAATCAACGAAGTCATGAACTACGCACCAGAAAGCTGCAATATTTCATTAATATTTTTTCCTACGCGGCAAATGCTAGTGAGAGCAACTCGTGGTACCAACTGAAAAAAGTTTTTGAATTAAGGCACGAATACTAACAATGAAAGCATAATGGAGGATGGTAAAGTCATCACTATTCTCGAATCACTTTACCGACCTTTAATCAACATTACAAGCGCCCTTTGTTGTTCTTTCTCTAGTCATGTATCATAATTATCAATCGCCGTGTGTTTCGGAGTCATAATTTTTGTAGCCTGTAAGAGAGCATGAAATAACTCTTTTTGCAAACCAGAATACAAGTAATACAGAGCGCAAAAAGGGTTTTCAAATCACTAATCAAGTCTTTATTGATATACTGAAGCGACTAGTGACATACATCAACAACCTCACCCTTTCTTCCGGCATCTTTCCCAAGCAAATGCAAATAGCCAACGTTGTTTCTGTTCACAAGGGTGGTGCGACAGCAGATTTAGCGAATTATGGGCAACTCTCCGTTCCTCCTGTGCTGGCGAAAGGCTGAGAAAAAAATTATGTGTGCTAGACTAAATTCATTCTTAGTAAAGCAACAAGTTCTATCCGACTGTAGGCGCGGCTTGTAGTGACGCGCTCTACTAGCCCCCTGTGGTTGGCTTCCCCGCGATGCTAGCATAGTTAGTTACCTTAACTAACAAGGGAGGCAACCGGTGTCGCAGGCACACAAGCGCCCCGGATGGCGGAGTTGCTGCGCGCGGGCGAGGAGGCCCTCTCCGGTTCGGGATTTCAGCGGACGTTCAGGCGCGACCCGGCGGCGCGAAGCGAATCCTTCTGGGGAGGAACGTATTTTGTTGCTAGCTGGCGTTATAAACTGCTGCCCTGCTTGTTTCAGCCGGGGTGTCGTTCTCTGGGAGCAAGGCTCGCCGTGGTCGGCGTGCGGCCGGTAGCGTACGCGACCACGGTTTTGAACTGTGTCAGCGGCGGATGAGCGGGGAAAGCGCATTTATCCCCCCCCCCCCCCCCAATTAAAACCCCGCATCTGGCTCCAAACATGGGGCCGGCTCTTGGGACATTGGATAACTGTCTCACCGTTTTGGGGAACGCTCTTTGTCCGGACTTGACAAGTGTTAGGCCTAGTTTGAGTACTGATCGCAAGGACCTGCGGCATGCTTCAACTTTGCGACATGCTCAGCACATTTTTCTTCAAAATTTTTTTTTTCTGGAATATCTTCAGCACCAGAACCACTTGTTTCCGCATCGAGAGAGTACGAGGCCTAGCGCCCGCGTAGTTGCCGAGCCCGAAGCGAATGAGCACGGAAGCCGAGTGGGTGCTGCCAGTTTTCTGTACATATTTTCTCTACTTTCTCTGTTTTCAGTCTGGGAGTCGCTGCTCCGGGAGCCATGTGGCCTGTGGACCACACGTGCCGCTACGGTCCCGATGGAATGCAGCTCGGAAGAGAGAGAAACAACTTTATTTGCTCGAGCTAAATACGACGTCTGCTTAGACGCCGTCGATTAGAGTGGTTCCCTCTTCACGGGACCCATATGCATCCCTGGCCTCCTGGCCCCTGGAGATCGGGACGAGCTGGTCTTCCACGGCGGGGCTGGTTAGCAAGGTCTCCCATCGCTCGGTAAGGGAGGATGAGGGATGGGGTGGGGTAGTGGGGCAGGTAAGAGGTGGGGGAATTTCCTTGATGAAGTTGCATACTCCAATGACATGTTGGAGCATGCCTAAGTCTTGCAGAAATCACATTCCTTCTGGTACCTTTCCGGGTACATCTCGTGTTGAAGGTAAGGGTGCGGGAAGGATCCTGCCTGCATCTGCCTGTAGATCGCTTGCTGTTCTCTGGTAAGCGATTTGTGAGGATCGGGGCCTCTCCGTCTTGTAATAGTTCGTAATTTCCTGATAACTAATAATGGACTGTGGCTCACCTGCCTCTGCCCGGTGTTCCATCTCTCGGGCGAACTGGTGGGCAAGCTCGTTGCCCTCCAGCCCAGAGTGAGCCGGTTTCCATATCAACTCAACTTTCCTTTCAGGAAAGTCGCGTTTACTTTTGAGAATTCCTAGTGCCGCAAGAGACACCCACCCCTTTCTGTTATACGCCTTTTGCGAGTCGGTGACAGTCCTTCCAACTTTGGGCTGCGCGAGTGAAACGCTATCGCGGCCTCTTCTGCCACCTCTGGAAAAGACGTCTCAATACAGGCGCAGGTTACGAGCATATCCCGCGTCGTAACTGCCAGCGTGGCTTTCGATGAAAACATGGGTAACGAAGCGTCTGAACAGAGTGACACCCTGTTCCTCTTCTTCTATTCTCTCTAATGTATCCGTCAAGGCCGCTATACGAGCCGCTTTGCGGCCGTCGTTACGACCAGGCCTCATGTTTCGAGGCAGCGGTTTACTCACGATTTTATGCGCCCACAACCTGGGTAACGGTCCCGTTTCCTTCCGGTCTGCCTCTTGCCAGCCCAACTTTGCAAGAACGCGACGTCCCGCCGAAGGTTGACTGAGCCGGACTCTTTGATTAGACAGATGAGCTTCTATTAACTCTTCAACGTCGTTGTGCTTGGTCATGCCGAGAAGCTTGTCGGTCGAATAATACGTCGGTATGCCCAGCGCCATCTTTGTTGCCTTGCGTATAATGATGTTCAACAGGTCCCTGTCTTTCTTGAGTAACTTCAGGTACGGCGCCGCGTAAACGATGCGCGACGTCACGAAGGTCTGGACGAGCGTCACTGCATCGTCCTCCTTGAATCTTCTTTTTCTCTTCGTTACTCTTCTGATCATGTGCGAAATTTGTTCCGTTGAAACCACGATCTTGGCGAGCGACGTCCCCGCCTTGCCGTTGTTCTGGAAGATGACACCCAGAATACGTGCTTGCGTGGTTGGCGTTATGTTCGCGCCGTCGATGGTGATGCGGACGTTTTCTTGGTCTCCTTTGTTTCTTCTTGGTTTGACGACGAGTAACTCCGACTTCTGGGGCGAGCAGCTGAGGCCGCACGATTGAGCGAACTCGTGCACGGTCTTTGCCACTCTCTGAAGGGTCTCCTCCATCCAACTCTCCGGCCCTGCCCTCGACGTCCACACGGTGATTTCGTCTGCGTTAAGAGCGTGATCTGTGCCCTCTATGTCTTGAAGCAAAGTCGGGAGAGGGAGGAGAGCCAGGTTGAAGAGAAGCGGCGAAAGAACTGACCATTGCGGGGTGCCTCTGTCTCCCAGGGCTATTGGTTTCGACTTCTCCAATTTTGATTGTTGCCGTTCTGTTGCTTAAGAAATCCTGCATATACTTGAAGTTGCGCTTTCCGCACCCCGTTTGGCGCAGGGTACGGAGGATACTTTCGTGTGTAACGTTATCGAAGGCCCCCTGAAGATCGAGCGCCAGGATAGCTTTTGGCTATGAGGCTTCGCTTGCTTGATAACTAGCTCGTGTAGTTGCACCAAGACGTCTTGCGTGCTCAGGTGCCTTTGGAATCCGTGCATAGTCGGTGGCATCTGATCAGTGACGTCCAAATGTCTCTGTAGTCTTTTGAAAACCATACGCTCGACCACATTCCCCACACACGACGTGAGGGAGATGGGGCGCAGGTTGTCGACGTGGGGTGGTTTCCCCGGCTTGGGAATGAAACGTACCTCCGCTTCTTTCCATTCTTTTGGAAACGAACCCTTCTCCCAGGACGCGTTGGCGAGGTTTAGCACTTCAGCTCGGCTTTTGTCGCTCATATTTTTTAGCATCTTGAATGTAATGCCGTCAATGCTTGGTGCGCTGCCTTGATTACTTTCATCGATGGCCGCAACCAGCTCCAGCTCGGAGAAGGCTTCATCCATCTCGACGTTGCTATCCCCTTCATACTCGGGAGTCGGGTTACCGCTCTTCTCGGTCTTGAGCTATTACGTGTGAGTTCACGAATGAGCTTCTCCCCGTCCCCGTCGTAACTGTAGATCGTTCTTGCGAGGTCTCGAGCGCATGCGCTCTTGCTTTTTAACGGATCTATGAGGTGCCGCAACAGCTTCCAGGTCTTCTTTGTAGACAGTGTGCCTTGCAGGTCGTCACAGATCTTCATCCAATTTTCTCTGCATAGCTGCTCCGCATACTCGGCCGCCTGCTTGTTGAGCGTATGTACACGTCTGCGAAGCTTCTTGTTATGACTTTGTCTCTTCCACCTGCGAGTAAGACTGTGCCTGGCCGCCCACATGTGGCTAAGGGAACTTTCGTAGTCGTAGTAATCTTCCGCGTAAATTTCTTTACAAACTCGCGTTGCTTTTTGGCCCACGCCTCATATGTCTTGGTCCTCGTCCTCGCCTTCACTGGCTGCGCTTCTACGTAACCGGTCCCAGTCTCTGATGTTGGCTTGACCCAGTTTCGCCTTGATGTCGGTCCCCCCGAGGGTTACACAAATGATGTCGTGACCTGAGCCAAGATTTGCCCCCGTGGTACGCCAAGTAACGTAGGGGTTCCCCCGAATTAACGTCAGATCAGGAGTGGTGTCTCTGACCGTGCTAGTGCCTGTCCTGGTCGGTACGCCCGGTTCATTAAGCACCTGCATGTCGTGATCCTCTATAGCTTTTACCAATTGGTTTCCTCTTTTCGACGAATATTTGTAGCTCCACATCGTGTGGGCCGCGTTGAAACCTCCTAGCACTAAAAGCGGTCTTGTTCTCGCTTCTTTAATGCAGTCGAATATGGTGCCTTGAAAGTCAATGACCCTGCAGGACGGTCGACAATAGGCATTCGTGACGAAAATGTTCTTGTCACCCCCCACTGTTGTGCTGTGAATTTCGATAAATGTATGTTCGCAGCCTCGCTGAGCGGTCACGTGCTGTGTGGCCGCCACGTTGCTGCGGACCAAGATCGCAGTACCCTTTTCGCTGGGGTCCGTATACGTAATGTATCCCGCGAGCTTGGCCCGGCCGTTGGTCTCTTGTAACGCTATGATTTCCGGCCTCTGGTCCAATTTATCGACGTAAAGTTGTAACTCCCCTATCTTGTTTCTAATACTCCTACAATTCCATTGAAGTAACGTCGCAGTCTCTGTCTGCTTTCCTTTAGTCTTCGTCATTGTGTACTTTTTTGAGCGGTAGAATTGCGCACGGAACCAACTTTTCGCGGCCTGACCCATAGATTAAGTCGTGGTGACTTCAATCTTGGCAACCGTGAGATGCTTATTTTTTGCATCCAACGTCATGACTCTAACGGAGAGTTGGCTGCATTTGGCCTCCACATTATCCCTTCTAACTGTTAGACTGTTTACTTGCGCAGACATGTGAGAAACTTGGCTGGAGATATGCGTAAGCATGCTCATGACCGACTCTATTGTCGGAGGAACAGCGGCCTCGACTTTCCCTTCCTGTACGGCAACAGCAGCCGTTTCTGTCGGTGGAGCTTGCGTCACAGACTGCGTCAACGCCGGCGGCGTGGTTGGCTTCGTCGCCGCCGGAACAGTGCTGGTGGTGTCTCTCTTGGGTACTTTCCTTTTAAGTACACTTACATCAGTATCACTGTTCGTTGTTCTACTGAGCGTCTCGATGCACTCCATCATTTCCTGAATCTGATCGTTTTGGCTCTTTATTGGATTATTCTGCCTCTCTATCATCTGTTTGAGTTCCAGACAATGTCTACACTCGTTGTCTTTGGAAAGGTGGGAGGAGCGAAGGGGAGGGAAATTGCTATTGTCGAGAGCGACGGGAGACGCCGCTGCCCAGCCCACCTGTTTCTCGGCGCCGTTGCTCCGCCGGGTCTTCGACTTGGAGCGCGAACGAGATTCGCGCCTGTGAGCCCCAGCTGCCGATGGTGACCTGGTATCGCTTCTCCCTCGCCTTGTCTGGGAGCGGCTGCGACGCCCGTCCAGCGCCTGCCACCCTGCCCCCCTTGGCTGCTGCACCTCTTCTCGTTTCTGACGTTCCCAACGCCGTTTTCGAACGACGTATGGTGTCTTCAGTCTCGCTTTACACTCCTTGTCCGCGCTGAGGTGCACGTTGCCCCCGCAGAGGCTGCACTTGAGGTTACTGCAAACGTGGCTTTCTTCGGGATTCTTCATGCCGCAACCACGGCATATCTTGTCTTCGGGGTTAGGACAAACGTCCATCCGGTGACCGAGGCGACCACACCGGCAGCACATATCGATCTGCTTGCGATACAGCGAACACTCGACCAGCAGGTTGCCGTATCTGATGTATTTCGGGACCTTGTCGCCGTCGAATGCGATTACCACCGTTGTCGTCTTGCTGATGCGGTTGGCTTGCAGAGCAGTAGGATTATACTCTTGAACGATATAGTCGTTGATTTCTTTAATAGTGTCCGTCATCGGAACACCCCTGATGACGCCCTTAACGGTGCCGTGGGGGGCGGTATCGTAGGCGCTTACTTGGTGTGCCGGGCCGCTGATAGTGAGGTTTCTGACTGCCGAGTAGCGGTCGGCGTTCTCTCAGTTAGGCGTACTGATAACGACTATGTTTTGCTGTTTGTTCCCGCAGATAACATTTTGCGCCACCTCCTCGCCACTCACCTTCGCCGCTGCGATGATAGCTCGGCTGCTCTCGATTCTAGACTCTTCCTCTTCCCCAAGGTTCAGGCCTCCCCTGGGACGCATGACGATCTTGATATCTTGCCTCGGCAACACAGGCATCCTCGCTGCCTTAAGTAGCTTGCTCTTGAAATTTTTCCGCTGCAGGCGACGATACCCGGCATCCGCCGGCCCCCCGTTCAGCGGCGTTAGACTTAGCGTGCTGTCTTGCTCCTGGGTCTTCTTCTCTCCGGCGACGCGCAAGCCAAACTTCTCGTAAACTTCCTCCGGCGTGATATCTTCACCCGCCACTTCGACAGCGCCGGGCGCTCCGACACCGTCTGATACGGTGGGTGCCGGGCGCTAATAAGCTGCTTCGTGCAGTGAGCGGGGCAGGACCTCCCCACAGAGCTGATGTGTACTCGCGGATGCGCGCACGTAACCCTTACCGGGGCTTTGTTTTATTCAGGGTCGATGTCACAATCGTAGGTCGGCCTAAGGCTTTTCGGAGTTTCCTGCACCTCGTCGGAACAGACACGACCACCGGACCGTAGTGCTGAGAGGGGGGCGCACTTTGCTGCCCGCTCGTTTTTATAGCCTCACATGAACTGAGAAGTCTCGTTTAACTCAATAAAGGGCTTTGTTCATCAACTTAGCGTTTGCATAACCACCAGACACGTTTTTCTAGCGAGGTAAGCATTGCTGCAAAAGGCCGTTGCGGACGCCGTTTCCCCTGCCGTGACCTATGTTAACGGCATGCGGAGTGTGTTTCGGAAATCTTGCAGATACAGTGGAGCCACCCAGGCTTGCAGTCCTCTGCACATCGTCTCGCTGCCGCCTTCTGCAACGGAGCTGCCTGTATCCTGTTCGGCGCATCCATCCGGGGCAGCTGTGGCGATAGCAGATAGCAGCCACCTCCGGCCGCTGTTACCCTGGCGACTACTGCAGAATCCTGGCCTGCAGTTGTCAACCGGCCTCCTCTTCGCGGGCCTGCGGACACGGAGCCGATGGGCCATGCGAGTCGTCCCAGCGGAGACCTTCACGCCGCCTTCGGAAAACCGCGGAAGTCTGCGTAGACGCTGTCGGTGTGACCTCTGTTGCAAGACTTGCCTCAAGTGCACGAAGACCAGGAGACTCCTCCATAGCTTGTACGTTCAGGTGCGTGTGTTTATTTAAGGTTGAGGGATGTGGGGATGCGCCCTACTCGTCCCTTGTGGTTGACTTCTCCGCGATGCACCCTCCCTAGCATAGCTAACAAACAAGAGATGGCGCCGGTGCCACAGTGACACGAGCGCCACGGGTAGCGTGGTTGCGGCGCACGGGAGAGGCGGCCCTCTTCGGTTCGGGATTCCAGCGGACGTTCACACCCGCTTTCGGCCGGCGGCACGAAGCGAAGCCTCGTTCGGATGAACGTTCTCCCGCATGTCGTCCCGTTCTGCCGCAGAATATACCGCGCCCTAGCGTGGGTGAACTTTGGCTCGTAACCGTCCTGGTGAGTCCGACAACCTCGATTCCTCAGCGTATTTTGTAGCTAGCTGGCGTTGAAGTTGTCGCCGCAATAAATGCCTTGTTTGTGTCAGCCAGAGTTTCTTTCCTATGTTTCCCTCAGGGCAAGGCCCGCCGTGGTCGGCGTGTGCCTGGTAGCGTACGCGACAACTTGGTGAGGTTCGGCGGTTTTGAACTGTGTCAGCCGCGGTTAAACGATGAAAACGCATCTATCCCCGCAATAAAAACCCTACAATGGTTCAGGCAAAAGACGTCGACAGAGATTGTATTAATTGAGAAAAAAAGAGCTAATAACATTTTCTTTTCAAGAAAGACAAATCGTTTGTGCAATTTATATTGATTTTCCGATAGCACTCGACGTAATCATAGCATGCAAAGATTTCACTAAGAATCTGGGCTATGCAAGAGATTCTTAGTGAAATCTTTTTAGGACAGTTTGACAAGCGCGTTGCAGCGTGCATGGAAGAGGAAAAGAGTATTGTGAAGTGTTTTAGGTACGTGGATGCCTTTATTGTGTTTATGCATCTTAAGAACGAGAGCGACAAACCACAGGTTGTAAAAAGTGTTCAAGAGATTTTCGGTGATTGTTCTGGCAAGCTGAGGTTCACGTACGAAGTTCCAGTGAACGGGTGCCTCCAGTTCCTCGAGCTATGTTTGATTTTTGGCAGTGGGCACATCTGTTGGTCGTACCAGCCGCGCACAAAAAATAAATTTTAGCGTATAATTCGGCCCATTCTAAATTAGTAAAACGGGGGATTGCAAAAAGTTGCCTGCGGGGTGCTCTCGAGAAGTCTTGGCAGCACAAGATTGAGGGCAGCTTGCAAATGCAAGTGCTCCGGTTGAAGAAGGCCGGTTTTCCTAAGGACACAGTGATGGCTGTGGCGGAATGCCTCCTTAAAGAAGTCGGGGCAGGTGGCCGCCCTGGCGTGGCAGCCGGAGGAAGTTCCAAAAGGCTCAGGAGTACGCCCATACCGTACGTGCACCAGCTTTCGCATCGGCTGAGGAAAGTCGGAGGGAAGTGCGGCGTCGACGTCATGTTCACTGCCCCCGAAAAGCTGGTGCGCATGTGCAAAGCCGTCAATGAGAAGAAGAAACCGGTCTGCACCACAAAACCACGAGTGCAAGTTCGTTCCGTGCACTGCTGGCATTGTATACCGCATGCCCCTCTCTGTGGTAGATGCTACGTGGGGCAGTCTGGACGCTGCCTAAATGAACGGCTACGAGAGCATCGCACGCTGGTGGATTCATTGGCGGGGGCAGCCATTTGGCCTCGCATTGTAAGCGGTGCGGGTGCGTACCGGCGTTTGATGCCACGTGTGTGCTGGGTAGGAGAGGAACGAGGTTAGGCCGTGAAATTTGTGAGGCTTATCACATCAACAGGGAAGGGGATAACTGTGACACTAGGCGTTTTCATCGATTTTTCAAAGGCTTTTGACACACTTAATCACACCACACTGCTAACAAAACTTGAAATTTATGGTTTCAGGGGCCCATTCCTTAGCTTAATCAAAAGCTATCGGCAGTTCAGGTGTCAGAGGGTTTCAATAAAGAACTGTCTTTCAGATAACTTACCCATTCATTCTGGTGTACCTCAAGGAAGCATTCTTGGACCTTTGTTATTTAATATTTACATTAACGACATAATAAATATTGACACCACTGCCCAATTCATCATATACGCTGACGACACTAGTCTGTTTTTTTACATCTGGTTGTGCAAGGGCCCTGTCGGCTCTTGCGAACGCTGCTTTAAGCGAACTCAATCGATGGAGTTCATTGCATTCACTGTCTATAAATAAAAGCAAGACAAAGGCTGTACTTTTTCAACCTAAAAACAAAAATGTCCACATTGACGGCCATTTGCAAATGGGTTCCTCGGTTATCAACATTGTGCCATCCATTCAGTGCCTCGGGGTCGTATTTCAAGAGAACTTACTTTGGAATCTTTGTACAGACTCAGTTGCTAACAAAATCGCTCTTGTTGTGGGAGTACTAAGGAAACTTCGATTTTTTCTTCCCTTGAGCGTGAAAAAGCTGCTTTACAACTGTCTCTTCCTGTCCCATCTGAATTGCTGCCATTTAGTGTCGGGAAACACCACGATGTCTAACATCACAAAACTTTATCTTTTGCAAAAGAAAGCAGTGCGCGCTATCGCTAATTCCTTACAGGACGCTCATACGCAGCCTTTTTCAGTGCCCTCAACTTACAACCGGTCACCTCCATATATCGTAGTACTTTACTCAAGCGTTTCACTATTGCAAAGAAACAGAACACCAAATTCTTCGAGCATTTATCTGTATTGACAATGAGTTCTAACATTTACAACACACGTCACAGAGAAACATGGTACGTTCCTAAAACGCGCACTAACTACGGTCAACAAATGTTACGCCACACACTGCCATCTTTGTTAAACTCATTAGAAACTTAATAACAACGTATCTCTCCTTGTATGGGCTCATTCTGGATTCCTTTTTTTGTTTTGTGTGCTTTGCTGTAGTGTACACTGACGCCATGAATGCCTAACCAATTTTCTTTGCTTGTTAGTAACTTATTATTTATGCTTGTGAATTTGAAAGCTATTTTATTTGTATAATTTTATGCTATACGCTTTCTGCTATTTAAATCCTTTCAGCATTCTATCATTCATTTTTTTTGTGCCCGTATTTATTTCTGTTATAGAATGATCACTAATGCTTTTTTTCGTTTATCCCTTATTGTATCTTTGCGTTCTCTTTATTGTGCATAGTGCCATTTCTGTAGGGGGTACAGGCCCCGTCAAGCCAAATCCATTTAGCTTTTTGTCTGCACTTTCGTCATCTGTACATGTATAGATGCAAATAAACTTGAATTGAATTGTGTCAGCACGACATCACTTGCGCTGACCAGGAAAGAAACCATGTATCTCCGAAGCAGTTTGCCACATTTTGATTAGTTTGTGCTTTTTAACTCACTGTGCGCATGTGCCACTGAAGTGCTTTTATGCACCTGTTTGTTGTAGTAAATCTTCAGTTGATGTTTAGCGCTCGTCCTGTCTCCTTCTCTGTCTTTGTCATAGTTTTATGCGCACGTCTTTTAATTAACTATGACACACCAACTAGCCCAGCTTTCCACCTTGATTGCAAGGATATTGGTAAACTGCCATTCATGATCTGAGAAAATCCGCCATATGCATGCGCTCCACCCCATTTTTATTCTTCTAGTTATTTCCCTCTCATGATCCGGATCTGCGGTCACTACCTGCCCTATGCAGACATATTCTCTTACTACTTCCATCACCTGGCTACCAACTGCGAACTGCTGTTCCCGTGCTAGGCTGTTGAACATTGCTTTGGTTTTCTGCATGTTAATTCTTTGCCCCACCGTTCTGCTCTGCCTGTCTAACTGATTGATCATGCTTTGCAGTTCATGTCCTGAGTGACTTAGCAAGGCAATGTCATCAGCGAATCGCAAATTACTCAGGTATTCTCCACTAACTCTTATCCCCAACTGTTCCCATTTCAGGCCCCGGAATACCTCCTGCAAGCAGGCAGTGAAGAGCATTGGCGAGATCGCGTCTCCTTGCCTGACACCTTTCCGTATTGGAATTTTATTGCTGAATTTACGGAGAACTATAGTAGCTGTCCAATCGTTATAAATATCTTCCAATATTTTCACATAGCACTCTTTCACACCCTGATTCCGCAATGCCTGCATGACATGTTCAGTCCAGTTCAAATATTCTTCAATATAAAATCTCAGAAAGTTTTCTGAACTCACTCGTTTCAGTGGTTTCCCTTAAACAACAAGAGCGACAGAGACGTCAGTATATTTTTCTCATGAAATAACACTTAGTTTGTTTTCTCAGCATTTAACATCAGCAGCAGAGCCAGGACGACAGACCCCGAAGCCATGTATCTGCTTGAGTTATTAAGCTTCTTATGCTATTTCGATGAAATAACATATTCGTATATTCTGCATATAAGAGTGTTGCGGGTATCTTTAAAACATCATTTATATACACCAAGAATAGGATTCGCCCTAAGATCGAGCCCTGTGCGACACCATACGTGACAATTTGCAAGCTAGATGTATTGTTCCCGAGGCCTACCAATTGAGAGCGATTCTTGGGGTAACTTTCGACCAAGTGCATTACCCCGAATACCATATAGGTCAAGGTTTGCAAAAAGACATTATGTTTTACAGAACAAAAGCCGTCGTGAAAACTCAGAATATTAAACATGTGTAAAGTTTGTTTCTTATGTTTGCAGTTATTTTTTCTTAATACTCAGTAAGGCAGACTCAAGTGACTTGCCTTTCTGAAACACGTATTTGTGCTCTGTTTTGATGCATTTATTAACCAAAAACCAAGCAAACATTGAATCGATTACGTGCTCTGCTATCTCTCAAAACAGTGGTAACACGGATACAGGTCGGCAATTGCCAAGGGCTGTTCGATCGCCGCATTTATGCACTGCGCAGACGCGTGCGATTTTCATCTTGCCTGGAAAGAACCCGTCTCAGAGAAAAAAGTTAAAGATGTGGGACAGAGGAACACATAAAATACATGACACTTCTTTCACTGCACGAACGGCGGTGTCATCAGGGCAGCCATCTTTCAGCTTCTCGACAACAGTACCGATTTCAAGCGGCGTCGTTGGCAGCAGAAAGTTGCTGTCGCCTATTTCGCCGGTAACAAATCAATGTTCGGGCTAGTTGTGCAGCTAGCCGATGTGTCAAAAGTTAGAAATTGATCATTTAATTTTTCGGCTAGGTTCGACCCTGAGTATGCAACACTGTCAATGCTAAGTTCCCGCAGTAAGGAGCTGCGATTTTTAGAAAGTACCGATTTCGTTAGCCTCCACGTTTTCCGGGAGCAGCTGTATGTACCTGCGATTGTTTAGATATAGTAAGCTGTGCTGGATTTCTTTTAGATCTGAAATCTATTTATTTCTGACTTTTTTATACTCATGCTAACTTATCCAAGTCCTTGGCTTCAATAAACACGTTGAATAATCCGTCCCGAAGCTTCATTCTTTTCAAAAATTCTTTTGTGATTCATGGCTTTCTGGCCTTGCGATATTTTTTTACCGAATTGGTGGGGAAAGCTGTATAGTGCACGTCGGTTATTTTGTCAAAAAATAGGTCATACTCCTCATTTGCATCCTCGGAGTGTAGAACATTGTTCTATTCTGCAACTTCCAGCAAATACGTAGTTCAAGTATTACATGATGACTGATATGAAAGAGGCCAACAGCCACAGAAACCAAGGGGCACAGGGAATTTTTAATTTATTTACTTATTTTGTGGTGCTGATCAATTTGGAATATTACTGAATATGTCATCGCTTAAAGCTAATTGATTAGAAAAGCAGAAGAAAAAACAACCACTGCCGCCGGTGGGATCCGAATCCACGACCTCCGAATTACGCGTCCGGTGCTCTACCTCTGAGCTACGGCGACGACTGTCAAATCTTCTCCTTCTCAGGAGAAGATTCACGTGCCACGTGCCCTTCTCAGAAACTATCACTCGTAAAGGCACGTCTATTTTGTGCGTTTTCGCGCTAAAAAACATGTCGAGGTTGCATTTTTCGAGTGATAGTTTCTGAGAAGGGCACGTGGCAGAAGAGCCTGGGGAAGTTTTTACAAAGTAACCTAGCTCACCTAACTATTGACGACCCTTATCAGGTAAAAAAGTCGGAAGAAGTAATTGAATTTCTAAAAACAGACCAGGCCAAGCCCCTACGCGCATTTTCCATTGATGTAAAAGACCTATATTATTCCATCCCTCATGACAAGCTGTTAAAGTGCATTAGTGAAGCAATTGACGACTACGGAGTGGTAGCATTTCAGAACGCTAGTGGCATTTCGGCAGAAAGCTTTTTAGACCTGTTGCAAGTGTACCTTCAGTCAACCTATGCAGAATGGGAAGGTACTGTTTTTATTCAAAAGAATGGGATCTGCATAGGATCTTGCATCGCTCCATTGCTAAGTGACATGTTTCTTGCTAAGCTTGACAGGGCACTCGAACAATCACTCATGAGCTCAACAGTTGCAAGAGTGCTCCGATATGTAGATGATTACCTAATTTTACTAGATTGTGACCCGGCTAGCTTCGCTGCGGAAGTGAATGACCTGTGCGCGATATTCTGTGAAGTGCTTTCGCCGCTGGAAATTACGCATGAAGTGGCTGTGAATGATCGCATTAAGTTCCTTGATCTGACCTTATATTTTACTGATTTCCATGTATGCTGGGCATTTGATCCTAGGGGTAAAAAGCCCTTACTTCCGTACAGCTCAGCCCATTCGAAGCTTGTGAAAAGAGGCATTGAGGCGTCATGCTTTCGAAATGCCATGCAAAAATCCTGCCCACACAAGTTTGAATTTAGTTTCTCCAATCAGGTTGATAGGCTAACAGACGCAAAATACCCCCTTCATATTCTGGCATCAGTAGCAGAAGGGATATTGAAAAAGCTGAAGGAGCGCAAAGCTGTCCCCCATTCCACAAAAAAATCTGGCAGTAATACCTTATGTTCATGTTGTGTCCCACAATTTGAAGAGAATAGGCAAAAAGGCTGGAGTAGATGTTGTTTTTTCGGCTCCTGTCAGACTGAGTGGCTTGTGCGCGAGAGTTAATCGCCCGGATAAAAGATTGGAATCTGGTCATAATTGCAAGAAAAACCACAGGATGAAGTATGTGCAATGCCAAGACAACGTGGTGTACTCAGTCCCGTTGAAGTGTGGCGGGTCATACATCGGCCAAACTGGCCGGTGTCTAAATGAAAGACTTAAAGAGCACGCAAAAAATGTCAAGAACGCGGCCCGCCACATAGGTATTCACTGTCGTGACTGTTCATGTTACCCAGAATGCAAAAACAGCCAAGTTGTTACCAAACACAAGGATAAGCTTCCGTTCCCATCTCGGTGAAAGAGCGCAACTTCCTGACTTCAAATGATCGATGTACACGCGATACAGCTGCATGCGCATAGTGACTGGGATTGATACTTTCTGCTGCTCTCTGTTTCTTTGTTTTTTCTAAGGTGCAAAAGAGTATATATATGCTGTTAGCATCCGGAATAAACATTTGTTGTCAGTTCAGCGCTGTGTTTGTCCTCTTCTTCCCTTGGCCTTGTGCCGTTGCGCTGCTTCACTAGATATGCCAGACCAACTCGCCCACCAGTTCATGTTATACATATTCCAGTTTAGGTTTAATTATTGAAGAATAACAAGGTAGCTTAATGTTAGAAGGAGCATTTCTTAGTTTGTGTCTTAAGCAACACAGTTTTCGAAATGCAGCAGAGCAGATATTGCTTGTGTGCAAGTTCCACGATAGATTGCTACTTATGGTTACTCCTAGGTATTTGTAGTTGGATACTTGTTGAAGAGGGAGAGAGCCTAATTTATACGTGTGGCTATGACGTATGGTTTTTCGAGTTATCGGCATATAAGCACATTTATCAGCATTCAGAATCACGCCCCATCGGTCGCACCATTCGAAAACATTGTTCAAAACTCGGTCCAGGTCACATTGATCTTCCTTATTTGTAACTTCTAGGTATAGAACGCAATCGTCAGCGAACAATCGAATATGCACTGGTGGGTTAACAACTTGAACAATATCATTCACATACAAAAGAAAAAGCAGAGGGCCCAAAACACTTCCTTGGGGAACACCGGATGAAACTGGAAGAGAGCCCGAACGTCGTCCACCCACTTAAACAAACTGTTTGCGGTCTTTTAAGTATGCAGTAATCCATGTTACTGAAATATCAGGAATGCCAATTTCTTTCATTTTAAAAAATTAGTTTATCATGAGGAACTTTGTGAAATGCCTTGCTGAAATCCAGAAATATTGCATCGATTTGGCCTTTATTACCTATACAGGAAGCAAATGAATTTATTACTGTAATAGCTATTTAGCACGCGATTTTTTTCTAAAAATTCATTCATACAGTGTGCAACTATATGTTCTCATAGCTTGCAGCATGGGGACGTCAATGATATGGGACGGTAGTTCTGCAAGAGAAGACGGTCTCCTTTTTTATAAACGGGAACAATTCGGGCTCTCCCTCAGTCATCAGGTATTTTACCTTTTGACATTGAAGCGCGAAGAATTATGACAAGGAATTTAGTCAGAGTTTCGGCATAGCGTCGCAGAAATGAGTTTGGAATGTTGTCAGGGCCACATGATGTTTTGGTTTTTAGGTTCAGCAACATGGAAAAGACACCAGCGTAAGTAATAAAATTCACTTCGGCGGGATAATACACTCGGCTATTGTCGGTACATGTGCTCGGAGCAGAAAATACACTTTGAAAATAACTATTAAAATGCTGAGCAATAGCCTTTGGATCACATACCGTATTGTTGTTCACCAAAATTTGTGTGACTGCTTTCTTTTTTTCACTAATATAATTCCAAAACTTACTTGGCTCGCTTTTTATAAAGTTTTGAAGGGATGGGTTGAAGAAATAATCTTTTGAATCATGTAACGCACGTGCTAGGTTGTCCAGTAATTCCTTGAGCACATCAGGATCTGCGCGTTTCTTCTTGTGTCGTTTTACCCTTCGTCTCATTTGAATTATATTGCGTGTCATCCATGGTGTTTCATTTCTTTCTCTTTTGTGCCTGTTCGGTACAAAAGTATTCATGCGATACAACCAGATTTTTTTGAAACTGTCCCAGAGTGCGCAGACATTGGCGTCATCGAAATCAAATAAGGCAAGTTTCCAGATGTTCAATGACAGACGCGTCATTGACACGCGAATAATCTTTAGAGTAACGTGAAGATGAGTGATTCTTTTTTGTTTGCCGTGCTAGAGGAAATGAAGCACTAACTAAGTGGTGGTCAGACAGGCCTTGTTCCACAGAAACAGTGAAATTCACAATGTCGCGTGGTACGAACAGCAAATCTAACAAAGAATTCGTGGAACCGACTTTACGGGTTGGTTCCTGAACTATTTGCGTCACGTTGTGGTAAGCATTATTTTAAACAATATGCTGGCTTTGCTTTTTGCAAGCACCGAGACACTCAAGAAGTTCCCAATCCACAGCTGGCAAGTTGAAGTCGCCGATCAATAAAATTTTACTGTTTTGGTACTGTAAGAGATGATTTTCTAGTTTAGTTAAGAAGTCGGTTCCAGAACTAGGGGGTCTATAAAGAGCATATAAAACAAAGTTTTGTCCCCAACAGGAGAGTTTAACACATAGATATTCGATATCATGTAAGTCATGCGGTCTACAAATGCTGCAAAACAAGTTACCCCGATTACTAAACAGTTTGCAAGCTAAAAACATCCAACTCGACAATATAACTTTCAAAGCACTGCACGATCTTTTCAAAACGAAGTAAATGTGATTTTGTGTCTATAATATTTCCCCATGATTGTATTAAAAATGTGAGTACGTGTTACACTGAAATGTGGTAACAGTTTGGCAGCCTCAGTTTGGTAGCAGTGCGCAAGCTTCCTGCACGCAACTTATTTCATCTGCTTTTGCAGCATCAACGGCAATCGAAGGAATTTCATCTTCGAGTACGTGATAACGAGGCCAACAGATGACAACGACTGCCTGCATGATGCCTAGCTTCGCATAGACGCTTCTATCAGCGCAGCCCAGTTCCGGTCACCTTGGACGCCTACCGATTTCCGCCTGCTGCTGCCTATAAAAGAAGCCGCCTCCCGGACTGGCCCTCAGTTTGGCAGCAGTGCGCAAGCTTTCTGCACGCAACTTATTTCATCTGCTTTTGCAGCATCAACGACAATCGGCGGAATTTCATCTTCGAGTACGTGATAACGAGGCCAACAGATGACAACGACTGCCTGCATGATGCCTGGCTTCGCATAGACGCTTCTATCAGCGCAGCCCAGTTCCGGTCACCTTGGACGCCTACCGATTTCCGCCTGCTGCTGCCTATAAAAGAAGCCGCCTCCCGGACTGGCCCTCAGTTTGGCAGCAGTGCGCAAGCTTTCTGCACGCAACTTATTTCATCTGCTTTTGCAGCATCAACGACAATCTGCGGAATTTCATCTTCGAGTACGTGATAACGAGGCCAACAGATGACAACGACTGCCTGCATGATGCCTGGCTTCGCATAGACGCTTCTATCAGCGCAGCCCAGTTCCGGTCACCTTGGACGCCTACCGATATCTGCCTGCTGCTGCCTATAAAAGAAGACGCCTCCCGGACTGCCCTTCAGTTTGGCAGCAGTGCGCAAGCTTTCTGCACGCAACTTATTTCATCTGCTTTTGCAGCATCAACGACAATCGGCGGAATTTCATCTTCGAGTACGTGATAACGAGGCCAACAGATGACAACGACTGCCTGCATGATGCCTGGCTTCGCATAGACGCTTCTATCAGCGCAGCCCAGTTCCGGTCACCTTGGACGCCTACCGATTTCCGCCTGCTGCTGCCTATAAAAGAAGCCGCCTCCCGGACTGCCCCTCAGTTTGGCAGCAGTGCGCAAGCTTTCTGCACGCAACTTATTTCATCTGCTTTTGCAGCATCAACGACAATCGGCGGAATTTCATCTTCGAGTACGTGATAACGAGGCCAACAGATGACAACGACTGCCTGCATGATGCCTGGCTTCGCATAGACGCTTCTATCAGCGCAGCCCAGTTCCGGTCACCTTGGACGCCTACCGATATCCGCCTGCTGCTGCCTATAAAAGAAGCCGCCTCCCGGACTGCCCCTCAGTTTGGCAGCAGTGCGCAAGCTTTCTGCACGCAACTTATTTCATCTGCTTTTGCAGCATCAACGACAATCGGCGGAATTTCATCTTCGAGTACGTGATAACGAGGCCAACAGATGACAACGACTGCCTGCATGATGCCTGGCTTCGCATAGACGCTTCTATCAGCGCAGCCCAGTTCCGGTCACCTTGGACGCCTACCGATATCCGCCTGCTGCTGCCTATAAAAGAAGACGCCTCCCGGACTGCCCTTCAGTTTGGCAGCAGTGCGCAAGCTTTCTGCACGGAACTTATTTCATCTGCTTTTGCAGGTAAGCTTGTCTAGCCTCAAACTAATTGTTTATCTTGTTATGCACTGCTGCCAAACTTAGTTTAAGTTGGATTTTCGGTTGCATTTTTCGCTTACCAACTTTACCAATCATGCCAAACTCAATTGAGAAGCTTCTTGAAGATTTCAAACGCGAAATGAGAGCGGAACTGCGTTCCATCAAGGACAGCGTTAAGTACTGCAGTGACACATGCGATGAAACAATAAAGATCAGTACTGATGTGAAAGCGCTGAGGCGGGAGCTAAGTGAGGTGCTGAAGTGTAATGAGGAACTAAGAAGTGAAAACAGACGCCTCACGCAGAAAGTGGAAGAGTTAGAGCAGTATAGCCGTGTGAACAATCTGGAAATAAAGGGTGTGGAACATGCCGAGGACCCACTTGAGGTAGTGAAAAAAATTGGCGAGGTCATTGAAGAGCAGGTGACTGACGAAGACATTGACACATGCCACAAGGTTCCCACTCAAAAGCCTGACGAGCAGAACGTTGTCTTTCGCTTCCTCCGCCGAGATAAGCGAAATGCTTTTCTCTCCAAAGCACGAAAACAGAAGCTGTCCAGCGAGACAATCGGGCAAACGAGGACTAGTACTATCTACGTGAACGAGCATTTAACGCCGGGCAACAAACGATTGCTTGGAGCCGCTATCGCGCGGAAGAAGGAAGTTAAATGGAAGTTTGTTTGGACTCAAGGAGGAAAAATTTTTGCCAGACAAAACGAAACAACTGACGTCTTGAGGATCATTGACCGCGATGACTTGAAGAAAATGACCTAAATCAAAATTCAGTTTTATCTACTTTTGCGCTCACAGTTTTGCAATGGATCCTTCGGGAGCATGTGCTTATTACGACTACGATAAATTTAACTCTGGGTTTGGAACAAGCTCTAATCTTTTTTCGGCTATACATCTGAACATTCGTAGTATGCGTCACAAAGGTGACCATATTGATGCATTGCTTTTATCGTTAAAGGTAAAGTTCGATGTCATTTTGTTCACAGAAACATGGCTGTCCACTCAGGACGAATATGTTCATATTAATGGTTATAAATGTAATGGCATAACGAGAGAACATGGACGTGGTGGTGGTCTGGCAATTTACGTGAAAGATTGTTATCCACATACAGTATTAGACGACTTTTCGGTCGTAACCCCTGATGTTGAATCTTTGTCTGTGGTTTTATCAAATGTTATAGTTGTTGCCATATATCGGCTGCCAGCCGGGACAAGTCACATTATTTCCAATTTTTAGAAAGTTTGTTTGAACACCTCATTTCTACGAAACTTCCGTTTGTGGTCATGGGCGATGTGAACATCAATTTAATCTGCGACGACTGTAGCACGTGTGAATTCAACAGCATTGTTTTTTCCTATGCATGTTGTAACCACAGAACACTGCCTACTAGACTGACTACTAAGACAGCCACATTACTGGACGTTTGTATTACTATCCAGATGCCTTCAGAACCTTTGTCTGGCGTACCCAGTAGCGATCATTTACCCGTATTCTGTTTCCTCCCTGTTAAACGAAACACACATTCTACTAATAGAGTAGGTTACAGATGTAGAGAAAGTCATGACGTCACTAGCTAAATTTAAAGCACTAATATACAATCAGTACTGGGACGACATATACGAAATTGAGGATGTAAATAAGCTTTATGCTGTATTTATCAAGAGCTTTCTAAAATGCTATAATGAAGCCTTCCCTCTTCATGAAAAAAAAATCCCAAGAAATATAGGAAACCCTGGATGACCAAATCCCTCTATGAACGCATCCGCAAGAAAAACAAAATTTATCACGAATTTGTCCAAACCCGTGATATAACACTTTTTAATAAACTCAAGGCTTTCAGAAACAAACTAAACAGTCACCTTAAATACACCAAAACCAATTACTATGTCCAGAGTTTCTCCAAAATACGCGATAATTACAGGAAAGTCTGGAAAGAACTCGGCTACTTACTCAATAACAACGTTCCGTGTAATATTGATGAAATAATCACACCCGAAGGGAAACTTACTGGTTTTGACTTAGCAACAGCTATGAATGAGTTTTTTGTGAAAGTAGCCGATTCTGTTGTTGATGAACCTGCCCATTGTACTACATATCAAAACCTCATAACGCCCATAAAATTCGTTAACGCTTACCCCAACGACGCCTAATGAGGTGACCATGTTAATAGATGGCATTAAAAACAACGTATCAGCTGGGTACGATGACATAAAACCTATCCCCTTAAAGTATGTATCCGCGTCCGTATCAGAAGTCCTAGCTCATATCATAAATCTGATGTTCACAACCGGTGTGTTTCCGGATGACCTAAAGGTTGCTAGAGTCTGTCCGATTTACAAAGGTGGCGACAGAAACGAAATGACTAATTACAGACCCACCTCGGTTCTGCCTATTTTATCTAAAATATTTGAAGGCGCCATCAACCGCAGGCTACAAAATTTCTTCGCCAAATATAACATTACAAATGATTCGCAGTACGGGTTCTTGAAGAATAGGTGTACAGAAAAAGCGCTGCTAACAATTAAGGAAAAAATAATTGATAACATTGAAGCTAGAAAATATACGCTTGGTTCGTTTTTAGACTTTATAAAAGCTTTTGACTGCGTACATCACACTATTCTCCTACATAAATTAAACTGTTACGGTGTGCGTGGAATTTCTTCAGTCCTGCTTTCTAGTTACTTAGATAACCGTTTTCAGTATGTCCACATTAATTCCGAAAATTCAGAGAAGCTCCCCATCACACAAGGTGTGCCACAGGGCTCAATCCTAGGGCCGCTCCTATTTATAACTTACATTAATGATATATGACAGAAGCCAACAGCCACAGAAACCAAAGGGCACAGGGGATTTTTTTTAAAATTAATTTATTTATTTTGTGGTGTTGATCAATTTAGAATATGTCATCGCTTAAAGCTAATTGATTAGAAAAGCAGAAGAAAAAACAACCACATGCCGCCGGTGGGATCCGAACCCACGACCTCCGAATTCTAAATTGATCAACACCACATAATAAATAAATTAATAAAAAAAAAATCCCCTGTGCCCTTTGGTTTCTGTGGCTGTTGGCTTCTGTCATATTTACCACGAGCCCCTCATTCCCCTTCCTTGTTTGCTTAATGATATATGTAATATACCAGATTCAACAGACATGGTAATGTATGCTGATGACACAAACATTTTTTTCAGTGATAGAGCTCTGTGCACCCTGGAAGGCAAGGCAAATGCATACCTAAATAGTCTTCAATCCTGGTTGCAGGCAAACAGACTATCATTAAATCTTTCGAAGACTCACTACATAATTTTCAGGCCTATTAACACTATAGAACGGCATTCGCTTAATATTTATTATTCTAACACTACGATTCACAGAGTTTCCAGTCACAAATTTCTTGGTGTTTGGTTTAGTGAGACACTGTCCTGGAATACACATATTTTGAAACTTTCTTCAAGTCTGAGCAGAACAGTTGGCTGCCTTTACCGACTGGCTGGCATCATACCTACGTGGCTAATGATATCTATATATTATGCACTTTTTTACTCTAAAATCTGTTACTGCATCCTCGTCTGGGGTACTACAACTTCTGGTAGTTACGAAAAATTAATTAAGATACAAAAGAAAGCACTGAGAGCAATTGAACGATATCACGGCCGACCACAAAACCTCCCATCAATGCCACTATTCATCAAACACAGCATTCTGAAGGCAGATCAGATATACTTCTTCCGACTATTTCAATATATTCACAAAAACCGACTATACGCTTCTATTCATGACAACTCTTCCACAACGTACCACTTCCGAAAGCAAAGAAAACTGGTACCTAAAATCCGGTCCCATTACGGTAAACAGACACTACGCTACCAAGTTCCTACAGCCATAAAGAATTTACCGCCACCTCTTGACTTCAATTCTTCCGCATCTTGGTCCAATAAGAACCTTAAACATTACTTAATAAGCAGTAACATTAAATTTCCATAATACTTCACTCGAGATTTCTTTACAGCTACTGTGTGTATTCTGTGAATCATGCTACTTTGTTTGATGATTATGTATTCTGATCAGTAAATCTTGGTTGTGTTGCCTGCTCTTGCTCTGTGAACTTTATGTACAGAAGTGTGTGCTGCAAATTGTTTTTTTTTGTGCATTATTGTGTTACAACCTGCTATGCGTCCTCTTTTTTTTCGTAACTTGTATTACAAGTAAGATTTTTTCAAATGTTTTACTTTGCCACTGCATTGCCAACCGTGTATGGGGGCTGAGGCCTTCGTCAGGCAAGTCAGCCTTTTGCCTCAGCTCCTCTTTCCATGGAAATAAATAAACTGAATTGAATTGAATTGAATTGAGAATATATGTTTTAGCGTATCTTGTAATATGTTGTATTTTCACTTTTTTTCTTTACATGTTGTGATGAAATATGCTGTGTATAAATTTTTTTTTACGGCATTCCGCCAACTGCCGATGAAAGGGGGCCTGCGGCCCTGTCAAGCTGGCTTCTGGCAGCTTTTTCTGCAGGCTTCCTGCATCATGTAATGTGATGTGAATAAACTTCTTCTTCTTCTTCTTCTTGCAAAACAGCTTCAATTTGTTTCTTAATTGGGACAGCCACTCCACCACCCCTAGATTCCCTGTCTTTTCGAAATACAGTGTAAGAAGGAGGGAAAACGTCCTCATAATTTACATCACTGTGAAGCCATGTCTCATTAATCACTGCAACGTGCGGATCATGGTGTAATAGCGCTATTTCGAGCAAGTCTGTCTTATTAACTAAACTACGCGCGTTAATGTTTATTATGCGCAAATGTTTGCTCTGATCTTGCACATCTCGTAATGCCTTGTCCTGCTGATCTACTCTCTTATCCGAGTAGACTATCTTAACGCGTTTATTTTGCGATTTATCCCAGAAAAACATATCTTCATCCACATTTAGCTTGTCATGAATAAGGGTGACCTTTTTTTAATCCCTAACTTCTTTCGCGCTATCCCAAAGCAGTTTTCGTGTCAGCAGCGTAGATTGGGAATAATCGCTCTGAATTGATATTCCTGAGCCTTTCCGCTTTGTAACATTTGCCATTATTGTCTTTTTTTCTGCAATATTCTGTAATAGAGAATAACAGGGCGTTTGTCGCTGCGACACCCCAACCTATGAATGCGCCAGATAGATTGGTAACTGACTTAAAGCTTGTCCTCGAAAACTTAATTCTTTGATTATTTTATCTTTCAGCGTAGCTTCTGTGTCGTCAGGTTCCTCAGTAATACCGTGAATGATTAGGTTGGACCGTCTGCTTCGATCGTATATTAATAATTATAATAATCATGTTTATTTTCACCACTCGATAAAAGTGAGCGAAAAGAGGTGGCCGAAGTAAAAGATGCTGTCTCCACAGCTTGACAAAGCCTCAGTCACCTTTGCATCAGCAGCAGTGACAAGGCGAAAGATAAAACATGCGTTAGAAGACGTTTTCAACAAGCCCTATCTGGACTTGTAACAAGGAATTTTTCAACATAAGGCGAGCAAGAAACATTGCATTGCAAAAAAAACCAAAAAAAACGATCAGTTTTTTGGCTTGAAAACCCATCACATCCTCTATTGATTTCAAGGTTGTTTGTATTTCTTGAGACCGCACGGTGAAGGTTGATGTTGCGTTCAGCTTTTTATCTATTTTTTGTATTAAGCTCTGCCGATCACTTACCATATTTACAGTCTTAACTAGCTCTGCTTTTATTACACTGATTTCGGCTCGAAGAGACAACTGGCCGTCTAAAATTTGTTCAATAACTTCCTTTTGAGTCGGGCCAGGATTCGTTTCGATGTCGCCATAAAGGATCAACTTGCAAGCAATAAAACATTCATATGCCAAGGCAAGACAACGGCGGGGGCACGGCAAGACCCCAATACCTCGGCAATCGCTACGAATAGCGCTATAATAGCTACCAACCTGAAGAACGTAGAAGAGCGTCCTCGCAAGTGACATGTTGGGCCCAGGTACGCCGTGCCCACTGAAGGTGAATTCCTGTGTCGTTTCTTTTATACTCGTGAGCTCCGATGACGTCACGGTGCGATGGATGAATGCAGTCGATGGAAGAACAGTGTCATCAAATGACGACACCGAGTCCGATGCGTTGTCGATGTGAAGTTGATTTCCATCGCAGCCACAGATGTCATCAGGCCACACGTGTCCAGTTCGTAAAGCGGCGGAACCCAGGATAACCTGCAGAACGTAGAAGAGCGTCCTCGTAAGTGACATGTTGGGCCCAGGTGCGCCGTGCCCACTGAAGGTGAATTCCTGTGTCGTTTCTTTTATACTCGTGAGCTCCGATGACGTCACGGTGCGATGGATGAATGCAGTCGTTGGATGAACAGTGTCATCAAATGACGACACCGAGTTCGATGCGTTGTCGATGTGAAGTTGATTTCCATCGCAGCCACAGATGTCATCAGGCCACACGCGTCCAGATCGTAACGCGGCAGAACCCAGGATAACCTGCAGAACGTAGAAGAGCGTCCTCGTAAGTGACATGTTGGGCCCAGGTCCGCCGTGCCCACATGAAGAATATGAAGAAAAATCTGCTGATAGCAGATCAATATTGAAGTCTCCAATTATGACCACTGTTGTTTGAAAGGACGTAAGGACCTCGAACAGGTTTTCAAAAAATTTATAGAATTTTTCTAGGGATCCAGAAGGTGGGCGATCATCATCATCATAATTATCAGCCTGACTACTCGCACTGCAGGGCAAAGGCCTTTCCCATGTCTCTCCAATTAACCCTGTTCTTTGCCAGTGCGGCCACCGTATCCCCGCAAAACTTCTTAATTTTACTCGACACCTAACTTTCTACCTCCCCCTGCTACGCTTGCCTTCTATTGGAATCTATTCTATTGAAATCTATTGGAAGGACCAGCGGTTATCTTGCCTTTGCATTCCATGCCCTGCCCAAGCCCATTTCTTCGTACTTATTTTGACTAGCATGACATTAATCCGCGTTTGTTCCTTAACCCACTCCGCCCTCTTCCGATCTCTTAACGTTACACCTATCATTTTCCTTTCAATAGCTCGCTGCGTTGTTCTTAACTTAAGCTGAACTCTCTTTGTTAGCCTCCAAGTTCTTACCCCATAGATGAGCACCGGTTAGATACAGCTGTTGTATACCTTTCTCTGGAGGGATGCTGGTAAGCTGCCATTCATGATCTGAGAGAACCTGCCATATGCGCTCCACCTCATTCTTTTTATTCTAGTTATTTGCCTCTCATGATCCGGATCAGAGATCCCTGCCTGCCTTAAGTAGACATATTCTCTTACTACTTCCAGCACCTCGCTATCAATGGTCATCATCTGTTCCCTTGCTAGACTGTTGAACATTACTTTGGTTTTCTGTATGTTAATTCTTAGCCCCACCGTTCTGCTCTGCCTGTCTAATTCATTGATCATGGTTTGCAGTTTTTGTCCTGAGTGACTTAGCAAGATAATGTAATCAGCAAATAGCAAATTACTTAGGTATTCTTCATAAACTCTTATCCCTAACTGTACCCATTTCAGGCCCCGGAATACCTCCTGTAAACAGGCGGAGATCTTGTCTCCCTGCCTGACACCTTTCTTTATTTGAATTTTATGGCTGACTTTATGGGAGACTATGGTAGCTGTGCAATTGTTATAAATATCTTCCAATATTTTCACATAACACTCTTCCACACCCTGATTTCGCAATGCCTGCATGACAGCTGAGGTTTCCACTGAGTCAAATGATTTCTCATAATCAATGAAGGTTATATATAAGGGTTTGTTATATTCGGCACATTTCTCTATCACCTGATTGATAGCGAGGGTGTGGGATAGGTGGGCGGTATATCCCACCTTTTGTAACGGTAGTGTTCTTTACTGCAAGTGATTGAGAATGATCTGTGACTGCCAAGAATTTGGATATGACGGTGAATGCTATATTTTTCCTAAGATAAAGAGCGAGACCACCACCCCACTGGTTACTGCGGTACACTGGGCCTCTTCCATTATCCGCCTTTGGCTGCCAACGGCCGTTCTGCGGGATGCCAGAGCGCGGCGCCAGGCGCTCGATTTTCTCTGGTTCCGACGCGCACTTCCGGTGGCTGCCGAGAACGCGTTCGTTTTTCTCTGGATGGGTTGTTTCGGGCTGCCAGCGGGCAGCCAGACTCGCCAGGACGATTTTGTGCTGTCAGCACTCGGGCAAATAGCAGACGACGGAGAGGTGACAAGGCAGAAGGAAGCTCGCGCGGCCAGTCTCATATGCACCAGAAGGATCCCGGTTCTCCATGCATGTTTGCGCGATGCAGGCGCTTGTTTCGACTCGGCATACCGTCTGTGTCGCCTGCAATGGCACCTTTCGCGGTTGTTCTCGCTGCTCATTTACATGGTTTGCGTGCGTATGTGCGATCGCAGGACGATTGCCTCGCCGCCTCGCAAGCACAAATGCTCGCTTCATATTACGATCGCATACTTCTGATTCACAAGATATTTCGGCTGTTAATTTCGTGCGCCCGGCTGATATTGCGATGGTGTTCGATGCCTTTCACGGGAGCAGCCGCAGATTCCAGCTCATAGTACGAGCTCAGACGCGGGAATATGTGCCTCTGCTTTACGTGTTTTGCGAGGTGTTAGCTTAGCGCGATACGAGAACGCATGGTCTTCATTGCGTTCGGCGCAGTGCAAAGGCGAATATGCTTTGAGAAACGCTTGACTGAAACATGCCCTTTATTAAAGCCCCCCCCCCCCCCCCCCGAACACATTTCTCGAGGCATCTCTGAGGCCACATAGGTGTCACTTACGGCAGCCGATCGAGGCGAGTGCTGATTCTGTCGTCGCCAACGGTATGTTCGGCCCTTCTGCCACATACGAGGTCTGTTAGAAAAGTATCCGACCTTTGGCCGTAGAAAAAAAAAACTTGCATAACTGGAGCGTTCCAAACCTAGTCACCTTCAAAGTAGTCTACTTGGGACTCCACACACTTCTCCCAGCGGTGCTGCCATTTTGGGAAGTATTCCGAAAAGGCCCCTTTCGGAATGGAGTTTAGCTCAGCTGTCGTTGCAGCCATAATGTTCTTCCTTGTCTGAAATCGCGCTCCTTTCAATGGCCTTTTGATTTTGGGAACCAGCCAGAAATCGCAGGGGCCATATTAGGAGAGTAAGGAGTGTGTTGAACTACAGGAGTCTGGTTTTTCGCCAAAAAAGTCTGAATCAAGTGCGAGGAATGTGCGGGAGCATTGTCGTGATGGATGCGCCACTTTCCTGTTGACCTCAACTCCGGGTTCTTGGGCCGCACAGCATCACGTAGGCAACAAAGGACATCCCTGTAGCACTCTTTGGTAATTGTTTGACCCTGTGGAGTGCGTACTCGTGGTCTGCCACACAGAAGGTGCCAAAGAAAGCAGTCAGCATCACTTTCTCATTGCTGCGCACTTGGCGGGCCTTCTGAAGTCTTGGTGACGTGGAATGCTTCCACTGTGACGACTGAGATCTGGTTTCCGGGTCGTACCTGTACACCCAAGACTCGTCACCAGTTATTATGGTGTTGATTAAGTCGGGGTCACTGTTTGCGGAATCCATAATGTCCTGTGAGACTTCAACACGAAGCTGCTTTTGCTCCCCCGTGAGCAGCTTCGGCACGAATTTCGCCGCAACTCTCTCCATGGCCAAATCTTCTGTGATAATGGCATGTGCGGAAAAATTGCTAATGTCCACCTCTTGCTCAATTTCTCGGATAGTCAGGCGACGGTCCCGCATCACCACAGCGTTCAGTTCGGCAATGACCTGGTCATTTCGGCATGCTGATGGCCGACCGGAGTGTGGCTCGCTCTCCACCGATGTGCGGCCATCTTTAAATCAATTGTACCACTGCTTAATCTGTGTGCTACTGATAGCATCTTCACCGAAAGCTGTCTGAATATTCCGAATGGTTTCCACTTGGCTGTCGCTCAGCTCATGGCAAAATTTGATGGAGTATATAGCGCTGCTCCTGTCACTCCGCCATTTTCCTTGAAATAAAAAACCGACGAGAGCACTGCGCACCGCCTCACTGAAATGCTGCTTCCCAGCGACTGACGCTATCGGCAGGCGGGAAAAAATTCGTGCATGCGCACGAAGGTTCAAGGTCACGTGATGCAAGCGCGCTTGTTTCATATCCATCAGGTGTTCGCAAAAAAAATAAAGTCGGATACTTTTCTAACAGACCTCGTATGCTTAAGATATCTGAGAAGTACCGCTGACACAAAATTCAGCACATTTTTGAAACTAAGAAACAAAAACAGCGCCGCGCAGACGCATCTCGCCAGCGCGGGTCGTAAAGCGAGGGAGAAGGAAACCCCGGAGAGTGACTAGCCTTGTGTGCGTGGCTGCCCTCTCCACCAGCGCTCGTCGACACGGCGCGCGGGGAGGGAATGAGTCAGCCATGACGCAGATTTTTCTAGAATGTCGGTGATGCATCCACTAAAAACCAGCGGAGAGGGCCTAGCCTTGCGTGTGCTAAGACATGTCCCCCTCCTTTTCACTCGCATGTTGGCGGCGACGCCACGCCAAAATGTTCCAGATGCTCCTCAAAGCGACTGCCGGCTTTTGACCAATGAGGACGCGCCGCCGGCGCGAGAAGAAAAAGGAGACTGCAAGGCCGATACTGTATGTCCGCGCCTACTTTGGCGCGTGGAACGAAAAGACATGGACCAAGCCTATATAAGAAGGGCGTTGACCGCCGGCAGTTTAGTCCGAGCCGCCTTTTAAGCTTCATCGAAGCGCGTCGGCTCGACTCCCGGGACAACACCACTCGCCCCTGCCACGGACCAACGAGGCAGCACGCGCCAGTCTGCGGGACGGCATCGTCGTGGACCTCTGGTCGCCGGACTGTCGCAGTGCCCGATGAAGAAATTGTTTTGTTTGTTGCCTCTTTCACGTGTTAGTGCACTTTAGGTCAATATCCCTTTTCTATAGTAGTCTCTCTCGAGTTTAGCTTTGCACGAGTTGCACTGTTTTTTAATCACTTTCTATATGCTTGTACTAGTGATTGTGTAATCCTCTGTAGCGTCTCTTTGGTGTATAAACTTTGTTTTGTTTGTGAACCTTTGGCTCCGACCCATTCGCTTGCGACCGGCGAAAGCTGTGCACAAAACCACCGAAAACCTCTTGTCACTTGGTAGCTGCTCTCCCCTGAGCTTCTCACGCTGAGTCGAGGGCATCTCCTTTGAGTCCGAGACCCCTACACCTCCCCCCCCCCTTCCCCCCACGCTCTAAGAGTGTCTGGGAACGTCACGCAAAAGTGCGTGAAGTTGGGTGACAACCGTAGGCATGCCTCTCCTCGTGTTTGGCTCATTGAAGAGGTGAAAAAAATTTTTTGGACGATTACATTACTTTCTAATGCGAAATTTTAGCGCAGCCCATAAGCTGTTTCAGCTTTTCGAAGATTGAGGAAAAGAATTTGAGCAAGACATATATGTACAATTACAGAGAACTTGTTATTTTTCCCAAATATTCCATCTTCAAGAAACACTCCACTAACAGTTCTTGATTGTCAAGAAGGAAACTTTGCGGAAGAAGAAACAGATGGATATATGCTCGACTTGCTGCACCAATGCCTGGTTCTCAAAGACGAGGTCCACGCAAGTATTTCGCGAGGTTGTCACAGATGTGGGAGCCGTTACGAGCGAGAGGAACGGGATAATTTCATGCATAAGTGGTAAGAAATTCCAGCTTGTCTTTTTATCTGCATTAAAGTCCCACCCACCCTGCCACCCTAGCAGGTGGGAGCGTTTCTGGCACAACGTTGTCAATGCCAAAGCATACAGCGCACATGTGTCACTGCCGCCACGTAGCTTAAAACACGATTGAGGTGTCCACTGTTCGAAGAGGGCACTTATGTGCCTTCCCTCTGGTTCAGGTGTCCACCGAGATGTGTGATACAGATACTGCGCCTTTCTTTTCCTCAAAAACCAGTTTACAAATTTTACCTCTGATTTCCAAGTCCCCGCTCTATAGTTTCGCAGCTGTGGGAGACAGATACTGCGCATTTCTTCTCCCCCCCGAAAAAATACCGGAGACACTTTGGAAATTCTAAAGTGTGCTAGGCGAAAGCCTTTTGGTCAACCCACTGCCGCTTCCCCGAACCGCTTGGCGCGGAATCACTGGGTCGCTTCGGAGCCATGCGTCTCACTCAGTCAACTGCAACGAGACCTCTGGCGAAGGAGTGGCGGTGTAGCTGCCACCGCCGACGCGCGCGCGGTCGTTCTACCGCAGCTGTGTGACGTCACGGTTGCTATGCACAGCTGCGCCCCACACTGGCGCCCCGGTTGCTAAGAACGGAAGGAGGTTGCGCTTTTACGTTCTCCTTTCCAAGCAGCCGCTCCATTGCTTTCGCAGCTTAAATGGTGTCCACTGCTGGTTACAACGGACAACGCCGACGGCGCAACGCCGCGAAACGCAGAAAGGGGCGCCTAGGAGCTTCGCTCTAAAACGATGGCCCATACCAACGGTGGGGGATTGGCCAGGGTTTGTTATGTAGTCTGTGGCGGCCCTCAATAAGCTCAGGTCGTCGTTTTCTATCTCAGGCAGCCTATTTCTGCCGTACACGTGCGTAGCAATGAGACGCAGCAGAACCCGGAGCAACGGGGAGCATCTGCCCTCTGTGATCCGCGAATCGCTCTCCGTCGTGACTGCCGCCTAACCGGGTCCGGTAGCCGCCAGCCCCTGTGACCATGATGCGGTTTTATTTATTTATTTATTATTCCTCAAAGGTCTCTTTCGGGACATTACATGAGGGGTGGGGATAACACGGCAAAAAAAAAATTATTATACATTAATAAGAAAATGGACAAAAATTACATTGATGAATGGGCTTCCTCGATGGTGGTCTTGAAAAGTCGGTGAATCATGATGGTGGCCACTTCAGCAGGGAGGTCATTCCAGCCACGGGCAGTCTTTAAAAATGATTGCTGGAATGTGGTGGTATGGGCACGTTCAGGGTAAACAGCGTTCGGGTGATTATGGCGGGAAATGCGATGCACACGTGGAATTAATTGGTTGGCTTCTGTAAAGTTGTGGAAGAATTTATGAAATAAGCAGAGACGTGCTGTGTTCCGACGGGTGACTAGCGTAGGCAATTGCAATCGTGATTTCAGACCTGAGATGCTGGTATGATAGGAGTAGTCAGATGAGATGAACCTCGCGGCACGATTCTGAACTGACTCAATGGTATTAATTAGGTTAGTCTGATGGGGATCCCAGACAGAGTTAGCATATTCAAGTTTAGGATTGACGAAAGTCCTGTAAGCGAGCGATTTGAGAGAACTTGGTGCTAGAGCAAGGTTGCGCCGAAGATACCCAAGGACACTGTTTGCGGAGTTAGTTATATTGGTGATATGGAGAGTCCAAGTTAGATCACGAGAGATATGGACGCCTAAGTATTTGGAATGATTGACCGAAAAAATTGGGCAGTTATTAATAGTGTACACTGGCGCGATGAAGTTGGGGCGACGGTGAAAAGAAATAAGTGAGGTCTTTGAAATATTAAGAGACATGAGCCACGTGTTACACCAATGTTGCACTTGTGAAAGGTCTTCTTGAAGAGCGACGATATCTGAAGAATTTGTTATGGGGCGATATATGACACAATCATCAGCAAACAGTCGGACGTTGGAAGAAAGACTAAGTGGAAGATCATTAATATACTCAGTAACACTTGTTGCTGGGCTAGTTGGTCGTGTTTTGCGCTAACTTTTGTAAGAAGAATCATTAATATATATTAGGAAAAGAAGGGGACCTAGTATACACTTCCCTGTGGGACGCCAGACTTCACAGGTGAAAGAGATGATGAGTGACTATTAGCATAGACGAACTGATGACGGTCAGTTAAAAAGGCACGAATCCAATTAACGATGAAGGGGTGCAGATTCAGACGGGAGAGTTTGTGTATTAAGCGACCACGAGAAACTTTATCGAACGCCTTTTCGAAATCAAGGAACACAGCGTCACAATGAATATTACGGTCTAAGTAAGAGTGTAAATTGTGTAGGAAAAGGGCAAGCTGTGTCTCACATGAGCGGCCTTTAAGGAATCCATGTTGATTAGGATGGAAGAAATTTACAGAAGTTAAAAAGGCAGCAACATGCGAGTACAAAATATGCTCCATGATTTTGCAGCAAACGCAGGTGAGTGAAATCGGGCGGTAATTTAACGGGGATTAACGGTTACCTTTTTTCATTTCATTTCATTTCATTTTATTACCTTAAAGGCCCCTTAAAAGGGGTGTTACATAAGGGGTGGCAAGAGTAAAAGCACAAATTCACAATGACAGGAAAGCTTCTACGTTATCAGTGAAAAGACTTGGGCAAGTGATGATGGCAACGTTGTTCGGAAGGCCGTCCCAGTCTGCGGCTGCACGAGGAAAGAAGGAATTAGAAAAAGTGACGGTGCGTGATCGTGGACGGGCAACTTGTAGGCGATGGCTGGTGCGGTGAGATATGCGTGCGGGTGGAAGAATATAAGGTGCGATGTGCATAGGGCTGTGGAAGAATTTGGAAATAAAGACATACTGGCAATGCGACGGCGGAGCGGTAAGGGTGATAATCCGGATGCTGTTTTTAAGGACGAAACACTGATGTCATAAGAGTAGGAATTCGCTTGGTAGTGTACATTTGGTTAGCATGGGCGCTGTATCAGACCAGTTTATTGACGGAAAGTTGAAATCGCCAAAGAGCATGATAGGAGTGTTTTGGTGTGTGATGGTGATGGTGCTCAGCGCGCCATGGAAGAGAGATGCGAAAGAGGAACTTTGTGGCAGCCCGAGCGCACTGCTTCGCACTGATAGTTATTAAATGGCACGACGCCAACTGATCCAGCAAACCAAGTTTGTGTGAATGCCAGGACACTAAATTCATGATTCGGCGACTCGAGATATGAGCTGATATCTATTTGCTTGTTTCGCGGACGGCACTCCTTAAGACTATGGTGTATCTGTTCCTTGTATCTGTTCAGATTATTGTGTATGTTGTCACCAATAACAAAGCTATATTAAGCAGCTTTAAATCTCCATCATTACACGCCACATGACCTTGCGTCAACGTTCTCACCACAAGTTACACCGAAAGGGCAAATCCCCCAAAATCGGCGCATATTCAAAAAAGAAAACTGCGTCGCGAGGATGCAATCTCTTCAGCGCGCGCCGTTAGAACAGGGAAGTAAGAATTCCTGGAGAGCGCCGAACCTTGTGTGCGCTGCCGCCCTCTCCACGTCGCTCGCTAGCGCGGCGCCAAGGGTATCATGTCAGCGCGCGTCGTCGACTGTTTGAGTGGATTCTGCTCATTGCTGACGGAGACGGCCTAGCTTAGAGCGTGCTAAGTGATGCCCTTCCTCTTCACTCATGCTTCCAGATCTTTGATCATGCGCCGGCCTCGGCGCATGATCAAAGATCTGGAAGCTTCTCGAAGCCAGTCTCCGCGCCTGCCCAGTGGGGACGCGCGCCCAGCGCGAGAAGGAGAAGGAAACTGCGCAGCTGATGCTGTGTGTATGTACGCGCCTGTCTTGGCGCGAAGAACGAAGAGACGTGGAGCGGGCCTATAAATGAAGGGCGGCGACCACCACTGTTTGTCTGCCCGAGCCGCCGTTAAGGCTTCAGCGAAGCAGAAGAGACATTGTTAGTGAACTTTAGGTGCTATATGTCTTTGTATTGAATCTCTATCGAGTGTTACTTTGCACGAGCTGCATTGTATTGTAAATCACTTTGTATGCACTCGTGCGAGTAATTGTGAAATCCTCTGTATCATTTCTTTGCTGTATAAACTTTGGTGTGTTTGTGAACCTTTGGCTCTCACCCATTCTCTGGCTTGCGACCGGCGAAAGCTGAGCACCAAATGAACAATCCCCTTGTCACTTGGTAGATGGTTTTTGGCTGAGCTGGCCACGCTGAACTGAGGGCATATCTCCTTTGTGAACGAGACCGCTACCCCCACACGCTCTAAGGTTGTCTGGGAACGCAAGCATAAGTGCGCCGCAAAAAGGTGAAATATTCTGGCATCCGCGAGAGGACATTTGGTGCTTTGTAAGCGCAGAGAATGGAGAAAGAGTCGGAAGGAGTTTACGAAGAGGCCGCAAAGGAGTGTTAGCAGCAGAATGATATTGCGAGATGCCGCGCTAAGCGGTTAGAGGTGGTTCGCCTCAGAGCTCGTGTGCCGTATTTGAACAGTTAAGGCTCAGAATGAATCTCAAGGAGTTAGCAGACTTAGGACTTGAGAAGGGTCTGAAGGGAGCTGAACTTGTTCAGCGGGTGGACCAGAAATGGAAAGAGGCGCAAGAGGAACAGAGAGACGAAGATCTTTTGAAAGAGAGAAAAGAATCCTTCTGAAGAAGCTTGCTGAAGTAGTACGCAATCCACCGCTGGACACCCACTGGTAAAAATGGATTCAAGCCACCCCCGATCCGGCGCCCGGCTTCCTCAAGGGTGTGTGTTTGAAAGACGCTCCGCAAACTCCATTGCGCCCTTTCGGGGAAAAGACAAAAGCATTTGTTGGGCGAGTTGGTGTTCTTGATGATCCATAACTACAGCGCAAACGACAGGACAGAGATGAAGAAGGGACACCACACAGCGCTGACTCACAACTAAAGTTTATTGGATGCCAGAAGGTATAAATACCTCCCTGGCGGCCAGAAAGAATGCAGTCGACACTTACATGCGTGACTGACATAATAGTGTACCATAATAGTGGCGGCATATGACTGGTACACTATTATGTCAGTCACGCATGTAAGTGTCGACTGCATTCTTTCTGGCCGCCAGGGAGGTATTTATACCTTCTGGCATCCAATAAACTTTAGTTGTGAGTCAGCGCTGTGTGGTGTCCCTTCTTCATCTCTGTCCTGTCGTTTGCGCTGTAGTTATGGACCCTTTCGGGGGCAAACCCAGTTTCGAACACTCAGCCTGCATAGGTGGTCCTTGCTTCACTGCAAAGTGAAGAGTTCAACTCAAGCTCCTACGCTCTAACCAGCGTGTCTCGAGACGTACAGGCTAAAACATTATTGTAAGTGATCCTTCGTTCGAAAGAGAAAACTTGACAGTATCACAGCTGACCAGAGAGTCTGTTTTGTTTTCCGGCTGTCTGACTTTGCGAGAAAAAAAAGGGCCACAAATGCGCTTTTACCGCAACAGGCGTATTTAGGCGTCTGACGAGGCGTTTGACGCCGGAACGAATCGCTGGCATGTCACCGCTACGGTTTAGTCCACGGCCCTTTTCCCAAGCTCTTCACGCCACGAAAGGCGAGCACCAGGTCGGGAGAAATCTCGTGCCCATTAGAAAGCAGCTGAGCACCCGGCCGCACCGGAGATCGAACCCAGCGCCCCTCTGGAATGAAAGGCGGGTGCTCTAATACAAGTCCACCACTCCGGTTTAAAGTGGTAGGGCCACATTTCAGATCACCTCGGTGACATAAATGGCATGCACGCCGACCTCTTCAGTGCCAAAAAGGCCTAAGAAGAAGGGCACTTACAGATGTACGCTCCGCTCACTGGCATGTCCACGAGGCGAGCGACCCTCCTGGCGCAGTCGTCTTCACCCTTGAATTGAGAAACGCATTGAAAGTGCCGAGCTTCAGAAGAGGTTTCTCTGAACCTCTGCTATACTTTCCAAGTCAGCTCTGAAATCTAGACGGCGTTGAAGGTATAGCGTAGACAAAAAGAGAGGGAAGGGGAACACACGAACCAAGAATAAGAATTACAAACGCAAACTTTTTACTTCATTTTATATATTAATGACTTGGCACAGATATAGCAAAATTTGTCATTTATGCCGACGATACTGGTTTGTTTCTTTCGGGATTATCTGCAAGTGAATTAATTGTGAAAGGAAATTCTGTTCTAGAAAAAGTGCTGCACTGGTCTAATATGAACTCCTTAAAAATTAACAGCACAAAATCTAAAGCAATAATCTTCCGTCCAGTAAAACACACAGTATCTGCACTTGCGTCACTTACTTTGGGCACAAATAGCATTGAAGTCGTCACCAGACACAAAAATCTAGGAGTCATCTTTGACGAACATCTGAAGAGGTCTGACCATATTCAATATGTTACAAGTAATTTGTCCAAAACTGTAGGTGTCATCTGTCGATGTTACGATATACTACCCGTAGCAATTAAGAAACTGATATACCATGCATTATTTAACTCTCAAATTAACTACTGCTATTCAGTCTGGGGGACCTAAGCCCGTACACATATTAACCACATTCTCATCTTGCAGAAAAAGGTAATCCGTATTGTTTCCTCCGCCGATTACATGACACATACACCACCGTTATTCATGCTACACATTATTATACCAGTAAACAAAATGTTAGAGTACAACGTCTTGCTTCTTATGAAATCCACGACCTCCCACCGCCGTAAATTCCTCCTCAGACTTGCATCCTTACAAAAAATAGACCCACCCAGATATACACGTCAAAGAAACCAATGGTCGGTACCTCAGGCTCGCACAAACTATGGGAGGCAAATGATGCAATTCCTAGTTCCTAACACACTTAATTCAAATGAATGGTGGTGTGGGATTGCCAGCTGTAAAAGAAAGGTTTTTATGAGAAATTTTCTCAGTTGTATGGATGATACTTTCTTCTTTTAACTATTGTTTTGTGTACATGCTTGTACATCCTCACCGTGTCTCCTCACAAACAGAAAATTCTACCTCCCTATTTCTATTATCTCATAGTGAACATCTTATTTTGTACTTATGTCTGTAGCCTAGAACTGTTTAGTAGCGTTGTGTTCTAGATGTCTGATTATGATTTCATTTATTGTTCTTCTTTCCTGTTATATTGGGTCATGTTCTATTTGATTTAATGGGTACAAAAACCCTTACATGTATCGTCTCTTTTGCGTTAGAAATTGCAGTGCTTAGCCAAATTGACCCTGTGCTTTATTATGTCCGCATTCTGTATGCCCCACTGCCATGTAATGGGCCCCGGGTCTAAGCTGTCTATACAGCGTTTTCCCTGGCTGTCCTCGCAACACCTAGTTGCGGAAATAAACCTTCAAACCTTCAAACCTTCAAACCTTTAGTCAAGCTACTCTGAAGTAGTTTTTTGCCTAGGGGCCTTTTTCTCTTTTAGAGAAATAAAGAATATGTGTACTCGTATATATGCATGTATGTAGGTGCCAACTCGCCACTCAAGTTTATTCGAGAAAGGTACGCGTATAAATAGGAACACATACGGTACAAAAACTAGAAGGCAGCAACTATCACATGAGACACCGCGCATAGAAAAGCAGTAGGCAATAGTGTCAATCAACGCAAGCCTCCTTTGGTATAGATTTTAGGGTATTTAAGACTTCGCAGTGTTCTTTTACCGATATTATACCAATATGTTTGCCGCGAAAAGTAAATCATAGAGCAACGAGGCTTCTTTCTTTGCTGCAAACCACAACGAGCGAGAATACATGCCTTGCTGATGATGACGCATTCCAAAGGTCGAAAGGCAGCTTGGGCGCAAGAGCTCCAGGACGAAAGACATTTTTTTTAACAAAAAAAGTACTAAGAGAGATATTTTCGAAGCATCCCACTCTGCCGGAGGGCAAAAAGTTGGAGATGTCGGTAGAGATTCATAATCGACACTAAAGCAAAAAAAGATCAGCACACAGAGCAAAGGCCACACACGACAAATACTTTGGCCACACACTTCAAGCGCTTTGGCGAGTCAGCAACAAGCCAAGTGAAAGCTTGTACCCATTGTATTGCCGGCTGGTGAACGTCGGGGCCGGGGATCGAACCTCGCAGCTCCCGCTTGCAGGGAGGATGCTCAAACCTATTCTGTTCAAGAAGCAGCAGCTTGCCTGCTGCGCCGTCACAAATGGGAGAATCTAGTGAGCTTCGTGAAAAAGGCGCCCAGTTAGCCGTGTTCTTCACAGCGAACACTAGCAAAGTTGTTAGGAGAAGGTAAGTGACGCCAACCAAGTAAAATACAGGAAAAACACGACGTTTCGGGACCGGCTCGGCCCCTTCTTCACGGTGTGACTACGGGCGAGCGCAGCTTGGCTTTTTAAGCCCCTGTGTGGAGGACCTGCGGGTCAATGGCCGCAGCCCATGGACGTAGGATGAGGGGAGAGTCCCCAGGGAACGATTAACATTCTCTCGTGTTTGCTGTATGTGCCACGAGTCGTGGCACATACAGCAAACACGAGAGAATGTTAATCGTTCCCTGGGGACTCTCCCCTCATCCTACGTCCATGGGCTGCGGCCATTGACCCGCAGGTCCTCCACACAGGGGCTTAAAAAGCCAAGCTGCGCTCGCCCGTAGTCACACCGTGAAGAAGGGGCCGAGCCGGTCCCGAAACGTCGTGTTTTTCCTGTATTTTACTTGGTTGGCGTCACTTACCTTCTCCTAACATTAAATTTCCCAACCAGACAGACTTCTGTCGAATGTTTTCTTTTGAGACTAGCAAAGTTGGCGTCCCATTCTGTTCTATTGTTCTGAGCGTCAACCATGGGAGCACGAGTTCGCTCTTTGAGTGCAGAACCCCCTCACGTCTTTCATGTACAGGACCATTTCATCATCCCCAAATAGGACGCTGTGGTCGACCTTCTGATGACCAGGAACTTGGATCAGTGTGGTGTTTTTAGCGTAGATGTCGAGGACTTGTATTACTGCATGCCCCATTTTGAATTAATGAAAGGTGTTAAGCTGGGCATAACGACTGTAATGAAGAAATTGGTTTTATTTCCAGGCGAGCTTTTCAGTAGAGTCCTCCATGGAAATTTCTTCATTATACCTACTTTAACAGTAATCGGGTGGAAGGGAAACTCGTGGTTCGAAGTTGGTGAGTGTGTGTATATGTTCGCGCGTAACACCCGTTTTGAGCAATAATTTCGTTGCACAGATGGGCAGAAGCATTCACCGCAATTCGGCGGGGCTATTTGAAAAAAATTGTAGGTATGTAGAAGACTGCCTTGTGTTTTGCTTAGAGGATTCTGGTGTGGGCTAGTTGGTTCATGCTTAATAAACAGATTCACAACAGCGCTACGGAACGAGGACAGACGGAACACGAAAAACACAGGACGGGCGCTGAACAATTCTGCTTAGATTCTGAACAAAAACGGAGCATCCCTGGCATGTTGAAAGTTTTAACAGAAATCAGCTCAGACCTCAAGTTCGCCGCTGAAACGCCAAAAGAGAAGGTGCATTTCGATTTCTAGATTTGTCGTTGACCGTTTGCCAAGATCACTTTCTTGCAGCCCCCCAGTCTGACAAAGCTCTCCTTGATGCACTCAAATGTAATTAAAAATGGCATCTGACGTCCTTTTTAGAGGCAACCGCGACGAAATCTCGCATTCGTTCCATGCAGTGGGGCGGCTCTGCGAAAGCCATAAGGCTCAAGGACGCCACGCGCTTGTCATCCTGATCACTGATGATAAGCTGGTGCGATGGGTTAAGACGGGCTGTAAATAAAAAATTGCTGAACGACAGCGGCAGAAGGTGGGCGGCGTCTTTTCTGTGCGCAGGATGGCACATGGCCTGAAGAAGGTGGTTGGTGGTGTTCCCGTCGTTTTTTCCGGTCCGAACATGTTGAGCAGGTTGTGCTCACAAGTTCGGAACAGCCGGGATGGTGCTGGCGACACGATAAAAGGGCGTGGGTGCATCGTTAATCCCTCATCTCAGTTCGTTCCCTGCTGTATCGGCGCAATATATAAACTGCCGCTGTCATGCGGAAGGGTGTAATAGGGCAAATAGGGCGCTTGCATTAATGGCTAGGTGAACATGGAAATTCGCTCAACGACCGGCACAGCAATCGCCCTGACATTTGCCGCGCATATAAAAACAAAGAGGAAGAAAAGAACAGAAAAAAATTCAGGAAAACGCTCAGGCAGGGTATGAGTTTCAAGAGTTAGAAATCTAGATCGAATATTGCATCTTAGCACCTTTGCTATATCCGGTACAAATTTTTTCGTTATATCCGGTTATCTACTTTTTTGTTGCCAACGTATGCAACGCAAGAAGACCAATCGTTGAACACCACTTCGAATTTCCTACGTGAATTAGTTTGTTCGTAATGGGAGCATGAAGTTTCAAGAAGTCACGGTTTGTGGAGGCAAAGATTGTCGGTGCGAATCCCCGTGATTTGCTACATTTCGATTCGATTAGTAATCTTATGCTCCGTAACGCGCTGAATCGCTTAATAGCACTGCGAACATTCTACGCCAACTAGGTGGTCCACAGTGTGTGTACCCATGGTGCCATCCACTGTTCCCGCTTGAATGGCCTTGCGTTTCATGCTAACTAGACCTTAAGCAATGAGGGCCTTGGAGCTAAGGCTCTGAAAAGAAGACGTGCCCCGTAGCCCAGCCATCCCTTTTACACATAGCGACTGCCTAATCTATTAAGCTATGCCAGCTTACCACGTACGGATCTGTCCAAATCAGTGTATAAGACAGCCCCCTGCTGCCATGACAGATTGTGAAAATCATTTTTAGCCTCCGTCGTGCAAGGTTGCTGATAAAGTGTCTTTACGCTAATTTGCCTTTCCCATACGGCGATTGACACGAGCTGCATGCGTTTTTTTAACCTTTATTCATTTATTTATTAAAATACCCTAAAGGCCCGAGCGGGCATTACATAGGGGGGGGGGGGGGGGGGGGACAACAGTAAAAACAAAGCAAGAAAAATTTTCGATAAGTAGAAAATTCGTTGGCCGGGAACACATTGTTGAAAAGCATCAAACACTCAAAATATTGAAGCGGGTAGACGACGACGACAAAGAGCGATGGCACGAGTGGGAAGAGTAGAAGACGACAACGAAGTTCGGACTGTGTTCTCGGTGCCGCTCGCGGCTGTTCTTGTTTATTTGTAAATATCTGTAAATATATTCTTTCCCGCAACATATTTGGTGGAGGTGCGGATTTCCCCTACGTCTACCGACGACGGAGCTCCACAGCGGCCGCCAGTTGCCTTCACTCATCATGACCCAAGACGCCGCCCAGCAAACCTCAGCCCCGACCATGACATCACTCGTTCTTTCTCCCCCTCGTGACCCTGGGACATTTTCTGGTACCGACAACACTGACGTCGACGACTGGATCAACATGTACGAGCGAGTGAGTACCTACAACTGCTGGGATCCGACCCTCATGCTCGCAAATGTAATATTCTATCTAAAAGACACCGCCCGGGTCTGGTATGAGACGCACGAAGACCATCTGACCAGCTGGGACGTGTGCAAAGAGAAACTCCGCGAATTGTTTGGACGGCCGCTCGGCCGAACGCTTGCCGCTAAGAAGGACCTCGCCTCCCGAGCTCAAACATCTACGGAGTCCTATGTGTCGTACATTCAAGATGTGCTGGCCCTCTGTCACAAAGTTGACGCCAACATGTCCGAGTCTGACAAAGTCGGCCACGTGTTGATGGGAATCGCCGATGATGCCTTCAACTTGCTCGTATACAAGAACTGCACTACAATCGACGGAATTATTAAGGAATGTCGACGCTTCGAGGAAGCCAAAAGCAGGCGTATTAGCCAGCCGTACACACGCCTCCCCAACACGGCTGCGACTTCTTCATGTGAAGACCTGCGACACCGGGAAACTCCAGCGCCCCCAGAAAATGTGACCCGCATCATACGACGCGAGCTCGAAGCTATGTCCCCTGCCCCCCTGCATCTACATGATGGCGACAACCGCTTGCCTACCATCTCTCTGGTACAAGCTTTCGTCCGCCAAGAGCTTGCAAACCTTGGTTTCCAGCCCGTCAGCCCTATACGGTCTTCACCACCACCCGACATCACTGCGATTTCTCCTGGACGACCTTCGTACTTCTCTTCACGTCGCCGAAACCCTAACGATCGGCGGACAACCGACGACAGGCCCATTTGTTTCCATTGCCACCGCATTGGCCACATCTCCCGCCACTGTCGAAATTATTGGTCCCGTCGCAGCACATACCGTCCTTTCAGCTCCCACCGCGACGACGAACAGCCCAGCCACTACACGCCCCCTCCAGCCCAGCACAGTGCTACAGTCGTCGGCCAGATTCCCCGCTCCAGCCGCTACCCGTCCCCCCTGCGTCGACAGTCTCGTTCGCCCCAACGCCGTCGCTCCTCTCCAGGCCCCTACGGACGCTCGCAAGCGGAAAACTAGACGCTGGAGTGTCTGGAGGTGATGCTGCAGTACAGCCCCAGTCCCAAAATCCTCGATTAGCCATTCGCGCACACCATAATTTGCTCGCTGTTCATGTCGATGGAGTGCCTGTGCGAGCCCTGATCGATACAGGCGCGCACGTATCCGTCATGAGTTCAGCCCTACGACGCCGCCTCCGAAAAGTACTGACCCCTGCACCCAAAGCCGTTCTCCGCGTTGCCGACGGCGGAACGCCTCATGTTGTTGGACTATGCACAGCCCGTGTGACCATATCCGGCCGCCATACACCCGTTCTGTTCTCTGTTCTGGACCAGTGGCCTCATGAAGTCATTCTTGGCCTCGACTTCCTGTCTGAGCATTCAGCCCTCATTGACTGCGCCACTAATGTTGTTCAGCTTGACCTTCCTCTTTCTCCTGAGTCGCCGTCCCCAGTTATACACCGTCTTTGTGCTGTCAACTTTGTCCGTCTACCGCCTCAGGCCGCAACTTACATTTCTTTCTCATCTGTTCCCCCTGTACCTGATGGTCACTACGTAGTCACTCCGGAGCTTGACGTCGCCCTGACGCGCAGCATTGCGCTTCCACACACTTTATTTACAATGTCGGCCAACCGAGCGTACCTTCCGGTCCTGAACTTTGGTTCATCCATCCAACCGCTCCCGCAAGGCATCTCACTCGCCACGCTGTGCCCTGCTGCCGAATGTGTGATATCAGTGGTGGACAGCTGCTTACCTTCCACTCAGCAATGCCGGCTGCCTGCGGCCCCATCAACAGTGAACCCAACGGACGACTACGCCGACATGATCGCTTCTGACCTACCGCCGCTGCAAGCTCGCGATCTTAGGTGCCTCTTATCATCTTTCCGCGACATCTTCGACTTTGATAGCCGTGTTTTGGCTCGGACCTCTGTGGTGACGCATCACATAAACACCGGTGATTCCGCTCCTCTCCGCAGACGTCGGTACCGAGTGCCCAGCGCCGAACGCACCGTCATAAATCAAGAGGTGGACAAGATGCTCGCAAAAGACATCATCGAGCCCTCGTCAAGTCCTTGGGCTTCACCAGTCGTCCTGGTGAAAAAGAAGGACGGCAGCTGGCGCTTCTGCGTTGATTATCGGCACCTCAACCGCATAAAAAAAAGACGGATATCCACTCCCAAGGATTGATGATGCATTAGACTGCCTCCACGGCGCCAAATATTTCTCTTCAATTGATCTTCGATCGGGGTACTGGCAAATTACCGTTGATGAAAAGGACCGCGAGAAGACCGCCTTCGTGACGCCTGATGGCTTATACCAGTTTAAAAGTCATGCCGTTCGGCCTCTGTAACGCCCCGGCTACCTTCGAACGAATGATGGACTCCCTTCTTCGTGGCTTTAAATGGTCCACTTGCCTCTGTTACCTAGACGATGTTGTGGTTTTCTCGCCTACATTTAGCACGCACCTCGAGCGCCTCTCCAATATTCTGACAGTATTTCGTAACGCCGGACTTCAGCTGAACTCATCGAAATGCAAGTTCAGTCGTCGCCAACTCACTATTCTCGGACACCTCGTTGACGCTTCTGGTGTACGCCCAGATCCCATCAAAATTCAAGCTGTGAAGGACTTTCCTCTTCCAAGGTCGTTGAAAGATGTGCGCAGCTTTGTCGGCTTGTGCTCGTATTTTCGCCGTTTTATCAAAGATTTTGCCGGCATCGCTCGTACCCTCACCGATCTTCTGAAGAACGACACCCCCTTTACCTGGGGCCCTGCTCAAGAGAGCTCATTTTCAACCCTCGTCCATTTGCTGACCACTCCGCCCATCTTAGCACATTTTAACCCGTCGTCTCCCACAGAGGTTCGCACGGACACCTCCGGATATGGCATCGGCGCCGTCCTAGCCCAACGTCAACAAGGTCAGGATCGAGTCATCGCTTATGCCAGCCGCCTACTTCCAGCCGCAGAGCAAAATTACACCATTACTGAGCGCGAGTGTCTTGCCCTTGTCTGGGCAGTGGCTAAATTCAGACCCTACCTGTTCGGCCGTTCATTCGCTGTTGTCACTGATCACCACGCTCTCTGTTGGCTGTCTTCACTAAAAGATCCCACCGGTCGCCTTGGTCGCTGGGCATTGCGCCTCCAAGAATACTCATACTCCGTCGTGTACAAGTCAGGGCGCCATCACCAAGACGCTGACTGTTTATCCCGATACCCTATGGAACCACCTTACCTAGAGGACGCTGAGACCCTGCCCTGCCTCTTAGCTATCTCCGATCTTGCCGATATTGCCAACGAACAGCGCCACGACTCATCTTTACGTCCTATCTTTGATGGCATCCGTTCTGCAAACCAATCTCCGTCTCTGAACCTTTATGTGCTCCAGAACGGCATTTTGTATCGCCGAAACCTACGCTCCGATGGCCCTCCGCTCCTGCTCGTGATACCCCAACGTCTACGCTCTTCTGTCCTTGAAGAACTGCACGATCTGCCGACCGCCGGTCACCTTGGCGTGTCCCGCACGTACGCTTGGGTGCGGCATCGCTTCTTTTGGCCTGGTCTCTATCGTTCCGTCAAGCGTTACGTGGCCGCTTGCGACCTGTGTCAACGTCGGAAAAGGCCCTCTACTTTGCCTGCCGGTCTTCTGCAACCCATTGACATCCCTCCGGAACCTTTTCACCGTGTTGGCCTCGACCTTCTTGGCCCTTTTCCGACGTCCCTCTCCGGCAACAAGTGGATCGCTGTCGGAACTGATTATGCGACTCGGTACGCCATCACGCGTGCTTTGCCGTCCAGCTGCGCTACCGATGTCACCGATTTTCTTCTGCAAGACGTCATCCTTCACCACGGCGCCCCTCGTCAACTGCTCACCGACCGCGGTCGTTATTTTCTATCCAGAGTAGTTCACGACATTCTTCGTTCGTGTGACACGCAGCACCAGCTCGCGACAGCTTACCACCCACAAACCAATGGGCTTACGGAAAGGTCCAACCACACGCTCACCGACATGTTAGCCATGTACGTATTGCCAGACCACCGAGATTGGGATGCAGCCTTGCCTTATGTGACATTTGCATATAACTCTTCCCTTCATGACAGAACAGGCTATTCTCCTTTCTACCTTTTTGTTTGGTAGGCATCCCACCTTGCCTTTGGACACACTCTTGCCGCCTTCTTCAGCCCCCACCACTGTTTACGCTCGGGACGCCATCTCCCAGGCCACGCTGGCGCGCCAAATAGCACGTAGTAGGCTCCAAGCCTCTCAAGTTTCCCAGAAGTCAGCCTACGACCGCCGTCGCCAGGCCGTCGAATTTACCCCAGGATCACTCGTCCTTCTCTGGACGCCCTCTCGCAGCGTCGGTCTCTCCGAGAAGCTCCTTTCGCACTACCGTGGCCCTTACCGTGTCGTGCGCCGTGTTACCGACGTGAAGTATGAAATTGCTCCCCTTGAAACCTCGCCATCGTCCTCTGGCGCCACCACCGACATCGTCCACGTCTGTCGCCTTAAACCTTATCACGACGCTCATACGTCGCCGCCCTAACGCCGAGACGGCGTTTCAGCAGCCGGGGGTCCTGAAGCGGGTAGACGACGACGACAAAGAGTGATGGCACGAGTGGGAGGAGTAGAAGACGACAACGAAGTTCGGACTGTGTTCTCGGTGCCGCTCGCAGCTGTTCTTGTCTATTTGTAAATATCTGTAAATACATTCTTTCCCGCAACAATATAAAGGCACATGACAAAGAACACTCAGGTTTCCTTCAAAAGCAGTGCTTCAACAAGAATGCGAAAAGTATGAATGTTACAGCTCGAAGTGACGTTTTAGAGCGGTTACAAGCGCTTCGTAATCATTTGCAGACGCAATGGTGCCAGGGAGTAGTTTGCATTGACGGATGGCGAGGAGGAGAGGCGAATAAAAGAAGAGATTAGTTCTAGCAAAGGTGGGTTCTACTTTCAGTTGGTGATCAATGCGTGGGAATATTCGATGAGTCTGTTCCCGAGAGGAACCTGTTTTTTATTTATTTATTTATTTATTTATTCATTTATTAATTCAAATACCCTAAAGGCCCTCCGGGGAGGGTATTACATAGGGGGGACACACGAATCACTTTGATGACAATTTGTTCAAAATGAAAGGTTCAGAAAAGAGGGAAAATTAATATACAGACACCATGTTTAAACTACAGAAAAAACAAATAAAAAACAAAAAACAACAAGAGCAATATAGCGCAAGAAAAGCAAAAAAATGCAAACAGCTGAGATAAAAATACAAAACAACGCGAAAAAAAGAACAGTTATAGCGCAAATTAAGAAAAAAATGTGAAAGAAGGTAGTGCTATTCGAGGGAGCAAAAAAGTACTATTAACTGTGTAAAGGTACAGTGGTGCACAGGGACGTCACATTCTGATGGGAGTAAGCAGCATTTTGTGAAGTTTGCTGGGTGAACCTCGCCAGCAATATACGATGGTAGGTTATTTCAGTCACTTTTGGTTCTCGGTACGAATGATTGCGCGTAAAGAGATGACTGACTTCATGTTTTGCATGGTGCCAGGTGTAAATTGCACCCACTCAGCAATTACTGTCAGTAGTGAGTTAGCGCTTTTCTGCGTCGTCCTGTCCGTCTGTCGTCTTTCCGTCGATCTACTCTTGATATGATGGTCGAACAATAACATAGGCTGCAGTGTAGCTGTGCTGCACACGGCTCCAGAAGCTTCTGTCCTCACCTTGGTTGCACGTCCACTTCGGCCCATCGGTGCAAGAATTTGGGACTCGATTGCGGTGCCCCGAAAGAGTGCCGCGAAAAGGCGTGCGGCGAGCAGCCTTCGCACATCGGTCGCGCTGGCGGCCCTAGCCAGGAAGTGGACGAGCCGCAGGGTGCTGGCGCTGGCCACGGCGCCGTCGCTGGCCCCCAGCAGTCCCCCGCTCCGGTCGTTCACGATGCGCGCCCAGCGAGCTGCGAGGGAATCAAGAGGGGCAGCGCTCTTTCGGGGGCCGCAGCACATCCGGCAGGGCTTCGTGTTCAGCTGGTGCGGAAAATCTCTACCGACAGAGAGGCAACGAAACAAACAGCGCCGACTGCCGACTGTGGTTATCGAAGTGTGCAGTTTATTTTACCACAAAGCAAAAATTGATACATGAGATGTGGTAGGGAAGGTGGGAAAAAAAAGCTACACATTAGTAGCTTGACTAGCCCCACCTCCCAATAACTGACAGCGGACGCTTTGACAGAGGTAAGTAGCACAGACTAACGCAACAAATATCACGACTGCGAAGCTAGTTTGCAAACAATAGACATCAAATGCAAACAACTCGAATACATAAGGAATTGGAATCCATAATTTGTGCGAGATCTTGGAACATGCCACAGTTCTGTGTGCCTCATTAAGCGACCTCATTGCGAGATTCGCCGTTTTCGTACAATATGCCACACAGAAAAAACAGCAGGGGACAAAGATGAAGGGAAGGCCAGAAAATAAATTGCATTGAAAATTACATTGAAATGCCAGGACGCGATGTGTCACCAACGAGCTAAAAGGTCAAAACCTAACATTTAAACATTCTGTTTCTTTGCGCGCTAACACATGAATCTTAATGCAATGTTATGAAATGAGCTCTAAAAATATCCCGTGTCGGAGCAATGCTCTACCTGGGTGGCTGTCAGCCCACGTACAGTCCAGGAGAAAACTATACGACCCGCGGTTGAGCGAAAAAAAACTTGTTGCGCTGCTCGGCGACTGTCACGTGGTATTTGCCAGCCATGCGTACCCCCTTCCACGCTTTATTTAAATGCGCTGGTATGCTGGATATGCGCCATGAGCCCGCCCGTTATCGTCGCTCTTGTTGATTCACGCACTTGCATCTCAAAGCGTGCATCTCACGTTTAACCTCGAAAATCGAATATATGCACTATAAAAAAAGGCTATTCACCATATAACTGGAAAAGACTACTGCACTCTCACCGCGCCACTTTTTAAGAATTTTGAAATAATGTCAGTACACTATCTCTACTCGTATAACTTAGCAGTTCGCTACAAACAGCACATAACTACATCTGAGGGTAAAATGCTTCCGATCGCCAATTTAGCAACACTTACACGAACATATCTTTCGCGTTCTGCTCATAACTGGCCGGTACCTTTCGTACGAACGACATTTGGGCAGCAAATGATCGCCCATACTCTATGATCGCCATACAGCGGATCCACAGCTGAGCATACCGCTTAGCTGTGGATCCGCCTACATTGGCCAGACTGGCCGGTGTTTCAACGAGAGAGCTAGCGAGCACAGAAGAACAATTAAGAACAATGACAGCGGCAACCTGCCGGATCACTGTAGGGAATGCAGAGATTGCGGACCGATGCTGGAACAGGCAACGTTTATCGGCAGAGGCAGGGAGCGATTTGAAAGAGAGATTATAGAAGCATATCATATACAGAAAACTGGGTCCACGTGCATTAGCAGTTCATCGATTAAACTCTGCCGCCAGGAGCTGGGTTTCTTAGACGGCCACGTGTAGTTTTAAATTCTGTTTTTTGTTTTTTGTTCTTGTAGCTTTTTATTTTCGGCCGATGGTGTTTCGAAATGTGAATTGAAACCATGAATATGTGATTTTTCTGCTTCCGGTTCGTGGTTGATATGTCTTGCCTTATAAAAGAGGGTGTGTCCGCAATAAACTCAGTTGGTAGTAGGCGCTCTGTGTGTCATCCCCTATTTTTCCTGTGTGTGTGTCTTTTGCGCCATTCTGAACTTCGCCCATACTCTGCCCACTCTATTAAACTATTTTCGCCAAGATAAAGGTAATATTGAAAATGTTAATAAGGAATCACTACAATCATTCTTTCTCTCGCAAATGTAATTTTTTTCTGGTTTCCTGCAGCGTGTTCCTCCCATGTCTTTTTGTATTTTGTGGGTTTGTTGCTAAGCGCAATTGCTGTTATTAGCTCATCATGTTTATCATTCACATTGTGCCTTTACCCTTAACACACACACAAAAAAAAAGCTGAACTGTGCGTAGTAAGAGCTACAATGTCTGGTAAATGTAACTGTTATTACCCAAACCCCGCGGTTTTGCCACGTAATGGGGCCCGAGCACCGTCAAGTGAATTGACGTTCACTCTTTTTCTCGGGTCCCTCATTTCTTACTGAAATGGAAATAAACTTGCACCTCTGAGGGCATCGATTCTGCACACTCGCAAGGAAAGTAGCTCATTAGATTAACGAGCAACGGCAGTTGAGGCGGGCCAAAGAGAGCGAGACCCTGTCCCGCCCGGTTGCATACCCGCCGTCAGTGTGCACGCCCCTGCATGGAGGGCCAGTTGGCGATGCGCGAAAAACCGACAAGCGCCCGTGAATGTCTTGTCCGTTTTTTTGCGCTTACTTCTTTAGAAAATGTACGCACCAGACAGCATCAGCACTCATCAGGCGATGAAAATATTTTGAAAAAACTCGCTGTCAAATAAAACATCGCACCCAAAACAATCTTCAAATCAAATCTTTATTTCCATCGGTGCTACAGATGGAGGGCTACGAAAAAAAAGCTGCCACTTGGCAACTTGACGAGTCCGCAGCCCCATATATAAGGCAGCGTGTAGACAGCACCAGATAATCAAAAAACAATAAACAAATCAAGACACTTCATCAGTGCAGAACAAACGAAAAATGTCCTGAGCTAGGTAAAACAAACATCAGAATAGATGAAATCAGGTTGGTCAATCGGCAAACATGTCTCTAAGTTTAACAGTGGAACAACTAATTAAATCAAAATTCAGTGACTGATAGTAGTTTAACAGAGATGGCAGAGAATAACACAATCGCTCCATACCAGAATTCAAGCGTGGTACAGCAACCTTCCAGTTTTCTCCATGCCTAGTCTGATAACATTTAGCATTTCTTTCTAAATGTGCCAAGGCATCCAGGCTATGAATATTTTTTTTTTCACTTCATATTTAAACCGAGCACTCAAACGGTAACGGTATAGCTTGTGGGCTGTGATAACATGAGCACTGTGAAAAAATTCTGCAGTAGTTGCATTGTAGCCAGCATTGTACACGTGACGTAGATACCGTTTTTGCATATGGAATATTTTTTGTGTGTTAGAGAATGTAGTTGTGCCCCACACAAGCTGGCAGTAATTGACGTGTGAACAGAAAAAAAGAATTATAGACCAATATTTTTGTTTTAGTAGAAAGCATATATCGGAGACGACCAACTACACCGGTTATTCGAGCAAGTTTCACTAATACAAAATTCACATGAGATTCCCAGGACATATTGACAGTGAATATCACACCAAGACATTTGAAATGGTCAACAATGTCAACAGGATGAGAGTTTAAAACAATATCAGCATGAGGAGGAACAGGTTTATTTTTCGGCCGAAAGACAACTGCTTTTGTTTTATTTTCGTTAATCTTCATGTAATTGGATGATGACCATTGTCAGTTGGACTGGTGGGCTCGGTGGCTGTGCAACCGCACAGTCTAACCCTTTCGCCTTCATCATGCAGATTTTTCTGTTCATCGTTCGCGTGGCCATCCCCGCCCTGCTGTCCGCGCGCCCTGGAACCGCAGTGTTTTCCGCGCATGCCGATGCCAGCAACAACAACAGCCCCTGCTGCAACACCGCAGCCATCATCTCTCCATTTCCCGGAACGCCCCTCGGGCAGCACTGGACACTACCTTACCCCTGGCAAGCGGAACTGCGAGCGACATCAACAGCGGAAGCTATAAAGGAGCAACGCCCGTCCGCGCCACTCTGTGGGCTCGGTGGCTGTGCAACCGCACAGTCTAACCCTTTCGCCTTCATCATGCAGATTTTTCTGTTCATCGTTCGCGTGGCCATCCCCGCCCTGCTGTCTGCGCGCCCTGGAACCGCAGTGTTTTCCGCGCATGCCGATGCCAGCAACAACAACAGCCCCTGCTGCAACACCGCAGCCATCATCTCTCCATTTCCCGGAACGCCCCTCGGGCAGCACTGGACACTACCTTACCCCTGGCAAGCGGAACTGCGAGCGACATCAACAGCGGAAGCTATAAAGGAGCAACGCCCGTCCGCGCCACTCTGTGGGCTCGGTGGCTGTGCAACCGCACAGTCTAACCCTTTCGCCTTCATCATGCAGGTTGGTAACTTCTACAGTCTATTTGCTAAGAAAACTAGCAATTATCTCTTACTACAGCTACCGAGCCCACAGAGCTGTGTCTGTATTGGTGTTGAATGCGTTGAGGTTGTTCGATCCTTGTTACTTTTGGCTGGGGATATTGAAACAAACCCGGGACCTGATTTTGAAACCGTGCTTGCTGAGCTAAAGAAACTGTCTTCCGGGCAATCTACACTTCTCTCAGAGATACAAGACATGAAAAAATAACTTACGGCTACTGACACGGCAATCGCAGACTTAACAGCACGCATGTGTATCCTTGAGGCACAAAACCAACTTATCACTGAGCTGCAGTCGCGACTAGACTCGATGGAGACAGCGACAACAGAAATGTGTGCTCATATAAAAAACCTTGAGGCTCGTGTTGACGACGCTGAGAACCGGTCACGTCGAAACAATGTAATATTTTATGGTATCCCTGATAATGACCCCGCAGAAACTTACACACAATCTGAGGAAGCTGTAATCCATCTTTGTTCCACTACCTTAGATATAACAGTTGCTTCAAACGATATCGAGCGCGCCCATCGCCTCGGCCGTCACACAGCTGGAAAAACCAGACCAATAATCGCAAAATTTCACTCCCACAAAACTAAGCTGGAAATTCTGTCTAATGGAAAAAAATTCAAAGATACTGTATATAGCGCCGGTGAAGACTTCTCGCCTGCCGTTAGGAAGGCCCGAAAACAGCTTATCACTTTTGCAAAAACCAAATCTACAGCTTATAAACTGAGCTATAAAACCTTGTTTATCGGTCGCGCACGGTACGTTTATGACGAATCCTCGGAAACTGTTAAGGAAATATCATAGCAGCCATCTAGAAAAAGCACCCCACAGCCTTACCCCACGCCCGCGTCCCGGCAGTCACCTCAGTCTACTCTTTCTTTTTCCGTACTTTTCACTAATGTCCGCCGTTTCATTTCTAAGCGGGAAGAAATCTCGAGTCTTGTTCGTTCGTCCAATAGCAACATCTTCGTACTAACTGAAACGTGGCTGACTAGCGAAATTAACGACAATGAGGTCCTGGCAGACTTACCTAACTTTAAGCTTTTTCGTAAGGACCGTCAGGGGTCTCGTGGCGGAGGAGTGCTCATTGGTTTTTCTAATGATTTACCATTTTCAATCATTTCCATTTCGTCTGATCTAGAAATAATGTGGCTTTTCTGCCGTTGTCCTCCTCAGTCGGTTCTTCTCGGTGTTTGTTACAGGCCCCCGCATTGTACTCCGGACTTTTCAGAGAAACTTACTAACTTGCTGTGTGAACTTACTGCTAAATATCAAAAGTCGCATATACTTCTCTTTGGTGATTTTAATTTCCCGGATATTGACTGGAGTACTAACACTGCTTCAGCATCAGGCACGGTGGAAGCCAAAAATTTTATAGAAGTGTGCCTGAACTTTGGCCTTACACAAGTTATCTTGGCGCCAACAAGAATAACACAAACGAGCGCTAACATATTAGACCTACTACTCGTCAGTCATCCCGAAAGTGTTAAATCAGTCACGATTCTTCCTGGAATAAGCGATCACGAAGTAATTCATACCGATATAGCCTTAACCCCACTTCGGAACCAAACTTTTAAAAAGACGATCCGTTTGTACGATAAGGGTGACTACGCAGAGATTAATCGTGAACTAGACGCTTTCTTTCAATCTTTCCGAACTAATTTTCATATTCGGTCTATCGAAGAAAATTGGACTATATTTAAGAAGAAAATTACTGAACTAACTGATCAGTTCATTCCTAAGTTCACCTTCCGAGAGAGTTCACAGAAACCATGGTTCACTAAAACACTAAAACGTTTGGAGAATAGAAAGAAGCGTCTATTTCGCGCAGCCAAAGCAAAAACTAACCAGGCGGCCTGGGACAAGTATTACGCAGCCGAAAAGGCATATAATTCATCTGCTCGGAACGCCAAACGTTCCTTTTTTAACAAAGACTTGCCCCGAATACTACACACTAATCCTCGAAAATTCTGGGACACCATCAACCCAAAACACAAAGGCGATATCAGTGTCACAAATGAAGCAGGAGACGTGCTTAGTCATGCAGAGTGTGCTCACATGTTCAATGTTGCATTTCAATCAGTGTTCACTAATGAATATGATGCCCCCTTTTCTGTGCCAAACACTTTTATTTATAATGTTATGTCACCTGTTGAATTTAACGCATCGGGAATTCTGTCACTAATCGATAAGATGAAACTTTCATCTTCGGCCGGTTTCGATAATGTCAACGCCAAATTTCTTAAGAATACGAAACTCACCAGTGCCAGTTACTTATGTTTGCTATTCCAGCAGTCACTCTCTTCTGGCCAACTTCCTCGTGACTGGAAAAATGGGAAGGTCATTCCAGTCTTCAAATCCGGTAACACAAATTCTCCATTAAATTATCGCCCCATTTCTTTAACAAGCGTGCCTTGCAAGCTAATGGAACACGTCATATTCTCCCATGTCATTGCCTTCTTGGATTCGAACAATTTTTTTCATCCTGCGCAGCACGGGTTCCGGAAAGGCTTTTCTTGCGACACTCAACTAGCCCTTTTTATTCATGACTTGCATGCCAACCTAGATCTTAACCTGCAAACTGACGCTATATTTCTTGATTTTAAAAAAGCCTTCGATAAAGTTCCCCACAAACGCCTGTTGTACAAGTTATCTAACCTTAATATCGATCCTAATGTTGTTGCATGGATTAAAGAATTCCTAACTAACCGCACTCAGTCCGTCTTTGTAAATGAACACACTTCCAGCTTCCTTCCTGTAACATCTGGCGTCCCTCAAGGTTCCGTACTAGGTCCCCTTTTGTTTTTAATATACATAAATGATTTGCCCTCGCATGTGTCTTGTAAAATTCGCATGTTTGCTGACGATTGTGTTATTTATGAAGCAGTTAATAACAATTCTGATCAATTATCTCTCCAAAACAACCTTAACAATATTCGGGATTGGTGTAAAATTTGGCTAATGGAGCTTAACCCTCACAAATGCAACGTACTCTCTTTTCATCGCCGCCGTAACCCACTCGTGCCCTTCTATCACATAGACTCCGTTCCCGTGCTGCCAGTAGAATCATACAAATATTTAGGCGTAACCTTGTGCGCTGACCTCTCCTGGAAAACGCATATAACTAACATCATTTCTTCAGCTAACAAATCCCTTGGTTTTCTAAAACGTCATCTACACGATGCGCCAATGCATGTTAGGTTATTAGCTTACGAAACACTTGTGAAATCGAAATTAGAATACGCATCACCCATTTGGCATCCACATCAAGCTTATCTAACCAACGCATTAGAAATTTTGCAAAACCGCGCAGTCAGATTTATTCATTCTTCATATCATTACAGCACGAGTGTTTCGTATCTGAAATCGCTTTCAGGCATACAGCCACTCGAGCTGCGCCGCCGCACAGCCAGTCTTTTATTATTTCACAAGTTCTTTTACAGCCATCTACGAACTGCACCCTACATGGTCCCTCCGGCACGCATATCTCACCGCACTCTCCATCAACTCCAGATCAGCCGTCCACGTGCACGCACAGTCACCTTCGCAGCTTCATTTTTTTCACGCACCGCCGCGGACTGGAATGGCCTTCCCGCTGACATTGCAACAATAAGCTGTCCCGCGAACTTCGCACGCAGAGCTAACACCTTTTTGTCATCATCATAACGCATGATTACCTTGTCGCACCAAACGTTGTACCCACCCCTTATGTAATGCCCCTGAAAAGGGGTCTTTAAGGAAATAAAATTGATTGATTGATTGACTATGGTGTCGTTACAATCAGTGATGAGTTTATCGATGTGATTACCAGAAAAAAAATATGCTAGTATCATCTGCATATATAATAAATTTGGCTTTCTGGTTTGGAAGTATTCGAAGCATACTTCCAAAACGCGACGATCTTTGCTCTGCTATCGATGCTTGTGACGCCGACATAATATGTCTTACTGAAACTTGGTTGTCTGCGATGGTTGATAGCAGTGAATTGTTCGACTGCAAAAAACGCTACAACGTTTATCGGCGCGATAGGGGTGCTGGGTGCGGCGGAGGCGTACTTATAGCCGTCTCTGATACTTTTCTGTCATTTCCTATTCACTTTACTAACGCCTTAGAACTTGTGCTAGTTGAAGTTCGCACGTGCTCGAGGAAATTAATATTAGGTGTTTGCTATCGTCCTCCGTCCTGTTCACCCACCTTTTCTGACGGCCTTCATGACGTCATTCATATGGTTACACTGCGGTACCCGAATAATCCTTTCATTTTACTATGAGACTTTAATTTTCCGAATGTTGTGTGGTCTAATGTGCGTTCCTATTGTAATCCTTTTTCTAGTGAAGCTGACAAATTTTTGAATTTGTGCAGTGATTTCAACTTGTCGCAGCTTGTAATGCAGGCAACTCGAATTACGTCTGCTACTTCTAACATCTTAGATTTAGTGCTCACCACTTCACCTGATATTTTCCAGCCCGTATCGAATCTACAAGGGTTAAGTGATCACTTACTGCTTCATTTTTCTTTAACCTACATAGTGCCTCACCAGAGCGACTACAAGAAATATATCCGGGACTACAAAAATGCTGATTTTGATGCCGTTAACCGTGGACTGTCTGTTTTTTTAGACGATTGCTTACCCAGCTTTCATGACCGCTCCGTGACCGCCAACTGGAATATGTTTGCAGAAAAAGTTTCATCGCTCACTGATAAATATGTTCCGCGCATAGTTATCGCATCTAACCGGCAATCACCATGGTTCAGTCAAACGTTGAAAAGGCTCAGTAACAAGAAAAAACGTATCTTTCGAAAGGCAAAACTAACCGGTTCTCAAGATCGTTGGAATGCTTATCAGGCCGCAGCTACCGAATACAAAAAAGCACTCAAGCTCGCCAAGAATCCTTTTTGCAATACTACATTACCATCTCTTTCAAATTAGTAACCCTAGGCAATTCTGGAACATCATTAACAAAAGAGACGATACTGCTATCGCCCTTAAGGACTCAGCCGACGCACTTATCCGGCGTGATGAGTGCGCGAATGTTCTAAACTCTGTATTTGTCTCTGCTTTTTCAAAAAAATGTGTGTTCTGTACCACATACATATCCCGATCTTGACTTTTTTCCAATGGACCCTATTATCTTTGATATTGCTGGCGTGGAAAAAATAATAGAAAACAAAAAATTTCTTCATCATGTGGGATTGATAACATCAAGTCAAAGTTTCTGATCAGGACTAAAGTATACAGCGCTATAATACTTTCTCATCTTTTCCAGCAATCTCTTGACACAGCCTGCATTCCTGGCGACTGGAAGGTCGGGAAGATGGTTCCCTTGCACAAGTCTGGAGATAAACATTCACCGCTTAATTATAGACCCATTTCTCTAACGAGCATTCCATGCAAAATCATGGAGCATGTAATTTACTCTCACCTTGCATCATTCCTACAGTCAAATGCCTTTTTTACAGATTATCAGCATGGATTTCGTAAGTCATTTTCCTGTGAAACACAACTCTTATCATTTACGCATGATCTGAATTCCATCCTTGACTCTGGTTCCATTGTCGATTGTATATTCCTAGATTTTTCCAAAGCGTTTGACAAGGTTTCACATCAACTGCTTTTTTTCAAACTAAGCAAACTTAACCTTGATACTAACATTCTTGCATGGAAGCATTCTTTTCTTATTGATCGTTCACAATTTGTCACAGTAAATAACACTTGCTCCTTCACTCCGCCAGTCGAATGAGGCGTACCACAAGGCTCTGTGTTGGGGCCTTTGCTTTTCCTAATATATATCAACGACTTGCCTATTAGCATATGTTCATCAGTTAACCTTTTTGCAGATGACTGCGTCATATACCGCGAAATTAACAGTGACGCTGATGTAACTTTCCTTCAGTCCGATATCGATCATGTTCTTGACTGGGCTAACACCTGGAGCATGGAACTAAACCCTAAGAAATGCAAGCACATGCGTGTTTCTCGTTATAATACATTACTGCCCTCGTATCATCTTAATAACAGCAGTATCGGATCTGTGACTTGTTACAAATATCTAGGCGTATTTATTTCTTCTAATCTCTCTTGGAACACGCATGTAGATTATATAACTAAAAACGCTAATCGCATGCTGGGCTACTTACGCTGCAATTTTTATCTTGCTCATAGTTCTGTAAAATTACCTCTTTATAAATCGTTAGTCCGTACTAAACTGGAATATGCTGCATCTGTTTGGGACCCCAGTCAAGAGACGCTCATCTATCAACTGGAATCCGTCCAGAACCGGGCTGCTCGTTTCATTCTTATAAATTATCATCGCAACTCCAGCGTCACGACTATGAAAACAAGCTTGTCACTACCCCTGCTGTCACAACGTAGGAAATATACCGTCTTTGCCTGTTCCATAAGATTTATTATGATAATCCCATTCTTAAGAATAAAATGATGTTGCCACCCTTTTACATTTCACATCGCATTGACCATCGTCATAAGGTTGGCATTCCTTCATGCCAAACCAACCATTATCACAATTCATTCATCCCAAGTACGTCAGTAAGCTGGAATCACCTTCCCGGATCTATCGTCGAAATTTCTGATAATTCTACGTTTAAATCTGCTTTAACCAACCTGCTGCTGTCATAAACTCGAGAATCCTTAACACTGTCATCTTTTTTTTTCTTTTTACGGTTGTTCCGCTTGTTTTATATGCGCGCATGTTACTGCCTTTTGAACGTGATTTCTCTTGTTTGTTTTTATTGTATGCTGTTGCTTTTTGTTGTTGTTTTCATTCTGCGATATGCGCTGCTAATTTTTTACTTGTTTTGATGTAACCTGTTTGTTCGTTTTTTTTCTGTGAGCTTCATTTATGTCTAATTTTTACGTGTATTTACAGCTGTATCTTTTGTTTCGCTTTCTTGTGTAATCCACTCCCCTCTGTAATGCCCTCTGGCCCTGAGGGTAATTAAATAAATAAATAAATAAATCTTAACAATGTCATTAATATTCGGGTTAAATAGCAAGGGGCCCAATATGCTGCCCTGTGGGACACCACAAAGCAGTGGCAGGACTGGTGAGCACGAGTTGTTTATTTGGACTACTTGACATCGATGGGATAAATATGATTGTAATAACTGTAATCCACACCCTCGTATACCGTAAAAGTCCAACTTCTGCAGCAGAACATCATGATTCACCAAGTCGAATGCCTTGGAAAAATCGACAAATAGGCCGACTACTGTTGCCTTGCTTTCAAACTGCGTTAAAATATACTCTTTCTGGTGAAGCAGAGCTAATTCAGTAGACATATTCTTCCTAAACCCAAATTGGTGTTTTGTTAGTAATTCGCAGTGATCAGCAAAACTTACAAGCCTACAGCGAATTATTTTTTCAAGAGGCTTAGAAAATATAGGTAAGATAGACATCGGACGGTAATTGCCCAATTCATTTCGGCTTCCCTTTTTAAAAAGCATTACTACTTTTGCAGTTTGCATTTTCACCGGAAATGTCGATGTCGTCAGACTTTTATTAAAGATATGCATTAGAACTGGTGCTATGACATCTGCGACATACCTTACTGGTTTTATTTGAATTTCGTCGATATCCCTACTGGTGGTGTTTTTGAAATTTTTTATGGTTGAAATTACTTCCTGTTCATTCACCGGCTGTAGAAATATTGATTTTTCATTCCGCGTGCTGATATACCGACATGCATTTGAGGAACTGCGTGGAGTACTCATACTTTTAAGAAATTTATTGAAAGCATCAGCCAGTTCCTCCTCATGCAAAACTTTGCCATTAATTGTTAGTTTAGAAATGCACCTACGTTGGTTATCGCGACGCAGTAGCGTGTTTAATTTGTCCCAGAGCAACTCACTCGGCACATTTTTGTTGTGCAAAAAACGCGAGAAGTACTCTTTACTTGCAGTGCGCTGCTTTTTCGTTAGCTGATTCCGATACCTTTTAAAGACGGTCAAATCATCAGCGTTGCGGGTGTTTAAAAACTGTCTGTAGAGCTTATCTTTTGCTCTCAGTTCTTGGTACAGTTCATGTGCAACCCATGGCTTTCGAATTTTTCTACTCTTTTTGCGTCGTTGAACAGGAAAATGAGCATTGTACAATCTGAAGGTATCTAAAAAAAACGCTGTAGGCGTTGTTAGCATCATGTATATTCAGAACTTCGCGCCAGTCTATTTGAAGCAGCTCATTTCTAAACGCATTCAGAGCCGTATCAGTTACTGGCTGGTAAAGACTGTCAGCCGACGAACAGTTTAGAGTGCGGGAAACTCGTAAACAAAGGAACACGGGAAGATGATCACTGATGTAACACGATAGGGCACCAGCTTTTATATTGATGCGGGTAGACGACGACGACGAAGAGCGATGGCACGAGTGCGAAGAGTAGAAGACGACAACGAAGTTCGGACTGTGTTCTCGGTGCCGCTCGCAGCTGTTCTTGTCTATTTGTAAATATCTGTAAATATATTCTTTTCCGCAACATATTTGGTGGAGGTGCGGATTTCCCCTACGTCTACCGACGACGGAGCTCCGCAGCGGCCGCCAGTTGCCTTCACTCATCATGACCCACGACGCCGCCCAGCAAACCTCAGCCCCGGCCATGACATCACTCGTTCTTTCTCCCCCTCGTGACCCTGGGACATTTTCTGGTACCGACAACACTGACGTCGACGACTGGATCAACATGTACGAGCGAGTGAGTACCTACAACCGCTGGGATCCGACCCTTATGCTCGCAAATGTAATATTCTATCTAAAAGACACCGCCCGGGTCTGGTATGAGACACACGAAGACCATCTGACCAGCTGGGACGTGTGCAAAGAGAAACTCCGCGAATTGTTTGGACGGCCGCTCGGCCGAACGCTTGCCGCTAAGAAGGACCTCGCCTCCCGCGCTCAAACATCTACGGAGTCCTATGTGTCGTACATTCAAGATGTGCTGGCCCTCTGTCACAAAGTTGACGCCAACATGCCCGAGTCTGACAAAGTCGGCCACGTGTTGAAGGGAATCGCCGACGATGCCTTCAACTTGCTCGTATACAAGAGCTGCACTACAGTCGACGGAATTATTAAGGAATGTCGACGCTTCGAGGAAGCCAAAAGCAGGCGTATTAGCCAGCCGTACACACGCCTCCCCAACACGGCTGCGACTTCTTCATGTGAAGACCTGCGACACCGGGCAACTCCAGCGCCCCCAGAAAATGTGACCCGCATCATCCGACGCGAGCTCGAAGCTATGTCCCCTGCCCCCCAGCATCTACATGATGGCGACACCCGCTTACCTACCATCTCTCTGGTACAAGCTGTCGTCCGCCAAGAGCTTGCCAACCTTGGTTTCCAGCCCGTCAGCCCTGTACGGTCTTCACCACCACCCGAAATCACTGCGATTGCTCCTGGACGACCTTCGTACTTCACTCCACGTCGCCGAAACCCTAACGACTGGCGGACAACCGACGACAGGCCCATTTGTTTCCATTGCCACCGCATTGGCCACATCTCCCGCCACTGTCGAAATTATTGGTCCCGTCGCAGCACATACCGTCCTCTCAGCTCCCACCGCGACGACGAACAGCCCAGCCACTACACGCCCCCTCCAACCCAGCACAGTGCTACAGTCGACGGCCAGATTCCCCGCTCCAGCCGCTCCCCGTCCCCCCTGCGTCGCCAGTCTCGTTCGCCCCAACGCCGTCGCTCCTCTCCTGGCCCCTACGGACGCTCGCAAGCGGAAAACTAGACGCTGCAGTGTCTGGAGGTGATGCTGCAGTACAGCCCCAGTCCCAAAATCCTCGATTAGCCCTTCGCGCACACCATAATTTGCTCGCTGTTCATGTCGATGGAGTGCCTGTGAGAGCTCTGATCGATACAGGCGCTCACGTATCCGTCATGAGTTCAGCCCTACGACGCCGCCTCCGAAAAGTACTGACCCCTGCACCCAAAGCCGTTCTCCGCGTTGCCGACGGCGGAACTGCTCATGTTGTTGGACTATGCACAGCCCGTGTGACCATATCCGGCCGCCATACATCCGTTCTGTTCTCTGTTCTGGACCAGTGCCCTCATGAAGTCATTCTTGGCCTCGACTTCCTGTCTGAGCATTCAGCCCTCATTGACTGCGCCACTAATGTTGTTCAGCTTGACCTTCCTCTTTCTGCTGAGTCGCCGTCCCCAGTTATACACCGTCTTTGTGCTGTCGACTTCGTCCGTCTACCGCCTCAAGCCGCAACTTACATTTCTTTCTCATCTGTTCCCCCTGTACCTGATGGTCACTACGTAGTCACTCCGGAACTTGACGTCGCCCTGACGCGCAGCATTGCGCTTCCACACATTGTATTTACAATGTCGGCCAACCGAGCGTGCCTTCCGGTCCTGAACATCGGTTCATCCATCCAACCGCTCCCGCAAGGCATCTCACTCGCCACGCTGTGCCCTGCTGCCGAATGTGTGATATCAGTGGTGGACAGCTGCTTACCTTCCACTCAGCAATGCCGGTTGCCTGCGGCCCCATCAACAGCGACCCCAACGGACGACTACGCCGACATGATCGCTTCTGACCTACCGCCGATGCAAGCTCGCGATCTTAGGTGCCTCTTATCATCTTTCCGCGACATCTTCGACTTTGATAGCCGTGTTTTGGCTCGGACCTCTGTGGTGACGCATCACATAAACACCGGTGATTCCGCTCCTCTCCGCAGACATCCGTACCGAGTGTCCAGCGCCGAACGCACCGTCATAAATCAAGAGGTGGACAAGATGCTCGCAAAAGACATCATCGAGCCCTCGTCAAGTCCTTGGGCTTCACCAGTCGTCCTGGTGAAAAAGAAGGATGGCAGCTGGCGCTTCTGCGTTGATTATCGGCACCTCAACCGCATCACAAAAAAAAAAGACGTATATCCACTCCCAAGGATCGATGATGCCTTAGATTGCCTCCACGGCGCCAAATATTTCTCTTCAATTGATCTTCGATCGGGGTACTGGCAAATTGCCGTTGATGAAAAGGACCGCGAGAAGACCGCCTTCGTGACGCCTGATGGCTTATACCAGTTTAAAGTCATGCCGTTCGGCCTCTGTAACGCCCCGGCTACCTTCGAACGAATGATGGACTCCCTTCTTCGTGGCTTTAAATGGTCCACCTGCCTCTGTTACCTAGACGATGTTGTGGTTTTCTCGCCTACTTTTGCCACGCACCTCGAGCGCCTCTCTAATATTCTGACAGTGTTTCGTAACGCCGGACTTCAGCTGAACTCATCGAAATGCAAGTTCGGTCGTCGCCAACTCACTATTCTCGGACACCTCGTTGACGCTTCTGGTGTACGCCCAGATCCCATCAAAATTCAAGCTGTGAAGGACTTTCCTCTTCCAAGGTCGTCGAAAGATGTGCGCAGCTTTGTCGGCTTGTGCTCATATTTTCGCCGTTTTATCAAAGATTTCGCCGGCATCGCTCGTCCCCTCACCGATATTCTGAAGAACGACACCCCCTTTACCTGGGGCCCTGCTCAAGAGAACTCATTTTCATCTCTCGTCCATTTGCTGACCACTCCGCCCATCTTAGCACATTTTGACCCGTCGTCTCCCACAGAGGTTCGCACTGACGCCTCCGGATATGGCATCGGCGCCGTCCTAGCCCAACGTCAACAGGGTCAAGATCGAGTCATCGCTTATGCCAGCCGCCTACTTTCAGCCGCAGAGCAAAATTACACCATTACTGAGCGCGAGTGTCTTGCCCTTGTCTGGGCAGTAGCTAAATTCAGACCCTACCTGTTCGGCCGTTCATTCGCTGTTGTCACTGATCACCACGCTCTCTGTTGGTTGTCTTCACTAAAAGATCCCACCGGTCGCCTTGGTCGCTGGGCATTGCGCCTCCAAGAATACTCATACTCCGTCGTGTACAAGTCAGGGCGCCATCACCAGGACGCTGACTGCTTATCCCGATACCCTGTGGAACCACCTGACCTAGAGGACGCTGAGACCCTGCCCTGCCTCTTAGCTATCTCCCATCTTGCTGATATTGCCAACGAACAGCGTCACGACTCCTCTTTACGACCTATCTTTGATGGCATCCGTTCTGCAAACCGATCTCCATCTCTGAACCTTTATGTGCTCCAGAACGGCATTTTGTATCGCCGAAACCTACGCTCCGATGGCCCTCCGCTCCTGCTCGTGATACCCCAACGTCTACGCTCTTCTGTCCTTGCAGAACTGCACGATCTGCCGACAGCCGGTCACCTTGGCGTGTCCCGCACGTACGCTCGGGTGCGGCATCGCTTCTTTTGGCCTGGTCTCTATCGTTCCGTCAAGCGTTACGTGGCCGCTTGCGACCTGTGTCAACGTCGGAAAAGGCCCTCCACTCTGCCTGCCGGTCTTCTGCAACCCATCGACATACCTCCTGAACCTTTTCACCGTGTTGGCCTCGACCTTCTTGGCCCTTTTCCGACGTCCCTCTCCGGCAACAAGTGGATCGCTGTCGCAACTGATTATACGACTCGGTACGCCATCACGCGTGCTTTGCCGTCCAGCTGCGCTACCGATGTTGCCGATTTTCTTCTGCAAGACGTCATCCTTCACCACGGCGCCCCTCGTCAACTGCTCACCGACCGCGGTCGTTATTTTCTATCCAGAGTGGTTCACGACATTCTTCGTTCGTGTGACACGCAGCACCAGCTCGCGACAGCTTACCACCCACAAACCAATGGGCTTACGGAAAGGTTCAACCGCACGCTCACCGACATGTTAGCCATGTACGTATCGCCAGACCACCGAGATTGGGACGCAGCCTTGCCTTATGTGACATTTGCATATAACTCTTCCCTTCATGACAGAACAGGCTATTCTCCTTTCTACCTTTTGTTTGGTAGGCATCCCACCTTGCCTTTGGACACACTCATGCCGCCTTCTTCAGCCCCCACCACTGCTTACGCTCGGGACGCCATCTCCCAGGCCACGCTGGCGCGCCAAATACCACGTAGCAGGCTCCAAGCCTCTGAAGTTTCCCAGAAGTCAGCCTACGACCGCCGTCACCAGGCCGTCGAATATACCCCAGGATCACTCGTCCTTCTCTGGACGCCCTCTCGCAGCGTCGGTCTCTCCGAGAAGCTCCTTTCGCACTACCGTGGCCCTTACCGTGTCGTGCGCCGTGTTACCGACGTGAACTATGAAATTGCTCCCCTTGAAACCTCGCCCTCGTCATCTGGCGCCACCACCGACATCGTCCACGTCTGTCGCCTTAAACCTTACCACGACGCTCATACGTCGCCGCCCTAACGCCGAGACGTCGTTTCAGCAGCCGGGGGTCCTGATGCGGGTAGACGACGACGACGAAGAGCGATGGCACGAGTGCGAAGAGTAGAAGACGACAACGAAGTTCGGACTGTGTTCTCGGTGCCGCTCGCAGCTGTTCTTGTCTATTTGTAAATATCTGTAAATATATTCTTTTCCGCAACAATATCTTGCGATGAAAGGTTTGTTATATGTCTAGCACTGACTCACATTCAGATGTTATTCTGGTGGGTACATTAATAACGTTGTCAAACCCATATGAGATGAGAAGGTTGCTAAAATTTGTACTAATAGGAGTGTTAACGCCCATATCAATATTATAATCACCCGCGGCGGTCAGCTTATACTTGTTCTCTACAACAAATGAAAGAAAGCCTTCATAAAAATCAAAAAATGTTGAAATATGACCGTTTGGTGGTCGATAACAGACCAAATATATTACCTTATCTGCAATTAAAGTTAACACTTCGTAGTCTGGAGTCACTATGCTAATTGAATCAAGCAGTTCACAGTCCATTTGTTCCAAAGTGAGGATTGCAATGCCACCTCCGCGACCACACGGGGCCACAAGTCCGGTAGCCTTTCTCGATAAGACGATGTAAGTTGAGGCCTTGGTGTGTTACTGATTGCCACATGATGTATCCTTGCGCTGGGCATGCTCACAGTGCATTCTTTTTTCCTTTAAATACGTTCTGTGTCGTTTGAATAAAATCAGTTGTAAGTTTGCGCTCGCCCGTACCCTGTCTTGTGTGTGTGTGTGTGTGTGTGTGTGTGTGTGTGTGTGTGTGTGTGTGTGTGTGTGTGTGTGTGTGTGTGTGTGTGTGTGTGTGTGTGTGTGTGTGTGTGTGTGTGTGTGTGTGTGTGTGTGTGTGTGTGTGTGTGTGTGTGTGTGTGTGTGTGTGTGTGTGTGTGTGTGTGTGTGTGTGTGTGTGTGTGTGTGTGTGTGTGTGTGTGTGTGTGTGTGTGTGTGTGTGTGTGTGTGTGTGTGTGTGTGTGTGTGTGTGTGTGTGTGTGTGTGTGTGTGTGTGTGTGTGTGTGTGTGTGTGTGTGTGTGTGTGTGTGTGTGTGTGTGTGTGTGTGTGTGTGTGTGTGTGTGTGTGTGTGTGTGTGTGTGTGTGTGTGTGTGTGTGTGTGTGTGTGTGTGTGTGTGTGTGTGTGTGTGTGTGTGTGTGTGTGTGTGTGTGTGTGTGTGTGTGTGTGTGTGTGTGTGTGTGTGTGTGTGTGTGTGTGTGTGTGTGTGTGTGTGTGTGTGTGTGTGTGTGTGTGTGTGTGTGTGTGTGTGTGTGTGTGTGTGTGTGTGTGTGTGTGTGTGTGTGTGTGTGTGTGTGTGTGTGTGTGTGTGTGTGTGTGTGTGTGTGTGTGTGTGTGTGTGTGTGTGTGTGTGTGTGTGTGTGTGTGTGTGTGTGTGTGTGTGTGTGTGTGTGTGTGTGTGTGTGTGTGTGTGTGTGTGTGTGTGTGTGTGTGTGTGTGTGTGTGTGTGTGTGTGTGTGTGTGTGTGTGTGTGTGTGTGTGTGTGTGTGTGTGTGTGTGTGTGTGTGTGTGTGTGTGTGTGTGTGTGTGTGTGTGTGTGTGTGTGTGTGTGTGTGTGTGTGTGTGTGTGTGTGTGTGTGTGTGTGTGTGTGTGTGTGTGTGTGTGTGTGTGTGTGTGTGTGTGTGTGTGTGTGTGTGTGTGTGTGTGTGTGTGTGTGTGTGTGTGTGTGTGTGTGTGTGTGTGTGTGTGTGTGTGTGTGTGTGTGTGTGTGTGTGTGTGTGTGTGTGTGTGTGTGTGTGTGTGTGTGTGTGTGTGTGTGTGTGTGTGTGTGTGTGTGTGTGTGTGTGTGTGTGTGTGTGTGTGTGTGTGTGTGTGTGTGTGTGTGTGTGTGTGTGTGTGTGTGTGTGTGTGTGTGTGTGTGTGTGTGTGTGTGTGTGTGTGTGTGTGTGTGTGTGTGTGTGTGTGTGTGTGTGTGTGTGTGTGTGTGTGTGTGTGTGTGTGTGTGTGTGTGTGTGTGTGTGTGTGTGTGTGTGTGTGTGTGTGTGTGTGTGTGTGTGTGTGTGTGTGTGTGTGTGTGTGTGTGTGTGTGTGTGTGTGTGTGTGTGTGTGTGTGTGTGTGTGTGTGTGTGTGTGTGTGTGTGTGTGTGTGTGTGTGTGTGTGTGTGTGTGTGTGTGTGTGTGTGTGTGTGTGTGTGTGTGTGTGTGTGTGTGTGCGTGCGTGCGTGCGCGCGCGCGCGTGCGTGCGTGCGTGCGTGCGTGCGTGCGTGCGTGCGTGTGTGTGTGTGTGTGTGTGTGTGTGTGTGTTTCGTGCAACTGCCATATCGGAAGTATTGAACCAACTAGCCCGACAACACGTTATACTTACAAGCATAAATTATGCGCCATTTTCATGTCCATTTTGAGGCCAGCACAGCTAAATATGTAATTAAAAATCATGAATGTAATGTTAAAAGAGAGGAAGAGGGCGGAGAGTTGGCCAGGTTACAGTCCTGGGTAAACGGCATCCCAGCCGAAATGAACAGGAAGAAATGGGCTTGCACTCGGCATGCAATTAGAACGCAAGAAAACCGTGGGTCGTTAAGGTCACCAGACTGGATTCAAAGAAAGGGCAAGCATAGCAGAGTTCGGCAGAGAGATAGATGGACGGAAGAGCTGAAGGACGCTGGTAGGCTTCCTGCTTCCATCCTGCTCCGACCGATCCCCTCTGTGAATAACCCCCCGTGCGTGCTAAGCACGTAACAGTTTGGTGAGAGGTGCCGGGTATCGACCACGGAGCATTCCATCTACCGTAGGAGCCGTAGACTCGCAGGCTTCCCACCACTGCCATCGGACATGCCTGGAGACGACAATGCCGAGCAACCCGGGACATCCACAGCGAACAACTGGCCACATTACCGAGAGCCCCGCACATTTTTTGGAAAACCTGAAGAGGACGTTGACGAGTGGCTGAAACACTACGAGCGGGTGAGCAAATACAATCGCTGGAACGCTGCTACCAAACTGGCTAACGTGGTGTTTTTCCTTGCCGCCACTGCCCTTGACTGGTTCGACAATCATGAGGATACACTGAGTTCATGGGCAACCTTTACGACCGAAATCAAGAAAAATTTTGGGGATGAATCGGCAACAAAGAAGCGTGCGGAACAGACATTGCTTCACCGCGCGCAAGTACCCGGAGAAACTTGCACGGCATACATCGAAGCCATCTTAAAGTTATGCAAGCTAGTTAACTCCAGTATGCTTGAAGAAGACAAAGTCGGCCACCTTCTAAAAGGAATTGCGGAAGATGTTTACAATTTCCTGATTAGTAAAGAGAGCCTGAGCACCACCGCTGACGTTATAAAACATTGCAGAACATTTGAAGCTCTTAAGCTGCGTCGAATTACCCCTAAATTCGGAAGATTGGCCAATGTCACCTCTATAGCCAGTGTTGAAGCCTGTCCTCCAAATTCTATGGCTGATATGATTCGAGAGATTGTGCGCGAGGAATTGTCCAGATCCCGGGACACCTTCTGCCGCACAGAATATCTGCGGCACAGTTCTGCACCGGAGGAAGATGTTGCCGCCCTGTCGACTCCGTGGGCTCAACCTAACAGCACTTTGCCCATGGACGATCGGAACATTGCCCAACGTCATGGCCACCAGCCGGCGGTAAGGAGGCCCACCTACCCAGAAGACGTTGTTCGTCAGCAGCGAGATCCTGGCTCCAGCCAACGTCGCGACTTTGTTCGCCAGGACTTTTATGCCGGTCGCTGGCGCTCTCAACCTTTGTGCTACCGGTGTGGCATTGCAGGGCATATCGCTAGATATTGCCGCCGTCGTTTCCCGACTTCTCAAGACTGCCAACCCCCGGCGCCTACTTACGGACAAGTGCACACCGCGCAGCAGCGACCCTCAACGTCCGCTTGGGACCCATGCCGTCCGAGCACTTTGCGGAGTTCATCACCTGCATCTGACCGCAGTGTGACGCCGCCACCTCAGCGCCAACGGCGGTCACCTTCTCCTCGACGTCGTGCATCCCCTCCGCCTCCGGGAAACTAGGAGGCGCGGCCAATGGAGGTGAGGCCGCCGGCGAGTCGATGACGTCCAATATACCTCTGTCCGTGTTTATGTTGAAGAACAAACTGGAAGTGTTTATTGATGGTGTGAAAACAATGGCTCTTGTGGACACTGGTGCTATCTTATCCGTTATGAGTTTGAGGTTTAAGAACCGTTTAGGTAGGAAAGTGATGTTTAGTGGTGACCGTGCAGCGTTATTCCGTGGTGTCGGTGGTGAACCTTTGGTTCCACTTGGTGTGTGTGCTTCGGATGTTGTTATTGGTGGTCTAACGTTTAGAACAGAATTCGCAGTGCTACCACGGTCAACGCATGATGTGATTCTTGGAATTGATTTTCTGCAAGAGTGTGGTGCAACTTTAGACTGTCGTACGGGAGAAATTGCTTTGAATTCTTCACTACTTTCAGCTCTTGTGGATAACTCGACACCGGATTTTGGAGCATTTGCGGTGGAAGAAGACACTATTGTACCAGCTTTCTCCGCAGCATTCGTGCGGGTTTCCTCTATTCACAATCAGTGCGAACCTTTTGAAGCTGTGGTAGAGACTACGGCACTCGCCTGCTCTAAGAAGAGTATCGTCGTGCCTCGTTGCGTCGTTCCCGTGGTGAGAGGCCGTACTGAGCTGTGGACAGTGAACCACTCTGAAGAGCCAGCTGTGTTGCCCCGGGGCCTCAAACTCGCCCGTTTCGAGGAAGGTGTGTCAGGTTCCGTCGCGACGTTAACTAACTCTGTCAGTGAGCAGCACGTGAAAAGAGATATGGAGACCCAAGTTAAGGCTATGATTAATCAGGCTCTTCCCACAACCGAGCGTCGCACTCTAGTGGAACTCCTTCTGAAGCACGTGTTCGTGTTCGACTTTGCCAAAGACGATTCTACACCACCGCCTACCAGTCGTATTCATCACACGATCAACACCGGCTCCGCACCTCCTATACGCCAGAAGCCCTATCGAGTCTCAGCCACTGAACGTAGGTTAATAGATGACCAAGTTCAAGAGATGCTAAAGCGAGGCATAATTCGAGAGTCTTCAAGTCCTTGGGCAGCTCCAGTTATCCTTGTGAAGAAAAAAGATGGCACATGGAGGTTCTGTGTTGACTACCGTCGCTTAAATACGGCCACGAAGAAGGACGTCTACCCGCTTCCACGTATAGATGACGCAATTGATTGTCTGCACTCCGCTTCATACTTTTCTTCTATTGATTTGAGATCCGGCTACTGGCAAATCCCCATGCACGCTGCAGATAGGGAAAAAACGGCATTCATAACACCAGACGGACTTTACGAGTTTAACGTTATGCCTTTCGGATTATGTAACGCACCTGCAACATTCGAGCGGTTCATGGATACAATCCTGCGTGGCCTTAAGTGGCAAATTTGTTTATGTTATTTGGACGACGTTGTAATTTTTGGCAAAACGTTTAGTGAGCACAACAGCCGCCTGGATATTGTGCTTGATTGCATGGAACGAGCTGGCCTTATCCTCAATTCCAAGAATTGTCATTTTGGGAACCGTGAAACAATTGTTCTTGGTCATTTAGTTGATAAAGAAGGTTTTCGACCAGATCCAAAGAAAATTGAAGCTGTCAAAAGTTTTACGGTGCCTCAATCAGTGAAAGAGCTGCAGAGTTTCTTAGGGCTCTGCTCGTACTTTCGACGCTTTATAGCTAGGTTTGCGGACATCGCTTACCCACTGACGTGTTTGCTGCATAAAGATGCACCGTTCAATTGGACCAGCGAATGTGACGCAGCTTTCCGACATCTGAAATTTCTTTTGACCTCGGGCCCCATCCTACGCCACTTCTGCCCATCTGCACCAATTGAAGTGCATACTGATGCAAGTGGTATCGGTATCGGCGCTGTACTTATACAACGCCATGGTCACGATCAGCACGTGGTAGCATATGCCAGCCGGTCATTGAGTAAGAGCGAAAGAAATTACACGGTTACTGAGCAAGAATGTCTCGCCGTTGTTTTCGCTGTACAGCGCTTCCGCTCCTATCTGTACGGGAATGCTTTCACCGTCGTGACCGACCACCACTCGCTTTGCTGGCTAGTGAGTCTTCGTGACCCCTGTGACCGGCTTGCTCGATGGGCTTTGCGCCTACAAGAATTTAATTTCACTGTGGTGCATAAAAGCGGCCGTAAACACTCAGATGCCGATTGTCTTTCCCGTTTGCCGCTTCAAACGACTAATGACGACGCAGACAACTTTGATGAATACTTGGCGTCACTTTCACAAGCCTTCCCCGATCTTCAAGTTTTCCGAACTGAGCAACGCAAAGACCAAACATTAACCTCTTTGTTAGGAGAAGGTAAGTGACGCCAACCAAGTAAAATACAGGAAAAACACGACGTTTCGGGACCGGCTCGGCCCCTTCTTCACGGTGTGACTACGGGCGAGCGCAGCTTGGCTTTTTAAGCCCCAGACAGACTTCTGTCGAATGTTTTCTTTTGAGTCTATTAACCTCTTTGTTTGATGCCGCTCAAGATTCTGTAAAGAATACTTTTAGAGCGCAGCTCTTTGGCGTCCGTTCCTGGGTTTCGCGTCGTCGTCGGCGTTGTCGTCGGCCTCGTAACCAGCTCCGCCCCCCTTTCATCCCCCCAGCGCTAGCAGCGACCGACTGATACCGCTGGATGCCGCTGACGCCGCTAGAGAGTCAAGATAACGTGACTGCATAGAACACCGTCGCCGCCATGCAGAAAGAGGAGGAAAGGGTCCCCCCCCCCCTGTTCTTGTGTGGCGGATAGGGTGCTCTTCAGTTGCCGACGCGCCGGTTATTTCACGTAGGCCCCGGCACGTCGACGAATACGTGACCACCTTCCCACGGCTAGACCTGGTTCTTAGCGCTGCGGAAGCGAGGGTATCATATTAAGAAGAACTTCTTGTTGGGCGAGTTGGTGCATACTGTTGTAGGTACGAATTGCGCACAAAAGACACACACAGGAAAAACACGAGGGAGACTGAAAGAGCGCAAACTATCAACTGGTGTTTATTTGATTCAGTGCCGCTTTATAGGCAGTGTACACACGTGCCTACAAAGAGGGGAAGGAGAGGATAAGGAGGCAAATCAACCCTGCGCGACAATCCATCAAAAGCGCTCCAAAAAATTCTTTTCCGCGTTGTACAATGAAACGGAGGTGTCACTCACACATTTATCACCTCTTGCCTTGATGTGGTATGCCTCTAAAAGTTCACGGGAAACTTTGTCATTACTCCTGCCCAGAATTCTGATATTATTTAGAAGTGGCTCACAACCGGTGCATGCAATGCAATGAGCAGGCAAATTCGCTCCTTCTCGGTTCCTAATTGAACGCTGATGCTCCCCTGCGCGTTCATTCACGCAGCGTCCTGTCTGGCCCACATACACGCGACTACACTTGAGCGGGATGAGATACACAACGCCCGTGGCGCATTTTACGAATTGTGCCGGATGCTTTATCACGCATGCTCTTCGTCGAGCGCCTTCCGCGCTGATCCTTGGGCACAACCCGGCGAGCTTGCGTGGCGCCGAAAACACCACTGGGACGCCATGCCTATTTGCCACTTTTTTATGTTGTGGGCCACCTTGTGCATATACGGGATGACCGTAGTCTTTCTTCGCGGCAATCGCTCCTCGAGTTGGCGCGGTTTCCTTTTTTTACCTTCCGAAGAAGGTTCTCGGCCACAGCGGAGATGACCTCGCAGGGGAAGCCGGCTGAAAGCAGCCTGTTTATCTGATTGTGAAAGCTGGTGTGCATTGCATGCGGGCATGATTTCGTCAGAGAAGATTCCAGGCACGAGCTAACTATGGCTCTCTTAACTATCTTAGAGTGGGCAGAATCATAGGGAAGAAGCCCTTTCTGCGCTCTCGGTGCGTAGTGCCAACAGATGTGATGCAAACCAATCTCTAGGTTGAGATCTAAAAATTGCAACGAACCATGGTTCAGAAGTTCGTGCGTAAACTTTAAACCCTTCCCATAACGTTTAAAAAGAGTTAAAATGCTATCCACTGAATGAGTGGCGGTCAAAGTTTTTTGTTTAGATAAAACAATTAGAAAATCGTCAACGTATCTAAATGCCTTAAGTACACCCTGGTTACTAAACACCTGATTCAGGGATCGGTCAATAGCGGCTAAAAAAATGTTGCAAAGGGTCGGTGCGACGCATGATCCAATGCAAATGCCTTGTCGTTGAATGCAAAAGTCATCGTTAAAAGAAATAAAAGTGGCTTGCAAATAAAATTCTAGCAAGGAAATGAAGCTGTCTGCTGGCACACCGGCTGAGTTTCGAAAACTTACTTCACCATTCCTTTCAATACATTCTCTGACGGCAACAAACAATTCATCATGAGGCACGGAATAAAACAAATCCTCCACATCTACAGAGAAAGCGTATCCAATAGGAGCGTTGGATTTCAAAAAGCGCACAACATCACCAGTTGATAAACACCAGTCGATAGTTTGCGCTCTTTCAGTCTCCCTCGTGTTTTTCCTGTGTGTGTCTTTTGTGCGCAATTCGTACCTACAACAAGGGTATCATATTGTTTGTGTCGGCATCGGCGGCGTTGTCCCTGAAACCAACTCCGCAGCTGGGGTTGACTCACTATCGAAAAGGTGAAACAGCTTATTTGCTGCGCTCAAATTTCGCATTAGGAAGTAACGTAATCGTCGGTAATTTTTTGCATTCGCGACGGTTTGCTTTATAAGAAGAATTTCGCTTCTGGAGGAGCACGCATGCTTCTTGTCGTACCCGAAAACCTACGCATCACAGTTCTTGAAATGATGCACGACGACGCCACGTCTGGGCACTTGGGAGTGACACGCACACTCCACCGCACACAGCAACGATTTTACTGGCCTAACATGCGTTCAACCATCCAGCACTATGTAGCCAGCTGTGTGCAATGCCAGCGCTTTAAGCTGCCGACTTCAAGTCCACCTGGCAAACTGCAGCCAATCACACCTCCAACAGCCCCGTTTGAGCAAGTTGGCATTGACCTCCTTGGACCTTTCCCACGGTCCTCGAAAGGAAATCGATGGATTCTTGTGTGCGTAGACCACTTAACCCGTTATTGTGAGACAGCCGCGATACCAGCTGCTACTGCGTCTGAAGTATCTAACTTCTTACTTCGTTTCGTCATTCTTCGGCACGGCCCTCCTGCAGTTCTCATTAGCGACCGTGGACGCCAATTTACAGCGGACGTTGTTGAAGAACTTCTCCGCCTCAGCAGCTGCAGTTTTCGCCACTCCACGCCATATCATCCCCAAGCGAACGGTGTGGTAGAACGCACTAATCGGACGCTCACCACCATGCTTGCTATGTACGTCGCTGCACATCATAAGGACTGGGATGGCGTCCTCCCGTTCATTACTCATGCATACAACACAACGCAACATGAGACAACTGGCTACAGCCCCTTTTACCTGCTCTATGCTCGCTCGCCTCGCTGTGGCCTTGACACCATTCTACCATTTTTCATCCACGACGAACCTTCTCTTGCGACCACACTCTGCAGAGCTGAAGAAGCTCGCCAGCTTGCCCGCGTTCGAATTTTATCTTCGCAAGAGCGTTCCAAGAACCGCTACGACGTCCAACACCAAGAAGTTTCTTATGTTCCTGGTGACATTGTGTGGTTGTGTACCCCTCTACGCAAGCGTGGTCTGTGTCAGAAACTGCTATCCCACTACACTGGACCGTTTGTTGTGTTGGAGTGCATTAGTGACGTTAATTACGTTATATCACGACTAACTGCTAGTGGTCGACGGTCACGCCAGTCTCAGGTGGTGCATGTAGCCCGCCTCAAGCGATTCCATCCCAGACGGTCTATTTAACTCGCCCGACGGGCTTTGTCTGCGAGGAGGGAAATGTCACGTGCTTCCATAGAACCTCGACGGAAGAAGCAGAAGATGAAGGACCAGCAGAGAGAAAGGAAGAGAAAGAGCTGAAGGACGCTGGTAGGCTTCCTGCTTCCATCCTGCTCCGACCGATCCCCTCTGTGAATAACCCCCCGTGCGTGCTAAGCACGTAACAGTAACGTAACGTAACGTAAGATCGCGGGGATAGGCTGGCCGCCGCTCGCACGGTACAAGGACAATTTGAGAGATATGGGAGATTCCCCTGCACTGCACTGGACCATGTAAAAGGACGTAAAAATACTCATTACAACTCAGCTTCACATATATTTGCGTCCCTCATACCCTGAGTTAATTTGAGACGTTATTTATTTCCGTAAAAAATTAACAAACGAGGTTGGAACAAAAAGTGTAAGTGCGAACTTTCGTTAGCGCCGACGCCAGGAGCTTCGTGCATTGCAGTATAATCACACAATACCCTCGACCAGCAGCGTAATTCGATTCCTTTACTGTAATGTGCAATGCGCATCCGCGGTTTTCAATGTCACTGTTTCAGAGCCCGGAGTCGGTTGATTTTCGCCACAATTCGTTGAAACCGCGTCCTGGTTAAGACGCAGTCAGTCGACATTAACAAGAGGAAAGTAGGCATGCACATATAATTCAGAATATTGTTAGCAAAGACGCAGCTTTTTTTTTTCATATAAGCACTGAGCCAACGCGGCGGCTTGATTACAGAAAGATGCTACAGCTGTAGGTGCATGCACGGACTCGATACGCTGGTCAAGCTGCGTGTGCAGGGGCGAAATTAGCATGTTCAGTTCCTTCCGAAACTTACTTAGCTTACTCGCAAACTTGGACAAATGGCTTTGCTGCGAATGAAGCTGTTGGAGCTTGCCACTATAAAATCTGATGGCCTGAAGCGTTTTCAGAACATTGTTGCACGTACTTTCTAGCTTCGAAATGCGTTCCTCCTTCATAATAAAGTAGGTATATTATTCGCATCGTTTTTATTTAGATTTTCGTCGCCGCAGATATCGAAGGTACAGGAATCCTCAAGAAATAAAGCATTCGTACCTCAGTTTTTATACGTAGGGTGTATTGCTTCACAAAGATTCCTTAACGCGTATAACATATCCGTATGGTCCAGAGAGTTTGCTCGCCCTTCTAAAACTAATTGAACACGGGAAAACCTTAACTGAACACGTAGCAAACTAAGCAGTAATCGGCATATGGTTCTTCGAGTGAACTTATTTCGCCACGGCACGAGCGATTGGCCCGCTCAAAAAATTTACCTTCTCTATTACGTTGTTCAAATATGCGTCTATATATATTCACGCCCGACCGGAGAGTTGATAAATGCACGAAATCGGCTTCTAATTTTGATCAGAAACAACGAAGGCTGTGGTCCCTATCTTAATTTAAACGCAAATCACCTCGAAAGCTTTGTCAAAAGTCAGCGCAGAAAGCGAAAGCTGCGCACTGACCCGCGTGCTGACACATGATACCTCGCATGGCGTTTTGTGTTACTAAAACGTTGGGACGGAGTAAAAAAAATAGAAAAGCGAAAAGCTGGAACGCACCTAGTTCTGGCATGCATCGTAGTGTCTTTTCGCAGTGGAGAGGGTAGCGCAATACTCCATCGGCATTTTACTTTTCAAACGAAGCGCAGCCGTTTTAACCCAACGCTGGGCAGCAGTTTCGTTTTCTGTACCGAACCCACGTGGAGGACTTAGTTCTCGGAGCGCCGAGAGATGGCGCTGCGCATTTCGCATATCATATATTGCAATATATAAGAATGAAACTGCTTTTTTATATACACGGGGGTGAGACACCTGTGTGACTCGGCTATCTTCTTTTTCAAATTTTTTTCAATTTGTTCAATTTTTGTATAACCCTCCCGCGCATGTGTGGTCCTTGCGATCCTTATTGATTGTTTGTCTTATATTCATTCGCGTTCGCGGTGAATAAATCAGCTGGAAGTTGCGCCTGTCCCGTCTAGCTTTCTGTGTGTTGTCTGTTTCGGCGCTACAACCATTTTCTGAGAACTTCAGATATTACGTAAGAGAAGGTTAGAGGATTACGGCGACAGCTAATGCACAGAAGATTACACTTACGGCAGTTAAGTTCCATTAGCCATTTATTACACCACTCCTGAAAAGCATTAAGATCATTGTGAAGAGAAGGCTGGTCAGCGGTGGGGAGAATAGCACGATAAAGTACACAGTCGTCAGCGAACATGCGATGTTAGATGTTACGTTTGAAAGCAGATCATTAATGTATACGAGAAATAGTAGCGCGCCAAGCACAGATCCCTGTGGGACGCCCGACGTTACTAAGAGTGAGTAAGAGTTCTTATTACTAACGGAGACAAATTGCGAACGTTTAGACAAAAATTCTTCAATCCACTTCAAAATATGGGGGTGCCAATTTAATCGAAGAAGTTTTATCAGCAGGCTTTTATGGGGTACTTTATCAAAGGCTTTGGCAAAATCTAGAAAAATGATGTCAGTCTGTAGATTAGAATCACGGTTATCATGCAGATAATGAATGAATGTGGCAAACTGGGTCTCGCAGGAGTAACGCCGACGAAACCCGTGCTGAGGAGGATGGAAAAAGTTATTCGAATCAAGAAAACACACAGAAAACACACGCATCCCAGGATACAACAGTGTATGTGGACGCTGTCACATACGCCATGACAAGGGGACAAGGCACCAACAACGTAGTGGCAACTGTAGTCAACTCGCAATTACACGAGATTACCAGCGCCTCACTGCAAGACTGCAAAATAGCTGAGGCTGAAGAAGCGGCCGTCGCTCTAGCGGCAGCGGAGGGCCATCGGACTGGGCTGCCACTGTCAATTCTTACTGACTCGCAAGCAGCCTGCCGCAACTATTTTTGGGGCAGAGTAGGTCACGGAGCGCTCCGCATACTCCGCTCTGCAGACTACAAAGCTCAACACATGCAGAACCACACAAGCCGATCAAACATAAGATCATCTGAGTACCGGGCACACGTGGGTGGCAGGAAACCAAGAGGCGGACAGGATAGCTCGAGGATATCCTAACTACCAGCATCCAACGTCAACGACCTTGAGGAAACCGTGCCAGTACCTCAGGAATACTCGGCCATACTCAACTACAAAGGCAGCAGGATGCGTTACCCACCACCGCACAAATCCTTAAACAAAGAAGAGGCTGTCACATGGAGACAACCTGAAACGGGGTCATATCCAAATCTAAACACACTAAGTAAATTCACCCCACACTTTACGCACACAATTGTCCGTAGTGTCATGAAAAACCTACACTGTATCGCATAACATGGGCATGTCAAAAAGTCGACGTCGTTCCAGTTATACCAAACCCAAGTGCGGAGCAACGGGAGGGTCTACTCTCCAACGACTGCCGCGATGACCAGTTCGGTCTGATACGGCGAGCTCAGCTGACGGCAGCATCCAGAGGAGCCCTGGAATTGGGCAACCGACCGTTGCGGATGGACTCATCTGACTGCATAAAAGCACTTGTGCTAGAGCTAAATAAAGTTATCCTATGTTATCCTATCCTATCGAATCAAGGAATGTCATGATGTGGGTATAGATGACATGTTCCATAATTTTGCAGTGAATGCTAGTTGGAGAGATGGGGTGGTAATTAAGCGGCGAGTTCTTGTTACCTGATTTGTAGACTGGAACCACCATCTGGCCGCAAGCATTCTGACGCAAACTTCTTGTCGCGAGCTTGACTCCTTGGCGCAGCACCCGAAGAGGAATACGACGACGCTTTCTTAGGACCGGTAGGTGCCAGCAGTTTCGGGCAGCAGCAGCGCTCGGATCCTGAGTTGCGAAGCCTAGTTGATTATCTGAAAGGCAAGACCGCATCGCCTTCCCGAGGGTCAAGCGCTAACTGTTGTCCTTCGCCTTTCACAATAATGTCCTCGTGAAGAACTTCGCGCCCAACAAGACTGTGCATCTTCTTTCCGTGCCAAAAAATCTGAGGCAAGAATTTATGCAGGCGTGTCATGATGAGCCGACTGCAGGGCATATCGGGATTGCTCGCACGTTGCACCGCATCCAGGAGAAGTACTATTGGCCGCGTCTAGCTGCCGACGCTTCTCATTACGTGAGAACATGCCGTGAGTGTCAGCGACGCAAAACGCCTCCGACTAGACCAGACCAAGCAACCACTGATATTCTACGGACAGCCGACAGAGGTCTGTTTCGGATGTTCCGTACGTCCGCTGAACATCCGTACTCATGGATTGGATTGACCGCAAACTGACGTATATGATGATGGTGATAGCAGAATGCGCGGAAGTTTAGATATTTAAGAATAGTTTAAATGGCAAGTTTAGCTAACAAAACGGTAGACATGTCGCACAACTGCACTATTTTGTAGAATTGTTCTAAATATAAAACTAGTCATTCAGTTGCTGCAAAATTCTGCTGCACCTGTCTCTTCCGTTACTTAAGTTTAGCTCGTTGGCGGCTCATGCAGTGTAGGTAGGAGTGAAATCGCACCAATTTACAAACGTCTTTGCGTCAAACCCTCCAACTGATGTAAATAATTTCTTGAAAGAAGATTTGCGGAAAAAGTCTCTCGCGGTTGCAAAAGCAAACTGCATAGTACACACAGTATACATACATGAAAGGCGAGAACTTTCTGTGGGAAAAAAACGTCCACATTCATGGCCTTCGAAAATACTCGGCCTTATATCCTTCCAACGTACACCACGTCTCTCATGCGGATATACAAAGTGGAAACTGTCCGTGCCTTCGAAGGACGTACGGAAAAGGATATCCGAAGCCGAATTGCGTTTGTATGTCCGACGGACGTCCGATCTCGGCTCAGGACGTTTGGATCTAGCTCGAACGTACGACAGATATCTGTGGTTGCTTGGGAGCCGGACTCCTGAAACCCATACCACATCCATCTAGAACCTTTCAGAAAATAAGAATGGACCTCCTGGGCCCCTTTTCGACTTCATCAGGTAAAAAGTGGATCATCGTGGTCAGCGACTACATGATCCGCTACGACGAAGCAAAAGTGTCTGCTAATGGCACCGCAGCAGAAGCCGCAAAATTTTTTGTAGAACGAATGCTGCTGCGGCACGGCGCCCCTGAAGTGCTCATCACAGACAGAGGAACGGCGTTTACAGCGGACCTGACGCAAGCCATCTTAAACTACAATCGGACAAGCCATCAGAAGACAACTGCCTATCATCCGCAAACCGACGGCCTCGCAGAGCGTCTGAACAAAACCATCTCATACATGCTGTTCATGTACATCGACACCGAGCACTAGAAGTGGGACACTATGCTGCCCTACGTGATATTCGCCTATACCACTGCCGTCCAGGAGACAACCAGGTGTACCCCATTCCAGCTTGTATATGGCAGGAATCCCACGACTACAATCGACGCAATGCTCCTGCCGTTTCAGGCCTGGATGCCATGCAAAGGATGGCGTCCAGGCCTGCGTCTCTCCGGACCTGCGCGTCGTCATCGCGGAGCGCGTTGCGGTTTCAGGCCCACCGGGACGCTCCTGATTCGACGAAAAGGGCGGGAGTCTGTTCCGACTCTGTTTAAGAGCTCCCGCCTCCTTTGTTTGTGTCATTCCCTGTCGTGATCAAACTTGGCACGCAGCGCGCTTTTCGCTGCAGCTTGTATATATAAATATTGCAACGGATATTCACAGAAGACGATGAGAAGGAAGTGCCTGACTGGTGTGCGCGCGCTAGTGTTCGGTGTCTCCTGTTTTGTTCGCTCTGCGCTCCGGTCGCCCTTGCTTGTGACTAGCCTTTCGGGCAACGTAACATCTTTGGTGGAGCGTGTCGGGTATCGTCCCCAGTACCACGGAGCTCCGAAGCGGTCGTCAAACCGGCGCTACTACCATCATGGCCCCACCCAGCGAGTCGCCGACCACTTCTGCTGCTCCTTTCGTGGTCATGGCTTCGTCCCGTGACCCCCGGTACTTTTTCGGGAAATGACGGCACCGATGTCGATGACTGGTTAAGCCTTTACGAAAGAGTAAGCGCATATAACCGGTGGGATCAAACGTTAATGCTTGCTAACGTCATTTACTATCTGAATGGAACGGCGAGGGTGTGGTTTGAAACCAACGAAGAAGAACTTACCAGTTGGGATATATTCAAAGAGAAATTGCGAGCACTCTTCGGAAGACCTGACGATAGGCAGACCACTGCGAAAAAACAGCTTGCTTCTCGTGCGCAGTCGTCGACGGAAAGTTACGTGGCCTATATACAGGACGTATTGGCACTTTGCCACAAAGTCGATGCCACCATGACCGAGTCCGACAATGTGGGCCACGTGCTGAAAGGCATTGCTGACGATGCCTTTCATCTGCTCGTTTGCAAAGACTGCACTACTGTTGACAGCATTATCAAGGAGTGCCGTCGATTCGAACAAGTCAAAAGCCGTCGCATTTCTCAACAGTTTTCCCGACTTCCAAACACAGCCGCTACATCTTGCCAGGACCAACGACTTCAAACTCAAGTGCCCTCAGAGTCTCCTCCTGTCACCGACACAGTGACAAGAATTGTTCGCCGTGAACTCGAAGCCCTAGCCCCTGTGGTAACATCATCGACCACACCTAATGACCCACTGCCTTCCGTGTCGCTTATTCAGGCTGTCGTGCGGCAAGAACTCGCCCACCTCAACCTCCCTCCGGCTGTGTGCGCCATCGGAAACTCGTCCCCACAGCAACCACCTCCAGTCCCTTTCCGTCCCAACTATTATTCACCACGGCGTTACCGCGATCCGAATGAGTGGCGCACGCCAGACGACCGCCCAATCTGTTTTCAATGCTCTCGGGTCGGCCACATTGCCCGCCACTGCCGCAGCCCCTGGACGTCACCCCCGCGAGACGCCTCCTACTACCGTCCAAACTACACTCGCCGCTTTTCACCCCGCCGCCCATCCGAGACGTCTGAGGCCGCCGATCAACCTCCACGACAGTCCTCCCGTTCGCCTTCGCCGCTAGCCCGCCGCTCACGCTCACCGCAGTCGCCTCGTGTTTCGACTGCTGCGTCCTACCGCCCCTCTCATCGGGAAAACTAAGTGATGCAGCTCCCGGAGGTGACGCTGCATCAACGACCCGGACCTCAAACCCTCTACTGACGACTCGACCCAATCTGCTAGACGTTACAGTTGACGGTGTTCCTGTGCGCGCCCTTATTGACACCGGTGCCCATATTTCCGTGATGAGTGCTGACCTCCGCCGTCGCCTACGCAAAGTCCTTACGCCTGCAACGTCCCGTGTGCGCGTCGCGGATGGTGCCATGCCTGCTGTCGAGGGACTGTGCACCGCTCGCGTGACCATCGGAGACCACAGTGCGCCGGTTCAGTTCACCGTCCTTACCACATGCGCCCATGACCTCATTCTCGGTTTAGACTTTTTGTCGGATCATTCTGCCCTGATTGACTGCTCGCAGGTGTCCTTCACCTTGAGCTTCCCCAACTCGATCCTGACCCCATCGACTCGTCGCTCCGGTTGACCTGCCCCGACTATGCCCACCTGCCCCCTCAAGCCTTATCTTTCGTTTCCCTCCCACCTTCTCGCCCTGTTCCCGATGGTGACTACATCGTTGCGCCAGTCCTTGACCTCGCACTGACCCGCAGTGTTGTCCTGCCCCATAACATCGCCACCGTCACAGCCAACAACCTGTCTCTACCTTTCTTGAACTTCGGCTTCTCCTCACAGCTGCTTCCAGCCGGCATATGCGTCGCTACGTTGTCCCCACTCGCCCAGTGCCATGTGGCTCCATTAGATGCCTCTCCTAATCGCGACCCACCAGACCCACCGCCGTCCACTCCGCTGACCTCGGACGCATTGACGACCATGATGCCCACCGATCTCCGCCCCGACCAAACTTCTCAGCTTCGTGACCTTCTCCAGTCGTTCTCCGACATTTTTGACCTCTACAACACCTCACTGGGCCAAACTCTCGCTGTGACACACTGCATTGACACCGGCGATGCCCCTCCCATTCGCCGCAGGCCCTACCGTGTCTCCCACGCCGAGCGCAAGGTCATAAACAACGAGGTCACAAAAATGCTTGCCAAGAACATAATCGAACCATCCCACAGTCCCTGGGCCTCTCCAGTGGTACTTGTGAAGAAAAAGGACGGCTCCTGGCGGTTTTGCATTGATTATCGACACCTCAATAAGATAACTAAAAAAGACGTCTATCCTCTGCCGTGTACTGACGACGCCCTTGACTGCCTACACGGAGCCAAATTCTTCTCCTCCATAGATCTTCGTTCCGGCTGCTGGCAAATTGCCGTCGATGAGAAGGACCGTGAGAAAACCGCTTTTGTGACCCCTGATGGCCTATATCAGTTCAAAGTGATGCCTTTTGGCCTATGCAATGCGCCAGCCACATTTGAGCGTATGATGGACGCCCTTTTGCAGGGATTTAAGTGGACCACGTGCCTGTGTTATCTGGACGACGTCGTTGTATTTTCGCCTACATTTTCATTCCACCTCGAAGACCTTTCCCAGATTCTTTCCCTCTTTCGTCGTGCCGGCCTACAGCTTAACTCCTCGAAGTGCCGTTTCGCGAGACGTCAGATCACTTTTTTGGGCCATATCGTTGATTTCCAGGGGGTTCACCCTGATCCCGATAAGATCCGGGCCGTGAAAGACTTGCCCCTTCCCCGATCTTGCCACGACGTCCGAAGCTTCTTGGGGCTCTGCTCGTACTTCCTTCGATTCATTCAGGGCTTCGCCGACCTCGCCCGTGCCCTCACCGACCTATTGAAGAAAGACGCCACCTTCTTCTGGGGACCTGACCAAGAACGAGCCTTCTCCACTTTGATCGCCAAGCTGACCACCACACCAGTTTTGGCGCACTTTGATGTTGCGGCCCCCACCGAAGTCCGTACTGACGCCAGTGGCTACGGCATCGGCGCTGTGCTGTCTCAGCGACAATCCGGTCTGGACCGTGTCATCGCCTATGCCAGCCGCCTTCTTTCTGCGCCCGAGCGCAATTACTCCATAACAGAAGGTGAGTGCTTAGCCCTTGTCTGGGCAGTTGGCAAATTCCGTCCTTATTTTGTAGGGTCTGCTCGCGGGCAGGTCAAATCTCGCGCCGCTCACCGCGGGTAGCCTCGGACCCCTTCATCCCGAGTGGCGGGGCGGGGGGAGCGAGGCTAGGAGAAAGCCTTGGAGCATCTGGGAGCATGGTGAAGCTGAACTTCTATCATTCATCTCTAGTTTTAATAACGCGCATGAGGCCATTACTTTCTCTCATTCTTACTCGGCAACCACAATTAGTTTTCTAGATGTAACAGTTTCAATAAAGAATGGCAAACTTAGCACAGATTTATACCGGAAACCCAGTGACAGACCACAATACTTACATTTCGAAAGCAGCCACCTTAAACACTGGAAGACTAGCATCCCATATGGACAAGCCGTCCGCTTTAAACGGATATGTTCTGACGAGCGCGACTTCGAAAGAAACTGTACTAACCTCCGAAACGTCCTGACTAAACGAAAATATCCTGTGCAATTAATAAACGACGCTGTAGAACGCGCAGGCCTTCTTGACCGTGAGGCACTCCTCAAAGCAAAGCACCAACCATCCCATCACTCGCATATCAACCTGGTACTAACCCACTCAGCATCGGTTCCAAACGTCGCGGGCATTTTGAAAAAACACCATGTCATTCTCATGCAAAGTGATCGACTCAAACACATTTTTCAACAAGCTCCCCGGGTCGTCTATCGCCGTGGCAAAAACCTCAGTGACATTCTCACTTCGTCTAAAACAAGCACAAGTATGTCGATCGGCTGTCATCCATGTAATAAATCACGTTGCAAAGTCTGCTCACAGATGATGACATCAGTAACGGCTTCCAGCACTGCATCGAACTTCAAAGTAAAAATTCGGGGAAACTACTCATGTGATACCAGCAACGTAATCTACATGCTCGAATGCTCAGTCTGCAAAATTCAATATATTGGCCAAACAGAAACACCATTCAGATATCGTTTCAATAATCACAAAGCTCATTGCAAGACAGTGCCTAGCCTTCCTATCTCTAAACATGTGAACAACACTAAGCACCCTTTCGAAAAAATTCAAGTAACTTTACTTGAATCAGGCTTCAAGACCCATCATGAACGCGAAGTTCGTGAATCATTTTTTATACACAAATTTAATACTGTTTCTTGCGGTCTCAATGAAAATGTTGGGAAGCTGACTTGTCTATCATCATAAACGCAACACTTCATAGTATCATGCCGTGTTTCATCTACACTGATCATTTTCGTCCTCTTTTTACTGTTAGCGCCGCTTTTTTCTTTTTTAGTAAATGGCTTATCTCTGAAATAGCACCGCATCTTAGTACCATACCCTTTCACAAGAGGCGTTGTTTAATCAAAAGTGGTATTCACCCGTGTCCTCGTGTGTGATGATTTTATTATATTTTTTATTATTTTGTTGTTGTTGCTGTTCGCCTTTTTCTTGTGCATTTCAGCTACGACCAAAACATTTTTGTATTATTTACATTTTTTTTCACAATGTGATTGCAGTTATACTCCACGATGATTTAGTAATTTTTGACTGTGCTTTCTTTACTACATTTATCATTCACTGGCGATTCATACTGAGGTGTTTGCCGCTGCGATGCGCCAATCAGAATGTTCCCTCCCCGCGTACATTCCCTTATAAACTGTGTCTTTTGCCTGTACCCCATCACTCTGACGAAGGCTAGACCCTGGTCGAAACGTTAGAATAAAGTTGTTGGTTTTCTACCTTGTGTCAACCGAATTACGTTTATATATATATATATATATATATATATATATATATATATATATATATACAACCTTATAAATACCTCGGCATCATTCTAACATCAGATCTAACTTGGAAAGCACACGTCAGCTCTATCATAGCTTCCGCTGACCGCATGCTTTGATACCTTAAGCGCAATTTTTACTTAGCACCAACCCCTGTCAAGCTTCTTCTGTATAAGTTACTTGTGCACTCAAAATAAGAATACGCTAACTGTGTATGGGTCCCATTCACTTACACACTTATCGACGCCCTAGAAGCTGTGCAGAATAGAGCAGCGCGTTTTATTGTGCGCAACTATGATCGTGCTTCAAGTGTCAAAGAAATAAAAAATAGTTTACCGTTAACCCCTCTTGCTCTGTGCAGAAAAGTGTCCCGTCTGTGTCTTTTTTTTTTAAATTTACAGCATGAACTCTACTCTTAAAGATGCATTGATCACAGCACCAACATATTGTTGACAGAATGGGTCGGTTTGGGGTCACTTGCTAGCTCGCTGCTGCTGCTGCTTGGAGCTTGCGGCACCGCGGTCAAGCCTCGAACCCATTCCCACCACCACCAGGACAGGATTGCCGTCGAGTCAAAGAGTTAAGCGATGGGAGGAAGATTACGAGTGGGTTTATTTACATTTTTACATCATGGCGATTAGAAATGAGACTGAAGTGAAGCTGAAGTGAGGCTCAAGTGAGGCTTTTCTGCCGCATTCGTTCTCAAATCTTATACTGTTCCCGTTCCCTAAACTCTCTAGGTTGAGGACGCCCTTGCCGGAGTGGGAGGGGCCTAGAGCTTTCACTTGTGCGCACAAACACCACACCGCACTTAGGGTCACGCCCCCGTCACGTGTTGAGTCTGAGGGAAAGAAGGTTTCGTTGAGGTAGCGTCAACTGCTGTAGGTGATGGCCTCCGGCCAGCCGAAGGTTTCTGCGGGTCACCGACATCTGTTGATCATCAAATGACACCCGCCGCTCGAGGCCGGAACGCGAGGTCATGAAAAGGCCGAAAGTGGTTCCTCGTGCTTGGAAATGTTCACGAGAGTCGGAGATGATGCCCGCCAGCTTGTCGCGGTGTTTGGCACGCCAAAGAGCCACAGGAAACGAGGCCCTTTGTTCCCCGGCACGGTCACGGCAAATGGGAAGATAACGTTCGTCTCCCCGAGGAGGCGGCGGCGGCGTTCTACACGTGCAGACCTTTCGGAAAGGGGGTCTGGTTTTGGTCCTGCACTCCAACCCGGCAAACTCTGTAATTTAAGTCAGCTATCACCTGGGTCTTCTCCATGCGTGCGGTCCATGGCGGCAGGCCCGAAAGTAATCACACTCAAGTTGCTCGCAGCCATACACAGTAGAAGCAGGCGTGCTGGCGGCCACCCGGCGAGACTTGTTGACGTCGATCTTAATGATATGTTTCATCCCGCATCGATCACTGACGGAAAGTTGGCGTTCCTCGTTCCCGGACAACATCCTGCATATATTCCTTTATTCCAAAAACATCGTCGGAGTGGAACCACCTACCACCACATATTGTAGCTGCAAAGGACCTTGATGAGTTTAGGGCACTGTTGTCATTACAATATGGTATACCATAGCCTCAGTTGGTTCACTTCGTTTTGAATATTGTGTATTTAGCTCTGTTCCTTTTTTTTCGTATGCACTTTGTTTTATTAATAGCCTTGTGCCATCGTACCCGTTCAATGTTTCTACGAATGGTGATGTTCTAGTTCATATCTTTGTGTTTCCATGAAATGTTTTTTGACTGTTTTTGTGAATTTATTCGTTTTGGTGTTGGTATTCCTAATTATTGTATTGTTTGGCTTTCTTGAATCATGTATTTTCTTGCAGCTAGTTTTCTTTTTGCAATCATGACTATCATTTTTGTTGGCATGTCTATGTATGCGTTACTCCCCTTTTTGTAACAGTTTCATTTTATATCTATGTACCACTCCCCTCAATAATGCCCTGTGGGCCATGAGGGTATCAGAAATAAATAAATAAAAATAAATAAATATATATGCGAAATTGAGAAACGCTTCATTTAAGTAAACATTTAATGGGAGTCGACGTTTCGGACAGAGCCTGTCCGAAACGTCGACTCCCAATAAATGTTTACTTAAATGAAGCGTTTCTCAATTTCGCAGTTTACCTCTAGCGACCAAGTACGTTTATCTTTATATATATATATATATATATATATATATATATATATATATATATATATATATATTGTAACGTACTTGCTGACGAAGGGGGGCTTTATTAGCAGGCACGAAAGGGAAGGCCAGGCAAGCTGGGGCAAAAACAGCGACAGACTCCACACGGCGCGAGCCCTACTTCGTCGTCGTCGCCCTACTTCGTATGCGCCACCTGGCAATACTAGGTGGCATTATTCCCCCCTTATGAAGGAAAAAACAAAAGAGCGCTGTCGCTGTCGACGTAAGGGTGAAACAAAAAATAAACAAAAAGAAAACAAGCAAACTGCCGCAACTGAAGCGCGCGAAAACATCAGCACGGTTGCGTCACCGTGTATAGTACGGCTTAAGCCGCACAACGTGCACAATGTCAGAGTCGGGCTGTCGGCGTCGCGGTTGCGCAGCACCGTCCGGAACCACTTCATAGTTAACCTCACTCACACGCCGTACCACTCTGTAAGGGCCAAAATAGCGGGAGAGCAGTTTCTCACACAAGCCTTGGCGACGAACAGGAGTCCACACCCAGACTTGGTCACCGGGTTTGTAGTCAACCTGTCGGTGGCGAAGGTTGTAACGGCGCGCATCCGAGCTCTGCTGTTGCCCGATGTGCACGCGGGCCAGCTGACGGGCTTCTTCAGCACGTTGGGCAAACTGTTGGGCGTCTGGGGCGAGTTGGTCATCCTCTGGGCACGGGAGCATGGCATCAAGCATGCTCTGGACTTCGCGTCCGTACACAAGGCGAAACGGGGAGAAGCGCGTAGTTTCCTGCAGGGCGGTGTTGTAGGCAAAGGTGACATACGGCAGGACCTCATCCCAAGTTTTGTGTTGAACATCTACGTACATGGACAACATGTCCGCAAG